>NW_010973321.1:0-85733 GCF_000737465.1 Haliaeetus leucocephalus
GGAAGTGTTGCTGGAAAGGGTACCACAAAGGGAGTAGAAGAACTGTTAGAGGGCAGGTGGTCTGATGTACAGAGTGCCAAATCTAGAGGAGACCAGAATTGGGAAGCAAGGGAAAAGAAATCTGGGTACAGCAAACACCCAGGAAAGAAAAATTATTTAGGGTAATGAAAAGGAACATAGCTATGAGTAATGAGATGAAATTAGGAAAGGAAAATGGCACTTAAGTTGAATATCAGGCAAACCCTCTTGAAGACGAGTGGCAGTGGAAGAGGACACATTGCTTGATGTATTAGAAATTAAACTGTTTCTTAAGGGAAGCCCTCCACAAGCATTCTTACTGTAGTTGAAGATGCTTCATTTTCCATATATCAGTTGGGCACAATCTCTCTGTGTTCATTTTAAATACATAATTGTTTTCAGTGTAATGGATTTGTGTTTTATTGGATCTTCTCCTTTGGAGGGCACACACAAAATAGCATAATAGGGTTCTGTTTCTTTTCAGTGCCCTGATGCAGCAACGTATTTACAGCATGGGAAAGTGTAGATGTCATCTTACATGCCTTCTTTGAATGGCAGTATTGCCCCAGTACCGAGCAAGCAGGCCTGATGGAGTTTACGTTTATAGACCTTCCTTTTAGAGCTTGTGTGTATTTGTGATAAACAATTAAAGAAGCTTTACTGCAAGTATTTCAATGTGCAATAATAGATGGCAAAGATGGAGGGATAAGAAGACAACACCACATTCACCACATAACAAGAAAGCTTATGCAGTTCAAGAGAAGGAAATACTTGGGCCTTTTCTTTCACCTATTTTTCAAGACAAACGCATCATGTGTATTGCAAAGGTGCCTACCTTTATTTAGTAGGACAGAGAAATCAAACAGAAGCTAGGGAGCAAAGTGACAAATAGTAAATATTAATACAGTAATGAGCAATGGGTTACTGAACTTTATGCAGTATATCATGTATTTAGTCTCCATCAGTTTCAAATATTTTTATTACCTACATTGACTACTTTTCTGTATCTAGAATGTAAAAATTTATATTTTAGGTTATATGGGAAACGCCATTATTTATTACTCCTGATCCAACATTTTGATTTGATACAGATCGATAAGCACATGAAATTTCCCATACTGGGCACCTTTGGAAGAAATGTTTTAGAAAATTCTTTCATAATGCAGCTCTTCTGATTTTAGGTGCAATTAAGTTGGATCTATTAATTCCAATATTTAATTACACAGTTGTTATAATCTAAATCATATATGTTTAATCTCCTCCTTTGTGTTTTTCTACTACGCGTCCATCTGAAGAGATCGGGGTAAGTCTACCCTATCATCTGTGACTACAGGTATACAGAAGAAAGTATAGAAGAAGCTAGTGGGAGTGGATTCTTATCAATGTGATGAACTACAGTGTGGTGACTGATAAGCAAGCGAGAGACTGGCAGCGTGCACCCACTGGCAGTCTCCAGGTGTTGGACCAGCATTGACTCCAGCAGAGGTAAGAACGCCCCCAAAGTTCCTGCAGTTGCATTTTCCTGCAGCAAACACTTCCATTATTTGCTTTCTTAATTTATGTATTAAATTACATTGGAAACGAACACAGGAAAGTGCTTTGAAAGCATTGCTGGGTTCCATTTAGGGATTTTTGATCTGGTGTAGCAAAGGAAAACTGGCTTTGGGGGGTTGCGTGCGAAGTGATAAGGGCTGCTCGACAATGAGTGACAGCAGCGCAAAAAACCTGACCTAGCATGTCGACATTCAAGGGTGTGAAAACGAGCACTTTTCTGGCTCCCAAGCATTGTTGCTGAACTATATATATTTGTAAAAACATTAATATTGGAATGTGTTCTTTTGAAGAAAAGAAAGACATTTTGTATTAAAAAAAAAACCACGTGGTATTATGAAATGAAATGTTACTTGTTAGAATCGCAAGTATTTTCCCGTATAGAGGCAGATTCTTCCCTGCCTGGAACTGGGTGAATCACTTCTGTAGCTACGTCAAGACCCGGAGTTTGTCATGACCTTCTCTCTTAGTCTTCCTCAGCATAACAGCATGGTTCATCTGGTGTTCCTGGAGCGCTCTCAGAAAAGCTGAAGCAGCCTTAATTTTGCTCACAATTGTACACTGATATTCTCCAAGCTGAAACTATGGGTAGGTCAGCCGCGCTAACTCGGCTGATGTTTCTATTATTCTGAGTCCTTTCATGTTTTTTAAGAATTGAGAAGTTGTCTCTGCAGCTATTATTCTCAGTCCATGCTTCCCAGTTTTCCTCACAGTCACAAAAAGGAGAAAGTTTTTTAAAGAAGCAAAGATTTCAGTAAGTTTCTCTAAACTCGGGAACTGCGAGAAGACACGTACATTTGAAATCCGTAGGTTTTATTTCTCCTTGGTGAAGCTGATGTAATTTCAGGATTGCTTGCTGATCATATTCCCTAGGGTGTTTAAAAAAAAAAAAAAATTAAAGTATAAAGTATAAAAAGTATATCCTGTGAAACATATGAGATCTGCTTAAATACTTGTGTGCAATGCAATTTTCATAGCATATGTTTAGGAAGAAGGTTTACACATAGATTCTCCTCTGAGTCAGACAGGCGTGAATACTTGATGTAGATTTAGCCCAAACACAGGAACAGCATCTTTATATGTGGCATGGCTTTACATTTTTGCAGAAAAGATCTCTGAAAGATTTCCATCAGAACAGGTGCCCCCGTGCACAAAAGCAGCTGAAAGATGTTTCTTCAGTCAGGGAATTCACCAGCTGAAAACCAGCAGAGTCCAGAGTTGGGACAAGAAGAAAGCAGGCAAGCAAGCAAATCTCATGTTAAACTAGCACAGCTTTATTGTTTACAGGGTCTATTATTAATGATTTGGGGAGAATATTTGTTAAATTAAAATACTTTAGTTACAGAGTTTTTACTATTATGTTTCCTTTGAGTGTGTTTGCTAAATAAGCACACATGAAAATGAAAACTGTAGTACGACAGCTATATAAGAAAGAACTTTTTTGTCCCCAAATGCTCTTTATTTTGATAACAATAAAATAATAATAAATCTCTCTTACCACCATCAGTCACACTTAAATCACTGTGAGTATTTTTATTAAAAGGAAAGACTGCAACAAAGTAAATTTAAGGCAGCAGAATTTAAGTCAGTTCTTGAGGGAATGGACTACTGTTCTTTCCTTCAGTCTGTGATTAATTTTTAAATAAATGAAACTACACAGGCATGAGACCTTAGAGGCTTCTGATTCTATACTCTCTGAAATGTTCAGATTAAACAGTAGGACAGAAGGTTTCCAAAGAGCCAAATTTGAAAACTATTGTAAATATTGCAGTTTGTTTTCCACTAGAAACTTCTGATGTAACGGACAAATGCCGTGATGTATATTTTATTCCGTGCTATTATCAGGACTGGTGTGATACAAGTGATCTGAACCAGGGAGGATCTTTTAAGTGCGTGCTGCAGAGTGAAGTGGAGGGACTGTAATGGCATGGTTGACAGCTATATGCAGCAGCTCTATAGCCTGTATCCTATATACCCACGACTCAGCTCCTTTGCTCACGCAAGAGGACAGCTAATCAACAGATTCAGCTCCAAATCTTCAGAATAACCTTTGTTTTCCTGCTACTTTATGACACATGGCAGGCAAAGAAAAGAAAATGTGGAAGTGTGGCTAACATCGCCTCACTGTGCGACATCTCGCTGTTACGCGGTTTAGCAGGAGCTATTTGTCATGATCAGGCGTACAACAATACTGGTAGCGTTCATTAGGGTGGCTTTATGTATTCATTTTGGGGGGCAGTTGAAGCTTTGATTTAAGCTCAAAGTCAGGTCTTGGTGACTCAAATTGGGATCCAAGCACTATAAATTTAGAAAATACAGTCCATAATCCTTAAACCAGCAGATGTTTACTATATCTGATGAGAGTCTACAGTGCACAAGCTGGAACAGCATATATAAAAAAAAAAACCAAACCAAACTTAAGTGGCTTAGGTAATTGTGCCAAATCTTGTTTAATGCTGTTCATCTCGCCATTACTTCACTTACAGCTTTGGACCATTCTCAACAACAAAAAAAGTCTCAATAGAAACTAATTTTAGTGTGTATGCAACCCCTCCTGACAGGAGGTTCATAACAGCCTGATAAAGCTTAATTTACTTTCCTGTCTTAGAACGCTTATGAAATCTGAAGACCCAAAGTTGTCATAGCGGACTTTTTTTCCCAGGAAACAATTATTGTACATGACTAATTCAATCATATTGTTTTTAAAATCCTGGTGCAAATACGTAAAGCAAAATTGAGCAAAGCTTTTTGATTTATTGCAGTTGCCAACTGTCTGTGATATTTTTCATCCTTAATCATCACTGCATGAAATCAGGAATAGCATGTAGCTGATCTGCTAAATGAGTCAAAGCGGTGCAGTGCTCCTGGACACTAGATGAAAGCAGTGTTATGTGACAGCTGATCTATTTTAGCAGACTTTCTTTGTGGATTATAGACTATAAATCTGTTATATGGTATGTTTTGTTCTGTTCAATATGCTTTGCATCTAGACTGTATTATTCAATGTGCCTTCTATCACAGATGGTATCTGATTCATTCAGCCTAATGTGGTTTGTAGCCATTTGGCTATCTATTCAGTATAGATTTTTTTAAAAAAATATTATAATTTGTCATTTTACGGGATTAATTAGATTCAGACAATTTGTCTATTGAATTATGTGGTGGCTTTGTGTAACTGTGATAAGAACTGAGTTGGCTCAATATTAAGAAAATTTAAATATCTACCCCTTAGGCGGCAGAAACAATACAAACTTCTAAGGGCTCCCTACATGGATTTCGTGCTTTAGACATCTGCTCTGATAGCAGAAAAGCCTGGATAAGCGATTAATACTTTGTCAAGGATTTGGAAAGTTTCTGCTTGGAGTAGAGCACTTGTGACAATGAACCCACTAATCTGTTTGCTATGTTGGAAATAGTAGAACAATCTGGAAAAAGGGTAATGCTCATAACCCCCAACCTCAAACCCCAAAACTGTGCTACTTGAGAAGTTACTTACAAAAACTTCTTAGTTTTTACCTCTTTGGAGGCTTGGAATGGCATGAAATATGTGATGTTGATGGACAATAGTTCCACCACGCGCAGGCTGTGAGTTAGACTTTCTGGTGTCTCAAGTAGGAGTAATGGTTTCTAGATTTCTTATCTTAAGATATACAAAATGTTTCAGATAAATCTCACTGTGCATTAAGTACATTACTAACAGATCATTTCAGCCGTTGATAGATGGGCAGTTCTGCACTGCGAATGGGAGGCACTGACCCATATATCACTGGCATATATCATATTTTGCAGTAGCATCTCTGGTAGTTACTTGCGTAACTCAGGAAAATGGGATTGTCAAACTACAGTCTGTTGATAATGTTGCACATAATGAAAAGGAAAATGGAGTTAAAGGCATTTGAATTAAGAAACAGTGGTATCAAACTGGACATACCTGTATTACCCTCTTTTAGGTAGCATCTGAGAACTTCTGCAGAGAAGGCATCATCTGTTGGAGCATCATCTCTGCAGGCTGCAGGTTTGTCTCCAAACCACCCCACTAATGTCGACTCTGCATTGCCATGAGTACAACGGCTACCACAGAAATAGCGTAGGTGATAAGTCAAACTTTCACTAAATGGTGAAAAAAGTGGGAAAAGTTGGGTTGGGTATAATAGGTGTGTATAATAAGGCTGTGTGGATGGGGGCAGCCAGGAGATGGGGGTACCTGGATGTGGCCAACAGCGATGCTGCAGGCAGGCTGGAGCTATGCACCAAAATACAGCTCAGAGATAGCAAAATCAAAGAAGTGAAGCCATTGATGACTGCAGTGATATTTGTAACTAAAAAAAAACCAAAACCAAAACAACAAAAAAACCCCAAATCTACTCGATATAAGCCTTTATTATGTTTACCAGTAGCTGTTAAACAAATACCATCAGAGAATATACAAACTATGCAGGCTATTCAAGTGCTTTTTTGCCAGCATTCAATGAGTGACAAATCGAATCCAAGAATCTCCAGTTGAGAAAATGATATGCCATCTGCTCGTCATTCATTTGTGAAGTCTTTTCATACTGGGATGGGAGAGATAGAATTCAAATGATTACGATGCTATGGACAGAGAAATACTCGTATGTATTTTTATCCTTTTAGGAAATCACATGGAAAGCCTCATACTTTGAACTTTGTATAAATATAGATTTCAGATTCTGAAATACAGTATTTCTGTTTAAGGTGATGAATCTTAAAAGGAAAAAAGGCCATTTTTCTTCCTTGCAAAGTCTCTCAAGTTAATCAGCTGGATCCCTCTACTGAATCTGGGAGTATTTGCGGTTGACCAGCAGTGTGTTGGCATTGACAGCAAAGGACTGGTTGCCTAAAAGAGAAGCAAGCGGATGAGTCAAGGGAATTAAGTTAAACACAGACTGCTAATGAAAGGGACAAGCACTTTCCTCCTCCCCACAGCTCTTCCTTGCAGCGCCTCTAGAGACAACTTCCAAAGCAGCAAAAATTCAACCAGCATAATGAAGAAGAGTGATTTTGTAGAAATCATTAATATGCACAAGAAAATGCTACAAAATGCTTTTTGTAAGGCTGTTGATTCAAAGGCAGTAAATTACGGTTGTGGAGATGCATACATTTGCCTTTGCTCAAGCTTGGTAAGTACCATAAGGCATTAGAAATAATTTCATAGTTGTTACATCTGAAATTTTATTATAGTTCTGATACTGTTCCTTTCTAAAACATATCCAAACCCAGAAGAGATACCAGCTTTCAGCATAAATTTTGAAGGATTAAGTCTTATTGCGATCAGATTTGAAACAAAATAGGTAAAGAGTTTCTGAACTCCTGGTAAATCCCATCATAATTAAAAAAAGGAAATTTATTTTAAGCCTAGTTTGAAAGGTTTCTTTAGGATGATACTATTGTAGTTTACTATCCACTTCTATTGCAATTAATAATGTAATTACAATCAAAAGGCATCTGAAGTAGGACTACTGGTAAGAAGTGGTGACTCTGAAAAGCACCGTGTATCATGGCAAAACCTGTTGGCATATGACAGTATCAAAGACTTTTGTCTCTCGCTTTTGACATTGTTTGACCAGATCCGGGAGGTGCAAGGCCAAGAGGTTAGAATAAATGCCCTTGTTTTATAGAAAGTGAAGTAACCGAGTGACTTTACAGTTCATGTCAGGGCTGCCAACTCCAAAAATGAACCAAATTTAGAAACTGTTGCACGACGAATCTACAGGAAATGAAATTTAAATGGTTTCCATGAATAAATATCTTCTAAACTAGGTATGTATATAGCTTGCTGAATTGGTTTTATGATACCATTGTCCTGACTTTCTTCTGTTTTACAGAAATAGCCTTTTTTAAGGAAGGTTTCTGTCCAGTGATTACTATGAGCCCTGGACTCCAAAGAACACAAATTGCAAGGTCCAAGTGCATCTCTGAAAATCAGGATTGATGGACAAGGGAATAAACTCAAGCCCCCGCCCTCACTAGGGATAACAGCTGAAATCTTGAAAGGTGAATTGTTTGCTTTTGGAGACAGGACGGATACAATATGTCAAATGGACCGGCTACGTTGTTTTCCCTGATTTTTGTGAATGTTTGCCGTGCCTATGTGTTTGAACGTAGCTGGTGGATTTTGGTGAATTATTGAAGTCTTGCTCAAGTACTGAATTCAACAGAAAAGATAATTGGTATTAGTAAGGAATCACAAAATAAAATATATATATACATACGTGACCAGAAAAGTCAACAGTGGTGGAAAGCTGCTCCTTTAGATAAACGAATTGGGCCGGGTGAGAGGGAACTAGAGAAAACAAAGTCTTGAGCAAAACGGCACATTTATCGGTAAAAAGGAGCTCTGTTGGTGGTCAGAAGAGTAAGAAAACAAGATTAGAAGAGAAAATGGCATGGCCTTTTCCTGTACCTCAGCTGGGTATCCTTCTGAATTTATATTGGCATTATCTTGGGACAACTATGAGTTACTGTAAATTAGAGGTGATATTTAATTGTTCGTAAGTTTGGCACAAAATATGAAATGAAATCTAATTCGCAAGCTTGCTTTGTAATCCATATCTTGCTGTTTGGTTTTTTTTTTCTTCTAAATAAGCTCATAATTTGTTCAACATAGAGCTATGAATTTATTACAAACTAGTAAAATTTCACTGGATAATTTCTTTAGCAAATAGGTTTTAGCAGTATTGGACCAGCTGTCCAACTAGCAGGATAATAAATAAAAGCAAATTCTGTCTTAATTGGAATTAAATGCTATGGGATTTGCTTGTCGCAACTGCCCCATGAGTAAAATATTTGAAGTTACTAAGATTGTTACATATGAAAGTAAATATGAATACAAATGTGTTACCTATACATTCCTGTGCTCTGCTCCCAAGGCAGCTGCTGTACTTGTTAGATACAAGATCTGTATGCAAAAGTAAGAAAGAAAAAAATCAACGGCACGGTTATCCTTACAATAACTCCAGGCAGGAGCTGTTACGCAGAAGGGCATTGCATTGTGAGGGAAAGAACACTGAGGACGGATGCAGTGAATGAAGACCCATTTACAACCCCCCAAAATGCCATTTAATGATGTCAAAATATTCAGTCAGCACACTTTCCAAAAAACGTCTAAAGGACTTAGGTGCTGTGTAATATTTTGTGCTCCCGAGTAAGGCAGGAATCTACCAAAATATTATTTTCACCTTTGTAATGCCATAGAAGGGATCTCACTCAGATATACAGAATCTGGTTTAGATACAATACTTGATAAAGATATTTCCCTTGTATCAACTCTCTGATAAGTTTGTCTAAACTATGGTTCTGTAGTTCTAAGGTACGTCTTAATGTATGTACATGTGCAGACATATATAGGAAAGCTGATGAAACTCAAGTCTAAACTGGAAAGTGTCAGGTGGAAAACCCCGCCATTGGCCAATTACTGGAAATTATTAGAAACTTGCGGTATGAATTGCAGCATTGTCTAACACACAACTTGTGCTATCCAATAATATTCAGCTCAGAACAAAATTCTTTTGTGTTAGCATAGCCGTGTAGTGCGTGTACAGAGTATCTGGGCTTTTGCAAAGTGCTGACTGGCGAATTAGGAGGAGCGCAAAGTACGTCCTCAGTTTCACTCGTATTGCTGGCAATCTGATGGTAAATCTAATGCTGGAAATGTGGTGATACCTGCAGAAAAGAAGTGCTTGTAAGACCAATTCTGATAAATTCTGTTTGACAACGCAGTATGCGACAGGAAAGGGAACGGTCTCTCTCGCTCTGGCCAGCGTGGCCCTTGCCGCGGAATTGAGGCGCTATTAACCGGAGTACAAGACGAAATGGGTCCTCTGAAAAAAGGTTGTATAGGAATTCTTCATTACAGAGCTGTATCTAGAGCCAGTCACATTATAGATTTCCATTACAGCTTTAATGCACGTGGCTAGAAGGGAGGTCAGAGTAAAACAGGGCTGGCAGGTCGCAGGCTGAAGTCACCCAGGAGGACTGGGGTATGGTCAGTGCTGCTCAGGAGAAAGGGCTGGGCAGGTGCATCCCAATGCTGTGTTGGCCAAATGGAGACGAGCAAAGAACCCCAAAAGTGAGTTTTTCAGTGGATCACCGGCCCTGGTCCCAGCCAGCCCTGCGGTTGGGGCAACGAGAGTAAATACAGTGCCCGAGGATACGCCGCAGGGTTAAGTCTTCTTCTGGACAGACCTCACCAATGGATGGATGAAACGGGCCAGCGGATTCATTCTTCTCTGTGTACAGCACCTGCATGAAACATCAAAAGGAACAGAAGGACTTCTGTAAGCAGTATTATTTTTTTCAATTAATTTAAACCCTTAGAAAACTTTATAAATTCTTAAATGCGTGTATCTATAAGGCTAGGAAAGTTCTAATAATCAGGAAAACATGTTTTCTATTACTGTAGAAATAAGGCCGATATCTAACATTCATGTCCAGATGTTAAGTGTACCTTCTGTGTTGCTGTAACGCTGGGCAGAATGTCAAGGGAATTTTATAGGATTTATTAAAATGTTGTGTTTCAATACAGATCAGGTGTTTTGGCATCCGGGGGAGATGTCACGTGGAAATCTTTCCCTGTGAATCTCCTGTGCCCCATTCCCACTCTTAAATGAATCTCTCTCACAGGCAGAGGAGATGCTGCCTCCCAAAATATTTAGCGGTAAGGAGAAACTCGTAGCTACGCAAAGAGGAGGAAGCAGTGAGCTGGACCGTGGAGTTCAAACCGTGCTCACAGAACCCTGGCAGGCACAAACAGCGGGGCAGGAATACGCTGACAACCTTGAAAGAAAAGACTTTGCTTTTTTGAGGTCAGCTGAAGCCATTCTGCTCTTTACGGGTTAGAATGATCTAAGGGAGGGTTTTGGAAGAGCAGAGATTGCCTCGTGGTGTTCGCCGTCCTCTGATCTGCACAAAATGTTCCCGCTGATATCAGGGACAGTTTCCTCGGCAGGTTTCTCGCCCCGGCTCTTCGGCGGGCCGCTGGCTTGCAGCCCCCGCGAGCCCGGTGGCCCGAGCCCCCTTGGCTGGCTCCTTCTGCTCCGATTTAACCGGCGTCTGCTGGGATCTGTGAACCGCAGAAGATCAAATAAGCTATTTTTGTATTTATGCTATTATTACGGATGTTATCAGAGACCCGGGAGGTCCTCACAAGTCTCCCAGTTTGATTTTATGGTAATCTTTTCTAAATGATAATTTATGTGAGAAGTCCTTTATCCGTGCCAGTAATAGAGCATTGGCACCACATGCTCCTCTACTACATTTGCCCAGAGAGATGAGGCTCAGAGTGGTTTCCTGGGGAAACCATAGAGACAATTTATAGTTTCCAAATTTGCGTGAGCAGCGTTTTGCCCTCAAGTGCAATGCATTCATTATTAAAAATGAACTGCAAAGGTTCTGCTCGCATGGTAATGTTCCTTTTAGTATCACAAATAAAATGGGGTGGGAGGGGGGGCTGTACTGTAATTCCCAGATAGAATTATTGTTATTATACTTTAGAATAATTTGGTATACAAATCAGGTCCTAAATAGTCAAAACTGCAAACTTGCCATTTCTTCTGTCAGAGGAAATATCATTATAGCTTTTTTAAAAGTCAGCAGAAGTCCGGGTGTTCTAAATCTCCTCTCACACCTCTAGGTAACTTTAAAAATAGATAAATAAATAAATAAAATCCTTGTATTATGTAGCATCTCACACTTAATTTTAGCACAAAAATGAACTTTTGGGAAAGGTCTACAGATTTGGTTCAGCCACTTTTTTATTATCTTCAGAATATGGAAAATACATTCCATTTTATCTTTGAAAGAGGTTATTTTAGGGACTCCAGTAACTCAAAAAAATGGGCAGTTTTTACACTATCTAGGTTGTACTACATTTAGACCATTTTATTCTCGAAGGTGAATAACTATGACAGATTTGAAACTAAAAATAGTTGCACAATAACTATAACAATACAAAAATCATAACAGGGCCCTGGCACGGACCTTTCTGGACGCTGACAATACCTTGTATCTATAATTGTGGAGGAAGATGTTTCAAAGGACTAATGCCAAGTCCCACTGATTTTAAACTCCATAGGCATATAAAGCCCTCACTGTAGTAAAAGGGCAGTTAGTTTTCAGCCTAGTTGAAAACTTTTCTGCTTCATCTGAATTATTGCTTCATACTTTGAGATTTTGTTTAGCCTAAATTGTACCCTGATTTTTTTTTTCTGTGCAAACATTTAAAAATGATGTATTTTGACTAAAGGTAGTTAACCTATATGGATTAAAAATCTCCTAAACAAAAATCAAAAGGCTTTTTTTTGTCTTGTAATCAGTATCACCTGCCTGTTAATATTAGGTAGAGCTTCTTGTTCAGGAATTCTCTGACCCAGAAATTGGTGGAGTCTATTTTACACAAGTTTAATGATAAGGCTATTCTTTACATTTTTTCATTGGCATCTGCTGTTAGCTGCATGGATAGACGGCACATTCAGTCTGAGCCAATGCATTCTTTTTCTTGTAATAGTAACCCTTTTTATGATCTGTTTTTCTTAATGCGCAGGCATTACCTCTGATTCTGGATAATTTTAGCACATTTATATGTATGAAATTTTACTACAAGTGAAATATGAAATTACATTGTGCAGGCAAACATGGCCCATTTTTTCTGTAGGGCAAGTGTTGCTTTACATTGTGAAGAGCATTTTTTTTGGCAAAATTTGATGAATTCTCCTCTCGTTTCCAAGAGAATAAGGTAAGTGGGCAAACTAGTAAGGGACCTTCTAGTAATGAGATTGTTTTCCTCTTCCGCTCAGCCCTATTAGCTCTTAAACCATACAGTTCACCTCTCCAATTGCCAGATTGATTGAATAATGCAAAATTTGATACAAACACTGTACTTTGCTTAATCTAGCTCTTACATTCCTAACTCCTGAAGACTAGAGATGCCCTGTTTATTGCTTAGTTTGGAATGGCCCCGATTTAACCCTGTAAGGAACAACTGGGTGAAATATCTGAAATGTGGACAAACGAATCAAAATTCCTCCATATACTGGGTTTTCTACGAAAATGTACTACTGTACCTTGCAATATATCTCCTGCACCCAGATGGCAGTAACATGCTCTTTATAATAGAGGACAGTGCTTTGGCTAGCAGGTTCAATATTCCCACGTATGTTTATTATGATTATGCAAACCACTTAAAAAAACCAAACACCACCCACAAACTAATAACTGTAAGGCAGCTTAATGGTCTTGTAAAGGCTCGGTTAAATGCAGCTGTATATTTTCCCACCACAAAAATCTATACAGAAGTAGAATATTTTGTGAGTCCAATTTATTTTTTTAAAGAGGAGGAAGTATCTTAATGGTTAGGGCGGTAATATATCCTTGTGGGATTTAGGTTCAATTATCTGCTTTTCAGGAGGATTTCTTATATCTTTGCAAGTAATTTAGCTCATATCCACACTTTGCTCATGTCTCTTTAGTTATGGAGACCTTGATCTAAATGGACGGTGTAGTTGCCCAGGCAAGGACAAAGGTATTGTTGAGCCTTAAAGGTGCTGAGTATCAACTAACTACTGGTTGTGTCAGTAGGATCTTGGCCTTTGGGAGGTGTTTAAATAGCTTCTAATGGAAATCTGAAGTTCCGTGTTAACTATATAGTATAAACTATAGGAAAATTCCTTGCCGTTGGCTCCTCTGTAACATGAAATTAGGTAATGCGCTGTTTGGTTTACAAAACCTTTTTTAGAGGATTGGGTGTTGGCGACAGGATCAACTATTAATATTATGTGCACATATATTCCCTGAAGACAAAAAGATCCTGAGCTGTCTGCTTTGGGAGCCAATTTGACTCTGAGCCCAATATCATGTTGACCAACCCTTTAAAATTCAGCTGTGTTTGTGTATTTTAATACATTTTCAGAGCACAAAGAAATGATTGTTGTTCCCTGTTGGGGACTGCGATTTACAACGGTCATTTTAGGTAACCTTAAATGTATGCTAAAGTTCCTTAAAAAAACCCATATATTGTGCCAGTTCAGTTAGGTACTTCTAAATTGAAGTATAGGATCTTCTCTTTCATATGTTCAGCACCAAAACCACCAAAATTAATTTTAAAAAATGTGAATGTTACAGCTTGAGTATGCGCTTTCCCAACAGGAATGTAATGAAGACTCAAGAAGAATTTGGACAAGGCAGTAAGAAGCTTAAAAAGGATGTGTGAGATGGGTAAAAATGATCAAAGCAGACTTTTTTTCTTAGCTAACGTAGTCTCTGATAAAAACACAGCACAGTCTTCCTAGCAAGAAATAATGCAACGTGGGTGTTTGGTGCACGGGCTGAGAAACCGTATCAGAAATGTCACCTCCTGCTACCACGCTGTGATTCATGGCAGAGCTAGTCAGTGCTAAGTATTATGGACAAGGGGAGCGATGACTTTTTTTCCTCACTGGCTGATAGGGTCCTTTTAGGGCATGGAGAGACCTTCTGCAGCAGGGCAGTGAGACGCCGTCCTCCTTCCCACCATTGCAGTAGACGTGACGAGACAACTTTGCTTGAGCTTCGTGTGCAAGCAAAGCACGACTTTGCTTGAGCACCAAAGAGGTCCAAAGCATCACAGAGGGATGCCTTGTATTTCTTTTCAAATTAATGACCCAAATATTCATGTGAAGATGAATTCTTTCCTACATACTGTTATTATATTGTGGCATAATAACTGCATCTATTTTGCATTCAGATACTATTTATGCTTCTAGCCTTCTTATCTCCTGGACTTCTTATCTCACTGTATAATTTTTTAAGGATTTAAATGTATGAGTGACAAGGGGCGTGAGATGTCTGAGGCTTAGTTTGCCCTGTTGCACCTGAATTTTTGCAAGAGGAACTGGTCTTTATGGGATGGTACCAGGGTCTGCGCTGTTGCAGACAGTGTGGGATAGCTGGAAGGAGCCAGGAAGGGCAGCTCCTCATCCTTCACCTGGTTGGGGAAGAAAGTCACTTCATCACGAAGTGAATTATCTCACCTGCTAAAGGTTTAAAAAGTTTCAAGGCCGCTATTAAAAAACCAGAAGCATAAGTAACAAAGGCATATTTGGAGAGCAGCACTGAGATGATCAATCATTGATGACAAATCCAAGTTTTCATGTTAGGATGTGCAAAAGCGCATAGTAGACATCTGTTCTGTGTGCAAAGCGAATAGCAAACGCTTATTTTCTCAGCTCTTTTCAAATGAGTAATCTGCTAGAAATTGAGCTGAATTACATGGAATATAGTCATTTTAGTGTACATAATCTGGAAAAGAATAGATCTCTAAACAGACGAATTCATAAATTATGTATTTTTTTACATTTAGATACATCACAGGGACCCTATAAATCAGGCTCTCTTTGAAGTTATAGTGCATGCAAAACACTTTCAGACCTTGCTGATGTTATTAAACCAACATGTCTTGCATCCCACCACTGAAAACCGCACTCCAAAACTTCAACCTGCCACGCTGCCCTTAACACCATTTAACTTTCAGCAGTCTTTCAGACTTGCACCTATCTACCTGACCTGCTGCTGTGCTGCTAAAGCATTTTACTGTTGAATTCTTTTTATAAGCCAGCATTCCTAGTTAGGTCTCCTATTTTTAGATGTGGAAGTTCGGTGTGTATTCAGTAGTCAGAATAGTTCTCTCTATGTAAGCTATATATAGTTTATTCACTATATATGTATTCTTATATTCTCCCTGTGTGTATTTATATATGATTTATATAGATATTCTTTCTCTATATAAACTATTTTTATAAGTGTGATATCTATATGTTTATCTACTGGTGTAGAAATATGTAACATTTATATCGATCATATTTTTATGTGAAGGTAGGATGGTAAGATCAATGGTATGGCTCTCGGGAAGGACGCGCTCAGCTCCTGGTCACCTGCGACCCATGGCCGGGCACATCTGGCGACACGCTCACCTGGCACACGCAGGACCCCGGCCAGTCTTTGAGTCTTTGTGTCCATACAAAAGGCAAGTCTGGTCCTGGAGATAATTTCAACCGGTTCAAGGATTTTATTCAGTTTTCATTAAAGGTCTGAGTGCAGTGGGGATTTGATTTCCTTTTCCGCAGCCATCTGTAAGACGTGTGAGAACAGCTGCTCCTACAGCGGGTGCCAACTCCTCGATTTCCTGGGAGAGAAGCTAACAAGGTTTTAGGAGGTCTGTCTTTTAGATCAGCTGAGGCTGTCATTGGATATTGCTGGTTTTGCTTTATTAAACAGGTACTATATTTATTAAAAATGAGTAGATAAGCACCTGGAACAAAATATCTTCCTCAAAAAAAAAAGTCTGTGTAAAGACTGGAAATTGCCACGGAGAAGAACCTGTACTGAAAGACTGTGTCATGACAACAGAGTTTCTGATTGTATTTTTACTAGTTTATTCATAATTTCATCTCGGAAGCAAGAGCAAAAGCAAACTGAATATATAAAAATAGATAAACACGAATAAGCATGAATATTCAAAACCAGTCTAAAATGAACGGAAACCCAGCTCTGTTAATATAAAGCATGAGCATGTATCATTTTACATGATAGAATCCAGTATCATCATTCAAATACTGCAATTACGTATTCAGGCAAGTCCCGATAGTCCTGTGTATGTGAACAATTTAACAGCTTCTGGAGTTAAATTTCCAGTGTTGACCCACTGCTTCAGATCAGAGCAGCCTTGTGACGTGAACAGGACAGCCACAGCTTGGCCGTCATCTGATGGTCCTCACAGTGCCTTAAGGTCTCTGTCCCTAACATGCTGTTGATGTTTGGGGTTTTTTTAAATAAACTTTCTGACAAAGTGCTTTGCTTCATAATGCTTCTATTTATTAATGTATTCAGTATTCTATTTACGTTTTCTTTTCTTTTGTAGAGGCAAACTTTTGTTATGGCTTTCTCTAATTCAGGTATTATTCCAGTTGTCTTCCAGGTTGAAGCGATCACCCTGACCAGTGTTTCAGATCACAACCAGGTCACTGAGGTTATCAATTTCCACTACATGCAATGCTCCAAACTATAGAGTTCAAAGACGAAACGGCAAAATAGCATATTTTATCTCCACAAATTGTCCAGACCGCAGTGAAATAAGATGGTGGTTTGCACAGAGAAATTGTAGGCTGATCGTTTCACAGTTAACTGACTCCCCAGTTATAGATATCTCATTAATTCTGAAGGCACTTCCAGTTTTCATTCCTACATGTTTAAGTAGTAATGACAATAAATATATCAATTTGCTATCATAGTAATTCACTGAATTGTTGTATAATTTTACTAGGTCAAATCAAAGTTACTGTGCTGAAAAGAACACGTGTATTAAAATTTGACATTTAAGTGTTGTTGAACTTTTGAGAAATATATAGATGGTAAACATAGATGAATATTCTGTCTATTTTAATCATCATACTCAGCTAGCTTGGACAAATATTTCAATGACTACCATAGCTGAAATGCAGATACTAGAAAAAAAATTAATAATCTCTCTGGGGGTTCATAACCCAATTGCTTAGGGCTTGGAACTCACAAGACCTTCCCATTGAGCTCTTTTAGTTTCCATAACAGAAATCATGCAAAGCTGAAGGTCTGTATCAAATGAGTTATACTTGTATTATATGATATATGTTGCAAGAGATTTTCTGTATATTTTTACCATCCTTTTTAGACATTAGGGCTAATTTCTCTTGTAGTTCACTTATAAAATTATCTTAGAAATAGTTGTAACAACAGTGTATTTGATACTGAAAGTTGCCTGGAGGCTTGGAAATGATTCAGTGGAGGCAGTTTCCCAAAAGAAGCCTTTTTTCAAACAGAATCTAAAGGTCAGACCATTTCTGAAATATTTTAGCTATTAGTAGAGATGCTTAAAAGCTTGAAGAAAAAATCTGAACCTGTCATTCCCAGTTTATGGTTGTCCTACAGTTCATTTGATTTTAAGATGGTCTCGCTTTCATTAACATATTATTCTACAGAAGACTCGAAGATAGAAATGTTGCAGCCTAAGAAGTTAATTATCTATAACCTTAAATTTGAGAAGGATTCCATGCATTTTGGCATTCTAAGTAGGGACTAGTTGAACACCACTTTATCTGGTGAGAACTTTTGAACAAGTAAATATGAGATCAAAATACAGCTTTTGGGAAAAAAAGTTTGTATTCCTATGTAAGAAACTACTGCTGCAGTGTATTGTGATATATCAAGGTCATTGTTTTTTCATAATTTGTAAGAAATTCAGCAGAGCGCTAATTACACACGTGTGATGAGCCTGAACATATACTTTTCCACAGCTGGTGTTCTGTAACTCCATTTTCTCTAGAGACATTTGAAATTATGCCGTTCTTGAGGTTGAATTAGAAGCCCTCTGGGGAATACAGACACATTGTCTGAGAGTAAATGAGACTATGGCGAGGGTTTCTTCTCCAAGAGCAATAGTCTAAGGCGGTGTCAGATAGGCTCTTGAGTTCACTGGGCTGTGGTTAAGAAGAATTAATTTCTTAAGAAATAATACTTAAAAAGCAATGCAAATAAACAACTAACTGAAAAAATGTTTTACCTGTAACTAGAATTATATCTGCTTCAGTGAACCTGAACAGGTTCTTTTGTTATTAATGCCTACTAATTTAGTTGCTAATACCTGCTAATTCCATTTTTATCAGCTCAGAAGAAAAACCAAAACCCATCATGAAAACACTGCCCGTAGCCAAATAAACTCTCTTATGACACATTTAAAACTGGTTACATAAAACTTCAGGCTTGATGGATATTAAAAAGAAATAGGAAAACTGTATGACAGTCAGGAAAGGTTTCAGCTGCTCACTGCTTAGCTGCACTCAGCCAAACAAAGCTTCTGGAATAAATTTTGAAGATTAAGGCCAGAGGATGATGGAAATCTCTGATAGTCAAGCATGACTGTAAAGACTCCGAGTAGAAAGGACAGCCACATGTATGGAGTTACCCGCCAAGCCTGTCTCTTAGTGCAAACCAAGAGGTGTCTTTGCAGCAGAGAAGCGCAACGGCAGCTCTACTACGGGAATCGCAACTAGAAAGTTAGCGAGCGGTCAGCTTGGTGTTGGGGAGCTTGTACGCAGGCAGTCAACGTGTTGTCGCTGAGCCATCTCTTTGGGCAGGTCTGTAACTGAGCAAATGGAGGACTTTGATTGCGGTGGCCCTTCTGACACAGGGATGCTTGCCTCCTTGTGGTTTGGATGATTGATTAAAAACCCCCATCTAATTAGTTTGTGAAGGTGAAAGAGAAATCTTTATCCACATCAACATCTTCTGCAACTGAAGAACTGTTTTCACTGCCTTTTGAAAGCCACTACAGAGCCAAGAATTCAAAATCAGCAACCTACTGTTCTGATCTCTTCTGTTTTTTGAAGTGTAGCATGCAAGTAATATGATTTGGTCTTGGAAAAGGATGAACAGACCATGGAGCTCTCAATTTTACTGTTTGTTTTTTTTTTTTTAAATTGTTCTTTTATTTCCAGAGAACCATGCAGCCTATGTGTTGACACAACCTGAACAGGTGGTTCTGAACAAGATTCTGCTGGATTTCTTGTGAATGCTGCAATATAGATTTTGGTTTCATATTTTCTGTATTCACTTCATTGATTTGCTTTATCTTGTTCCAAGGAAATGCAATTACCTGCCAAAAGCATGCATCTGGGAATGTTTTCAGATGATCCAATGCTATCTCCTTCACATTTTTTTCTGCTAATGCCAGGCACTAAAACCAAAGCTGGCTCTTTTCAAAAGCAGTGCCTATATCCCTATCCACACGCACTCAACCATAGTTTTAAGATCACGAAGGCAGGGGTGGTGTCATCACGTCCCAGTTTTACTTGTCTCACAATCTTTGTGTAAATTCCTTTGGCATTTCCACAGCTGGGCAAGCTCCGCTCTTCTCAAACTGAGGTGCAGAACGACCTTGGCCAGGCTTGAGCTGCTTCTTGCAGCAAAACACCAAATGTGTGCTTGCAAACGTGGCTTGGCAGAAAGAACGATTTCCAAAATATAGTGTGACTTTTACACAGGAAGGCTTGAGACCAGCATGGTCGCTGAGCTACCGAGATCATCGGGGTTGCGGATATAAACCTCCGTAGCATCGGCAGGAACGAGACAGCGTGGTTTTGCTGAAATGACTTTTCGCAACTTTTTCCCACTGTAGATAATTCCTCTGTAATATATTCTGTGCTACTTATTGGCAAGAAGCGAAAAATGTTAAGTGGGAAACTTCAAGAAAAAAGATGTCAGGAAGACATCAGGCCTTTCCCGACTTTTCCACATGATGCTGTCATACCTATTCAGAGAGACCATGGCTAGTCTTCTAAAAAGTAAGTTTTTCAAAAGTCAAATCAGGCAGCTCTGTTTATAGCCTGCAATTACCTTACTTCAGGACCCATAAATTTGAATGGAATTATGTGTTAATATCTGTCTATATGAGTAGTGCAACAGGATATCAACAGTGGGTGTTATTTTTTGAAGGTAATTGTTGACACAAGCCTTTAGCTAGATCTTAACGTATTTACTAAAATTTCTTTTTACAATCACTGTTGGTCTCCAATTACTATAATTTTGTTCCTTATTCAGTTGGTGGACTATAACCTTAGAAAAGATACTTAAAATAACATACTTGTCACATTGTTTTTTAAATACATAACACATTTAAAACATATCTTACTAATCCTAGCACTCATCAATATAGATTTTTCTATGAAAGATAAGGAATTTCCCTCATCTGATAGTACAGGAATAAGAGATGAAAAAGGGACTGGATATTTTTTAGACACTTCTGCGTCACTCAGCAAATTATCACGTTTTCTTCATTCCATATAATCAGAAATGAAAGTGCATAGAGTTTGCTAACAGCTAAGTAGCGAAGGTTATAATAATTTCTTTGGAAGCTTGACTTGTAAAAAAAAAAGGACCTGGTGTCAGAGAAACACCCTATCGTGAGACAAATAAAGCCTTTTTGCTGAAAACCAGAGCTGAGGAAGCGAAATCGCACAATAAACTTCCCACAGTCAATAAACAATAAGTAACCTGTCAAACGTAAGTAAAAGGGGGAAAAAATTAGGCAATGTTGGCATCTACAAACATCTACTGGAGCAACAAGGCATAACAGCAAGAAAATTAATGCCAACACCTCTTATAGAAATTACCAGCCGCTTCGGTTCGGTTTCTCGCAAGTAAATGTCAACTGAGTCAAAGACAGCAAACACCTTTGTAGCTTGAATATTAAAATAACTTTGAAGGCAAATGCCTCAAACATGGAAAGGAAGGTGCTAGACTTTAGTATCAGTGAGGCAAGTGCTAATGAGTAACAGCTGATGAGAGGCAAACTATAAGCCTAGGAGTTCTTTATGCTTATGTGCAGACCCCTGGGTTATTATATTACTCTCATTTTAGGCAAATTCCTCGTTGATGGCTGGATCCACCTCTGCTATACATGGGTGGGACACAGATGAGAGCAAAATGGAAATCGACAGTAGGATGACCAAGCACAGTGGAGTTAGTTTGCGTTTACACTCCTGTAACCAAGCTAGGGATTTGGGTTCCAGCATTACATGAAACAAGATTTAATTTTCATGAAGTTCCGTGTTGACAGAAACAAATCCTCAATAGGAGTCCTTTCTAATTCATATTTTGTTAAGGCAGGCTAGGACCCACAAAATACATTTTTCCTAATTCATGTGCTCATTGTAAAGCTTTTATTATGTTTTAAAAAAAATATTTCAGTATTTTCATCTATATTGTCAACCTTCTTCCCCCAAAAGTTGTTTTCCTGGAAAATGTAGGTGACAAATATTCACAAACCCTGGTAAGAGCTGTGCCAAAGACGTGGTTCAAAACAATAAAGCTATAGCTAGAAAGCTATACAGTGTGTGAATTGTTTTCTTTTCCAGATTCTGTTCGTTTTGCTGGATAAAACCGAAAGGGAAAGGGTAAGACAGCAGCTTCTATGCTCATTCTCAGCAAGAGATAACAACCAACCTCTCCATTTTTTCTGGAAATCAAATGTGGAGGAGTTAAAGGAGGAAAACCAGAGTGGTTTAAGCCATCCAGAAGGCGCAAACCAGGACCTAGTTACACGTTGCCCCATAAGAAGGGATAAAAGCCATCGTCTCATGGAAAAACTCTGTATGTCTGAAAATCTACAAACACGATAAACTTTTGTGACTAGTTTGGGCGTCTGCTTTCTGGTAAGATTGGCTGGGTGTGAATACGTGGGAAAGAAAAAGTAGATATTTTTCCACTGCCAGAAAAGGCTGGGGTTGAGCTTTCTCCGTTTAAAGATTGATGTATATAGGACTTGAGGGGTAGAAATGCCATTAAGATTATACTAAACAAATAATAAGTACATGTTTTAGTCCTGCATCTACAGCAAGATGAGTTAGAGGACCAATTTTATGCTAATTCCTACAATACTATGTCTTTAATTATTGTGGGCCAGCATCATCCACACTATAATCAATCAAAATCATTGGAAATATGACACAAATTAATATGCTACTGTGGCTGCCACTTTTTACTTCTCTGTATGTATGAGTTTATATAACAGAATTCTCATAATACCTTAAAGGAAAAAAAATAGCAGGCAAGAAATAGATGTGTCTTCCTCTTTCATCTAAATTTAACTAGAAAAATAGTTGCAATGAAATTAGAGATGTGCTGAACTATCCATAGGAGATTCCAATCCATTATTAGCCTACTCACCCTGCTACTTATCTTCAAATGCACACACCACGAGCAGAAAGGATTTAGGTTACATTTTAGTAATCCAAATCTTGTAGGTAGTGGGTTTTAGTGAAACTGGAGCACTTGTTACTATAATTTAACTACAAAACCCCCAGCATTTAGTAAAGTAAGAGGTCTGATTTTAATGCACAAAAGCAAGGAGTTTTGTGGCAGTATCAGTGAGGTTGGAGTGTCAGTCTGGATTTTCAGCCTTAAATCTGAATTTCCTTGCGTTTGTGGATTTGTCAAATATTTAAGAGTGCTTAAATGTAAACTTTCTTCTTAATTATATTCAAACCTCCATAATACAGCCTTTTAAAGAAGGGGAAAAAAAAACCCAAACCAAGAAGAATAAGTAAAATCAGTCACATTGGTGCAGCTGTGGCAAGGAATAGGTCCTTGTCTTGTGGTTGTATGTACTTTATGTAGTTGAAGTCAGACGGACACGTTCCTTCCTAGGCATTGAGTGAGGAGAAGCTGGGACCTCTCGGGAGGGCTTTCGCCTCTCTCTGCCTCAGTTTCCCGAACGGTCAACTGAAGATCATATCTACAAGTCTCAGAAGACCTTCTAACTAATCGGTCAGTATGTAATGTGTGTAAAGTGGTTTAACATGCTTGGATGGAAAGTGTTATGGACCATTTCACATGGGATTTTAATGGCCGGTGACCGGACAGGACCCTGATGCAGAGTATGTGTCAGCAGAATTTGCCCTTTCCAAACATCTTAAATTAAAATTGGCCAAGGACACAACTCTGAGATGCTTATTCTTGCCAGTGTGTTATGGAAAAGGTGGATCACGCTTCTGCAAAATGAATATTGGATTGGAGGGAACATATCTTGTTTTGCAAATACATTGCAAAATATATGTGTGCATGTTTTCTGATGTTCTGGTGCCTCTTGACACAGCTGTTGGGTTTTGGTCCTGGTTCATGCATAACCAAAATATAAGTGCAAATGTTGCCAGCTTTGGGGTTCTCTGAGTTTTTCATCTTCAGCATAAATTTAAAAAAGGAAAATATACAGGCCTATTTGTCTGGTAGTAAAATTGCCATTTAACTGAAATGAAGCTATGTGAATAATATGATAAATATGGCCCAGTATGTCTGAATCTGATTGATAAAAACTAATAACTGTGATGGAATATTTAATTGGAAAATTCATTATCAGTGATACAAAAACTATATCTATTTCTCTACTTAATCTGCGGCCTCTGTTTTCCAAGTAATCCAGATTATTCTTGGTACAATTTCTTTTATTAATGGTGCTATATGGACAGAGGAAACATCACAATGTGCAACACAAATGTGTTGTGAAACACAACGTGTTTTGAAATGTTGTAAAATTACATTGTGTGGTGCGTGAAAATGTTCAGGCCTGGTTTTAATGCCGTAAAATTCAACAAATACTGGACAACAGCATACTTTTACATATATGGCTTTAAATGAATGCAGAGTCCTCATTTGTATGTGTCCTCTTGACAGTGTGCTGTGAGCTGCTCAGGCACTGATTAACAGAGGTTACTGTAAGGGTCTCCCAATTAATAAAAATAAAAATCAAAATTCAGTGGTCCAGCTGTCAAACATGGAGCTGCATTTCTGATGGCATATTCATTAGTTAAAGCACTATCAGTTACTACTTTCTATGTTATATCACGCTTGCTTGCTGAGCTAGATTATGAAGACAAAGTTCACTCGTTGGTGGAATAAGTTACTCTAATTTGAATTTGAAATGGATGACATCCCATTATTCAGCTTAATCTAAATTCAGAAGAATATGCAATTAAAAGTGCCATGTTACCTATAAAATTTAAATCCTGAACTGCCTCTAAATATCTAGCTCTGCAAGGTAATATTTGGACCATATATGAGAATATGCGAAATAATCACTGAGAGCGGATAGACGGTAATTGTTACAGAGGATAGTAAAAAGCATGAGAAAGTCTTTTATTACACTTCCACCAGGATAAACAAGTCCTCAGAAGGGGTAGGTCTAATAAGAAATGATGTAGGCGTTGAAATATATCACCATAATTAACTGACATGCAACCCCTTTTTTTTATTTATTTATCATTGTTCATCAAAAAAGCTATAGCGAGGAAGTCTCGAGACACCGCTAAGGTAATAATGTGCTGTGAGATGCGTGACCGCTGCGTGTTCTTCAGAGCCGCCACAATTTCCATACAGGTGTGCTAGTGTCAGAAGTAAAGATGACAACTGACTGTTGGTGGGTATGATGACAAATTATGTTATAAATACTTCTTTGGGAAGTTTTTTGCAGATTTATATCCTACGTACAGACTTATTTCTTCAGGTCAGGATCTTATTAGTTGCCTAAGACTCAAGATTTATATTATTATTTTCTCCAAAGTTAACCACTTTTGGCTAAATTAAATTTGTACTTCTCATTTGAAGCTTGCATACCTAATGACATAATAAACCTGTTTGTTATCAATAGATGCATGTTTTTTCTCCTCCTTCATGTACTGTGATGAACCACAAAGACTCGCTGTGTTACATTTCTTCTAGAGAAAGTATAATTTTGAGTACCTTTGAGTGGGTAGAAACTTGTGTGCGTACTCCGTGGACAGGCACAACACCACAGGGTAATGGTAACATTCACTTCATGGACCTTTAAGACCTGTTACTTGCTGCCTATCTGGATATGCAAGAACTGGCTCGGTGGACTCTAATTTGAAATCACTGCTCTCAATTTTCTAACAGTAAGCATCACAAACGTCAGCCTTTGCAGAAATCTTCCATATATTTCCACACCAAACCAAGAGTTTAATAAGCAATTAATTGCTGAAACGATGCATAGCTATCTGCAATAACCATTTATAGACATTGCAACAAATTCACTTCAGAAGAAGAATAAAGTTGAGCTGGCGGATGTTTCTAAGTGTACCTGTTTAAAATACAATAATAATAAAAAGCTAGCGAGAGAGATTATTTGTAGGAGGTCCAGAAGTGATAGTAAAAAGGGCAAGCCGTCACTTTTTAAAGTTAACTTTTATAACTCCCACTTGTAAACTTTCTGCACCTGAACAAGCTGTAACCAAAGCCCTGGGGAAGCTTTTCTGGAGCGGAGTGGATCACCTCGCCGTGAAGGCACCGAGGGCAGCGGCAGCTGCCTCCACAGCTCCCAAAATTCATCCCCCACTGAGCCTTTCCTAGGTCATTCCCATGGAGACCAAGCGATAACACCCGAGCAGCTTCTCGAAAGTAAATGACCAAAACAGGCCACTAATAAAGCATCGATATGTAATGGCACACTATACGTACGATATTTTCCTTTAGATACATATTTATGTAATAGATTATAGAATAAGCCCATGCTGCAGCTTAGCATGCCAAGGAATTTGCAAGGAATTTTGTCTTCAGACAGCAGCGTTAGAAATCGGTTAAAAGCCCCAAACAAGTATATTTTCAGAGAGAAATGGCACCCAGCCCTTTGTTGGGAAGGACAGAACAGAACTTTTCCCACCATATTTGCGTGCGAGAGGGTGGTGGGAGACAATTAATGCCCACCACAAGATGCAGGACAACATCTGTTGGCCCTGGAATATCCTCTCCGGTTCCCAGCAACTGGGAAGAGGCAAATGACTGTCACCACCCTGCACTGCCATCTGCGATATATTTGCTTATAGACGTTTAGCCGTGTTAGAAGTTAAGGAAGTTTGCAGTCAGTGTTTGCAGGTTCAGAAGCAGGCAGAGGGTTTCTATTTGTTTTGGCTTGAGTTTAACCCAAAGAAACAAAAGACATTTTTCTTCCTCTACAGCTCAAAAAGAGCTGAAGTCCAGGAAAGGTGTGCCTTTGCAATAAATCCACTGACTCATAAATCTTTCCTGATCTTGCTTGAAAAATTTTAATAGCTTTGGAAAACATTTTTATTGCTTTAAAATTGCCAGAGGTGTGCATTTTCCTCTCATTGCTCAGCCTTTGCTCCGTGAGATATGGTAGCAACTTATACCTTTCATTTATACACAACTTGTTAGTAAGCAGAAAGCCTTTGATTTGTTTCAGATGGCCAAGAAATAATGGAAACTCTCCATTGATAATTACAAATTGGTCATTAAAAGGTAGTCTTGTATGTATTCACGTTCAAATCTCTAACTGCCCTCAATTAGGCTTATCGGCACCGACTAATCCGCCAGCCTATTCTGCAGTGTAAGTGTGTAGATTTTGAAAACAAAGCCAAAGTATTTAAAATAAACTGTCCAGAAAGGTTTGGAGCGTGTTTATACACAAAGGGAATGCTAAGTAGCTCTTACGGTAGATGCTTTATAGCTAAAGGTTTATTATCTAACAGACCTATTAGGCACTTGTTGATGTAAATTGCTATGGTCTTTAAGGCTACTTGTAGTTCTGGAAAAGTTCATTAAAATTAAGGTACTGGCTTTATCTAATTAAGCAGCCAGTATCCATCTCTTTCCTTCAGTTTGTCTCCTGTGAATCTGGCTTTAAACCGAAGATTTTTTTTTTTTTTTTGAAAGCTGTTGATGACATTTTTATATTTTTACTCATGTCTCTAACTATATTTATCTGATCTTCTGGTAAATCCTTTAGGGCTGAATCTAGTGAATCCATTATCTAGTCTACACTACTAGAATACAATTCAATAATTCAATACCATTCAAAAAAATTAAACCTATTTTTAGACACCCAGTTCCTCATTCAGCTTTTTCTGTATAGCAAGTACAACTAACTGCAGCTGTGGCTAATTTTTCATACTTTCCCTGTCAATGTTTTAGTAGCTATTTCAGTTTGGATTTTAATTGAACTGAATTAATTCTTACCAACATACTGGGAACAAAAAGATAAAAATTACGCCCAGAGTTTTATAAATGTTACTTCTATAATAAGTGCCATTTTTAATGAATATGTGCCATCCTGGATACAATGCTTGACCTCTAAACGAAAAAGAAAAAAGTAGGCATTCAGGAGGGATTCATGTGGTACGAGAAAACATACTTTAGTAATACAGCAGGAAAATGATACTGATAATTTGTTAGAAAGTGTTTGCACATGAAATGTGCTATGTAAGTTAATTTTATTACTAAATTGGTATACAGAACTGAAAGGCTGAATCCCCAAAGGAGAACTCAGCTCTCAATTTTTCAAGCATAATGCTACAACTGAAAATAATAAATTCAATGTTCACATGAATTTTCTTGGCTTAAAACGTGCAGAGCAGATTGTGCTACCCTTCTTGCTACTGAATACTAATTTTACATGTAAACATTTCACCAATCTGGGTGGGATTTTTTGCAAGGCAACTACTACTTAGTGTGACTCCTGAGGTCACAAATACCTCACAATCACATAAAACCTAGAAATTACAAAATTGTACTTCCTTGCAAAGGAGATCTGAAAATAGAATAGATATGAAACTATAGATGAAACAGTCTTAGAAGTAAATCATGTGCACAATGATGACTATCAACATCCCTAGTTATCCTTTGCCAGTGATTCCTGTTACCATGGTATTGCCTGCACTTCTTACATAGCTATGAAGTCCTCCTGCAGTAAAGTTAACCCTGGGTGAACTGGGTCCATGTGGTAAAATATTGTAAGTTCATCTGTGTTGTGCATCAATCTAAAAATAAAAATGCCCACGCAATCAGTAAGATTAAAAAAGGAGATTGTCAGAGCAGAAGTAGGTAGGTTTATTTTCCCATCTGCTAGAGGAAAGATCAGCCTCTCACTAAGGGTGATCTTTTCCATCAACAGGTTACAAATGAAAACATGCTAGTTGTGTATAAGATTTGGGGGAGAGAAAAAAACCTATTTTTATTAATAAAGTACCTCTAGTATAGTGTCCTTCCCATGGATAAGAATTAGAGTTTTCTCTTGGCGTACTATGGGGCTGTATGAAGGCTTCCCAGAGACTACAGTATGTGACGAGCAGGTACTGCTCTATGCAAGGCCCTTTAAATTCTGGGGCCCAAAAGGAAAAAAAAAAAAAAAAAAAAAAAAGGTCTTGTCACTCTCTAAGATGTGGCATTCATTCACCTTGCAAAGTTCTGTGACTCCCAGCCAAGTCTATATACTCACTGCGTTAGATATCCTTGCCTAACAGCAGCAGCCATGAAGAACCCTGCAGCTCGTAGTCGCTTCAGGCTGAGACACGTGATTTAGATTGTCAGAGAAAGACTTTTTTTGCTGTTACCCTCTGCAAAAAATAACAACTTCATGCAGCCATCCTTTATTAAATCAGATGGATCTCCAAAGTCACCTCCTATCAGGTGTATGCGTCTCTGCTGGTTGGGTTTTCCTTCCCATTAAAAAATAAACTTCACTATTTTCAGTTCAGAATTTATGGCTGATTTGATGCGGGTGCACATGTATTTGTGTAAATGAAATTGTGCATTAGCTGGTGGGAGTGGTCAGCATACTACATGCATATTAAATCACATACTACGGGGGCTGTTCTATATGCAAAGGCACTTGGTGTGATATATATCTTACGTCCACCAACCACCAGCTCCACTTCCCAGCCTCTTCTTGAACACAATCCTGTTGTGTGCAAAAGTGGTGTTTCAGGTGAGATTTTGGGTTTGAAGGGTGCAGGAGGACTTTGCTGAACACACGGCCATATTTTTAGATGAATTTATGAGTCTCCTTCCCAGCTTTTGGAAGAATAATTCAGATTAATAACTGTTTCAGTTTTTCACATGATGCTGAAGTCGGGGAGATGTTTCATGTGGCAGTTGAAAACAGAAGCAGGTGCTGCACATCCAAAGAACATCACAACATAAAGACAAACGGCAAAATGTTCTTTCCTTGCATGTTAAGGTCTAGTGAGCAAACTTCTTTGATGGCTTATCAGACACCATGAGTTTAGCATTTGAGCATTTGTAAGAGAGAATTTAATAGGAGTAACAGCATCTTTCCACAGCATCATTAGGAGATGACATTTAGAAAAGAGAGTCAAAAACTTATTAAAGTTTCATGTGTGCTTCAGGATCTTCTTTAAAGTGAATCATTCATCCTTCCAGCGAGGCTTTGTGCAGACTCCCAGGCTGGCACACGTATTCCCGAATCCTCAAAGCTTTATGAATTCACGATTACAGAATGTCAGGAATTCAAGGACCAGCTTGCAACAGAGCATGATTTGGAGGGAAACATTTTAAATTCCTGCCTGTACATTGTTCTGTGCCCACCAGTTTGCAGCAGACATGCTGGTCGCTGGTGGAGTAGAAAGCAATTAGAGAAGCGACTGCTGCTAAGAGCTCTTGCCGTAGCTGAACTTGGTAGGTTGCAGGTTGCAGGCGTGCTGAGGACTGTTCATTTGAGAAGAGGCTTACTAAAGGGAATGATATTCATACATTTGGTTTGGTGACGATTTTATGAAGAGCTGTGAAACGCTGTGTTTTTTGAGGGTTTTTTTTTCCTCTCCCTGGAAACATGGTCTGTGGCAAAACCAAAACCCTGCAAACAGAAGAGACTGCTGGAAAGGTCAAAGAGTAATTTCTATGGCCAGATGTGATCAAGTAGGGTTGAGAAAAAGCTGGGTAAGGAAGGAACTTGTGCAGTCCCTTTGTTTCCACAAGAAGAGTTGATTAAGACATCAGCTTATTCTGCTTCCGTCTTCATTTATTAAATTGTCAGATTCTATCTACCCCATGAGATCTCCCCGTAGTGAATCTTCACTACAGAGGGAGATTCCTGGAGCCGTGCATGATATTTCAGGGTTAGCTTCCCATTAAAATCATATTAATTTCAGGGGCTTAAAAATTTGTGGTAGAAAACACATTCGGTCTCAACTTTTGTCATTCATCATAAATGATTTTTTTTGGTCAAAGTTTAGAGACTAGTCCTTTGACTTCATGTCCCATCTGCACTCACGCTGTCATGTGCAAAAATGTACCTCGGCAACTTTTAAGTGACTTTGGCTTCCCTCTGAGCAGCTCAGGCTGACCTGGGGTCTGGGAGGAAAGAGGAGATTCATGTTCATGTTGGAGCCCTTCCTCCTTCTCCAGGCTGAGCTGGACCCACTCTTCATACAGGCACGCACCATGGGTGACCATATCCTACCTTGCCCTAAATTAGCCTCAAAGTGTTCTCCTGGTGCACCCTGTGATTTCTAGCTACCTAGGAGGGTTGTACATAGATGAAAAATGACTTATCGCATGAAGATCAAATATGGAGTCACTGGGTCTCATGGTACTAGAAGGGTCAACGACAGCACTTGAACCAAAGGAGAGTTCCCCTTCGCTTTCTTTTTAGTTGACCTGCTTACTCCTTTCAAGGTGAGATCACGGCAAATGTATATAAAGTCTAATGAACCTGGATGCGTGAAAAGGTGCAAATCCTGATTTAGTTTATTGAATAGTCTTCAGTTTGTAAACACCTTTATTGCATTCAACAGAAGCCAGATTCAAGCCCACATTCTGGAAATAAAAGGCCCTAATTTGTGCTACCTGCCCCCTAAGACGTATTTGAATCTGTAGCTGTCTGGTGAGGGAGGTTTCGCAGTAGACCTTTTCAAAATAATACTACAGTGTGCTCAAAGTCACAGCATCCTTGAGCTTTCATTGCCTCACTGTTATTATTGTTGTTATTGTTACTGTTATTAGACTTTGTAATGCATTGAACTCCCAAGTGCTCCCTGCTATTGCTAAGATTACACAATACTTCAAGGAATTTTAAAGACAGCTGTTTTGTGCATGCTCCAAAGAAACAGGGGAGGGGGGAGAAGTTGCTTTTTACACTGACAGGCAGCATTGCTATATACAGAATTAAACTGTGAGGGTAGATGAGCCCTCCCATCACATGTAAGTGACGGAGAAAACGCCTGCAAGACCCCCAACGTGCAACGGGAGAAGGTAGGGACAACTGTTCATGGTAAGTCTGTCCTTCGTGGCACAGCTCACATTTTGATTGAGATTGAATGAGTTGTTGCTTTGGGTCAGAAACCCGACTGGAGAGTACAGAGTCGCGGTAACATGGCCAGAACGGTCTCAAAAGGTCAAGTGGTCCACCCCTGTCCCACAGCAGAACCACACTCACAATATTTCTCACTAGAAGCACTTAAATAGTGGAGGTTGGAAAGAGGATGGACTAGAAGATAATGGAGACCAGAAGAGGAGTAAAATGAAGAATAATTTTAGCTACAGGTTTTTGAGAGGAGGGAATTAAAGACCTGAATTAAAGACCTTTATGTTTGCAAACCTCCTTTGCATTTTAAAAAGTTGCTCTGCCTGTAACCTGAATTGTGTAGCAGGATACATCGTTGATATTACTACTAAAATTTTCAAATTCATTTGAATTCCCAGGGGAAAGTGGTTTATAACACCCAAATGCTCCCTTTCTGTCTTGAGCAGTACGTCCCTCATTTCTGCCAGGAGTTTTGCTTAAGGCTGAGTCGGGGCTTGGACAGGCTGTTGCAGCCTGGGACACCTTTCCTGCATTTGCTTTTGGAAGAAATCTAACAGAGCAATACACAAATTTTCTGTGTATTCATGAAGTCTAAAGGCTCAGAACAATTTCCACAGCTGGGATATTCCAAGAAGAGTTTACATGAGGAAAAAAACCCTCTGACTCATTATAAAAATAGTAACCTAATACAATATTCAAACAATTCAGTTAAATATTTAAGGCTGAAGAGCAACTCACTTAATTTTCTGCCTAGTATATCTAATAGCACTGTTAATATACAAATAGGCTTACTTAAGAAGGAAAGGGTGTGGTGGTGAGAAGAGCTCCCTGTGAGCCCAGGGAGGTGGGTACAGGGATGAGTTATTGGTCACACCTGGAACGTAGCCCTGAATAAGTGCTGCAAAGCCCAGGTGAAGGGTTGCAAAGCTGTAGTAGTAAGGGTAGTGACAGCAGCAACTAACCCTGCCTAGGAAGAGTAGTTCAAAAATGTTGCACATGAAGGAAGATGAGAAATGTGAGCCACAGGTAGGGAAAATATGTTTAAATCAGGTTGCGTTTCCTTGGATTTCTGCTGAGGAGATTGCTGCTCGAAGAGGGGAATTGAGGAGCATATGCTTGGTGGAAACCATGCGGAGTGGGACTGCAGAGAGTAGAAGGAAGCAGAACAAGCACATCTGTTAAGCTGTAGTCCATTTAAAGGAAAGAAGCTCTTGTAATATCGTAGTGGGTAACGTGAAGTAATTTAATCACCAAAAATGACAATCAAACCGAGCACAGTGAAACCCCAAGGCCACAAGGGCCTACATGGGTCTATCTCAAATGAATGACTTTTGTTATTTTGTTTTAAGCGGCTGTCTGCGAGTACCGCTGGCACCTCCTCTTGAGGTGGGAAGGGGCTGGGTGTGGGAGAGGGCACCGAGCTCAGGAGCCTTGAGCGAGAGCCTCCGAAAAGCTTCTGCCTCAGGTGTTTCAGGGGAGGAGTGGTCCGACGTTACAAAAAGCAAGTAGACGACTAGGTGTCGACATCCAGCCTTGAGAAAAAGGCAGGTAAAGTGAATTATGATGGAGAATTACAGATGCTTCGGAGCAGACAGCTGAATACGAAAACTTACATGAGCGCTTCTGCTTTCCTCTTGACAAATCTGATCCTTAGAAATCGGTAATCGTTGATAGTCATTATTTTATAGGCATGTTCTGCTCTGTCAGAACAGACTGTGAGATATCAGTGGGGGGAGAAACAACTAAAAGCCCTCTCTTTGTGCATGGCAGAAGCAAACTGAGGTCTAAGAGCTGCTGTCGTTTTATGTTTCTAAGCTTAAATTTTGCAAAAAGCATCAGGAGGCTGAACAGTAAAGAGGGATCATAAACCAGGGATGATGGGGTGGTGATCGCGGAGGCTAGGACGAGATAGCAGTCTCCCAATAAATAAATAAATAAAGGTAAAGAGTGTCAAGGAGAACAAAAGATTATTTATTGTGATACTTGGGGCATTATGAGAGGTGATAGGCTGAAAAAAATGAGAAGAAAAATGTAAGCTTTATAGCAGGGGAAAAAAAACCCCAAACCTTGACAGAGAAATTTATTAGGCTGTGGAACAGCTCTCTGAAGGAAGAGAGACTGACCTTCTGGTTTGGGAAGCTAAAAACTATACTGGGTAAAATACTGGTAAAATGCACAGCAGGGAATGACCTTTCACAGTCAGAAATGTAGTAGAGATGATGTATATGGTTGGGGGTTTTTTGTTGTTCTTGGGTTTGTTTTTTCTTCTGAAGCCCCTATGGAGAAAGGGCTTGGACTTCATAAATGAGGACTTTTCCAAGCTGAGCCCTGCCCTCATTGCGACGCAGTCGGAGAACAGCAGGCAGGCGCTGCGTGGCGGCGTTTAATGCAACGGCGGCAGAACTTTGCGCTGTTCTGATTTACCTCCCGCTGCACAGAGCAGTAACCGCACGGCTCCTTGCTCTCGGGGCTTTCGGCTGTCGTACTTTACTCTCAGCTGCCAGATCAGGCTGAAGTCCAGCTGGTTGACTCGTGTTTGTGTGTAGGTGTGGGTGGGTGTGATGTGGGTGTCGGTGTCGTGTCAGGGACGATGTGCCAGGATCAGTGGAGCAGTTTTAACACTGCAGTGCCTTCAGCTTCTGTTCTTGTGTCTAGTGGCAGTTAGGCAAAGAGACGGACCCGTTCCCGCTGTTTGGCGTTTCCTTTATTCCTCTTTGTATCTTAGAACTCAAAACCATTGGTAAATGACATATAATCAAGTAAATTAGTGCATTTTGGTGCTCGTGCAGTGTTTTCTTGGATAATAATAATTCCTCTTTCTTCGCTGTAGTTCCTCATGTAATCGTTTGTATCATCATCATGTACCATGATACAGATTTGGGTACTTTGTAGAAAATCTGATCAATGATAGGGCATCTATCATTAATAAAACTATACATAAAATATACATAACTGTAGATTTAAATAACAGTAATAAAGTTTTCAAAATTTTGTACATTAACAAGAATTAAAAAACAAAACAACAACAACAAAAAAAACCCAAAACCCTGAAAAATAAACATCTTGTTCAGCATAACTTTTGTTTTGCTACTACTGAGTTTAGTGTAGCACAACAGTAGGAGATTGACTAGTACTGGTTTGCATTTTAACAGTGTGTATTTTTCTAAGATGCAAACTGAAATAAGGTCATAGTCTTAGTTTGAAAGTCAATTAACTCGGGGAGCAGAATGAAAGTTCATACTAATCCACTAATGTGCATCTCGGTGGTAATTAATTCAGGTCTTTGTAGTGGCTTCAGGAAAGCAAATTACTATTCTATAGGAAGAATTTACAAAATGTTTTCTTTGGTTCTAGGGCTTTCAATTATGATGAATAAATAATTGGCATAGTTTTGTTTTACAAAACCATTATATAGTCTTGGAAGACTGGAATTGATTGCTGTTGTGAATACCCTCCTGCACAGCAAGGGAAGCAAGAGGCAAAGAAGGATCAGGGACTTTTTAAGCTGTGTACTACCATTTAATTTAGCTATGATAATCGCTTACATAGACTAGACTTACAACCTTACAAAGCAGGGTCAGTTGCCCAGCTGACTTGAAGATACAGTAAATATTTTAAATATCTTAAAAGATGTTAAGATGCTCCTTCCCTTTATGTTAAAGAGAATATCATTGACGACATACTTAATTTCAGCATGAAATATTTACTTTGGCTCAAGAATGCCTTTCAGGCGTTAGAAAGGACTGTACAGTCAAGGGTAAACTCCGAGGGTGCAGGGGGTTCACCTCCCTTGTAAAGGAGCAGGGAGACTCAAAGTGGGATAAGGATTTTTCCTACAGTAGTAGGAATTATCAACAAAAATATAGTGACAAATTAGATCATTTACAGAAAAAATCTTGAATGGGACATAGAATAAGAGCTGTGACTCAGTCACCCAAATGTACAAACTATATGTCACTTAACACAACTTGCTTTTTTTTTTTTTACATTCTTATGGTCTGCTGAGTTCATAGCTGACTTAGGTTATTAAAAAGATGGCATAATGACATGAAATCTCTGCAGAGAAACTAAATGTTTCCATTATATGGTTTGCATGTTTTGATTTGAAGTTGATATCCTATTTCACAAATGTTAAACCATTTTTTTGTAAGTTAGCCTATTTTTTTAGTAGAAATCCGCTTTGAAATACCAATTAAATATTACATAAAAATAGAATGTAAGAGTTCTACTCTTGTCATGGTTCAAAGAACGGGTGATTTACAAGTTGCACAGTTCTGAGCCCACCAGCCTGTAATGAAGGTACACAGCCTTACGGCTTGACAATAAGCCTTCCAAAGAGGGTGTAGAGAAGATGGAGCCAGTCTCTTCTTGAATGTGCCCAGTGCTATGACGAGAGGTGACAGACACACGGTAGAACACATGAAATGCAACTAGATATAAGGATTTATTTTTTTTAACCATGAGCGTGGTCAGATATTGGAAGAGATGCCCAGAGATGTTGTGAGAGCCCTACCTTATGAAGCAGTGAAGAAAATTCAGAGTGTAAGTCTTCCGGAACAAACATTTGTTTTGCAAACACTAGTAGAATACATTAGGCTATTATATTGGGCCTTACGTCTAAAGGCAATCAAAGAGAGAAAGGAACTAAAACCATCCGCTATGGCTCACTGCCAACCAACCTGAATCCTGGCTCTGTACTAACAGAGGAAGATAATAATACCAATTGGCTCATTGTCTTTTTTAAAAACCCATTTCCATTCATTCTTTTCTCTAATTGCTACCCAAGCTAGCTTTTCATTTACGTGTTACTGTGTTTGGGCTGCACATCTGAATTCTGCATTGCTATCTGTTTCAACTGCTGGTTTGAATATCAACGTGTAGGACCTGTAGGTCTAAGCGCAGCAGTACACCATCCATGAAAAACCAAAATAGCAGCATGATGGTTTTGTACGTAGTGTTTTGCTAATGCGAAAATCTGCAGCAAATTATAAAAAGGAGCATCTGAACTAATGATTGGAAGTGATCTTCAAACAAAGGTGATCCAAGAAGCATCGTGGTGCACAGTATGTGGGGCGATAAACCGGGCGTCTCGGTGGAAGACTCTTGTTTCCTCTCTAGGCTCTGAAGAGTTGCCTTGCAGCTACTGCTGCCATTTCAGAGGATGCTCACATCCTCACGCCGTTGTCTCTAGCATGCACCTCACCTAATAAGACCAGTTAAATGTGCAATGAAGGGGTTTTGACTAGGCCACTCTCATCTTTTGAAGACCAAGTATTAATTCCCACAATCTTTCTGACCTGAGCTTTGATTTCACTTCTCTTTTGCTTTGTAAGACTAGATATTTAGTCTTTAGATATTTATTACAAATTAATTATCTGGGTGTTGTTTAAAATCAGCGGCTATATGAAATGAACAGAAATGACTTCTGCATAGTCAGTTCAGGATGGTTTGAACTACCCACTGGATAACACGGCTCTGTGTTGACTACAGGGGTGAACTAGACCACTGGGTTATCTTAAGTATTTAATGTTAGGCGAAGACTAAGCCATCACTAGTGTCTTAGCCTAACAAGTTTTGACACCATGAAATCAAAGCTGGGTGTGAAATCAGGGTTACACGGTTGCTTACCTCTTGTTTGTTCAGTAATGTGAAACCCACAAAAACACTACTAAATGTTACTCTCCATTCTGGACCCTGAATGGATGTTGTGGTCAGATTTGGCTTCCTGAATGGTATACGCAACCCAAATAATTCATAGATAAAGGTAGCATGAATCTACTGTTTGTCACAGAATACTGCAGTACTTGAATATTTCCAGATATGTCTGATCTCTATGTTCTCCTCCCGTCTGCAAATAGCCATTTATAAAATCGGGATATGGTACGTCTAGAATGACTCAGTTCATTATTAAAGGATACTGAGCCTGAGAGACTGGAGATAATTACTTTTGCATACTATTAAAAGTGCTCATAAAACCGTGGCATTATTTTAAGGTTCAATGAGAGGTATATGACTAAAATAGCATTAAAATTTTATTTTTTACATTCTACAAATATATTGACATTTAAAATATGACATTTAGAAGCTAGAAATTCTAATATCAAATAATGTCAGCGTATGTGGCCGTATTTCTTTCCTGACTAGAGACAAATGGCTGTCAATGTCACCTTCAGCACCTGCCATTACTTATTATCAGTTGCGAAATTCTATTTGTAAAAGTTTTGTAGCATTTTATAGCCATCAGCAAAGTCAATTAATTACAGTCACCACTGCTACGCGAACAGTGCAATTACTTCACCGTTTGCTTTGATTTTGTTGACCAGCAGAGTTTTCAGGCAAATGCTTGGAGTCCAATTAACATGTTGTAAGACTGCACAGAAGCTGCAGCTCCCATTCCTGTGTGGTTTAGGTTCAGTATGTAACGTGTAACTCTTATTTTTCCATCTATTTTACTTTTATTCTCAAGTGCTACCATCTGCATTGCTCTTTAAGAAAATTCCTTCTTTAGGGTGCTCTTCCTTTTAAATCTGGCATGCACAGATTTTGAAACACGAAGAGCAATTTGGAAAGTGAAGGGATTCAGAGTCAAATCTTGCAGAGTTCTTATTTAAAAAATTATTTCACCTAATTAACCAGTTGTAAAAATCTAGATTTTACTGTGTTTACACATATTTTTTTTCTCTTTTCATCAGCTATCTGCAATCATGATTGCATATCAGACCAAACTCTGAAATTCTAGTTAGCGTTTAGTCAGGGCCCCATTCAATTAAAGTCCATATAAATAAGCCAACTGAAGAAAGTTGTTTGGTTTTGGGAGGTTTCTTTTTGGTTTGGGTTTGGGTTTTTTTGTTTGTTTGGGGGTTTTTTTGTTTTGTTTTGTTTTGTTTTTTAATTCTGACCAGCCCTATGCTGAGTTCTTATGAAGCTCAGGCAAGTCTTTACTCGGTTTTTAAAATGATTGCTGAAGATCATGTCAGGACCCTCACTGAAGAAGCTAATACTGCTATTCGCAGCGTCTCCATCTTTCAGGAGCTATTCTTTTCCCAATGTGCAAACTATGACTAAAATACATTTTACTGCATGAATTAGATCTCTCAATGGTGCTAAGTAAGATACCAAAGCTTTCTGTTCCTCTGTAGGGTTTTTTGGGGGGTGAAAAACCCTACAAAATGTCAGTAATATTTTTCACTGTTATTGTAGCAATCAATGAGAACTTAACAGGAGGGTGAAGAGATGTGACAGAATCACATGTTTGGGGCACTGCATATATTTAGAATGCATGGATTGAATATAGTAAAGAAAAAAAAATAAAAAGCATCAGCTGTACAACAGAACTGCTAAATATAGAAACGCTGTTATCTAAATAAGGGAAGAACTAGGGCTAGGTCTGTTACCTAAAGGCCTGGTGAAAAGATCATGGAAATTAGAAATACAGTGAAGTCAAAAAGCAACAGCAATGAAAGACTTTGATTACCCCAACAGAGCGTGGGCAAGGGTCAGAGAAGACCAAGAAGCAGAAATTACATTTTTTGATGCAATGACTACTACTTCAGTCTTTTTGCTCCAAACTGGCAGATCATCTAAACTGAACCAACTAAGTCTAGTGATTTCTTTTCCTAGGACTAGTATGGGGGTGGCAGGGGCGGGGAGGGAGAGAATTGTTCGTGGTTTTGCAGCTTCTGTGGTTCTTCTAAGTTTTGTGGAAATATAAGTAAGCGATAGAGAATTAGTATTTTTCAATAAGTGTCACGGCCCTGACAAAATACCATTTCTTTTCTTTTTCTCTAGAAAGTTAACTGCATGTGAACAAAGAATAGTAAAAATCCCTGTTGTTCTTCAATAAGGAAATTAAATCAGTTAAAAAAAAAAAAAAAGTAAAAATTAAAATATGCCAATAACTGGCAAGTTAAGAATCCCATTGAAGACCAACATCTTTCTTCTCAGGTGAATGCCATGCAGATCATCATTTTTACAGGGGTTGCACGGCCCACAAAACTCTTCTTTTGCTTGCTCAGGAGATACCATGAGTGGAAGCACTCACAGCCTATGACACAACTTTATTTTTCCATTTTTCACTAACCACCTTGTTTTCAGTGGCACACCAATTTAATATGCTTCCTATAGAAATTCTGTGATACTTTACAGGTTGATGCAATCCAAACAGGGTAGCAGGGAACAAACGGTTACTGAGAGTTACTGATCGAACCTCTTCTGTTCCAAATTGGTACCAGCAGGCACTGAAGTGTTTCTTGGGGTCATTCTCACTAGTCTGAGTTTAGTCTCCTCTCACCACATGAGGAAATAATGCAAATATTGCAAGAGCAAATACTGAAATTTTGCAAATTTGGTAGTAAAGGCCACTCTGAGCTACAGCAGTGACCAATCAGTCACCACAGCACACCTTTAGCATCACTTTCCCAAACTTGCTTTGAGTTGATTCTTTCTCTCCTCATCACACATTCCTCTTTAAGTCAATTTAGTGGTATAGTTCCTACTTACTGCAGTTTTATAAAAATTTTTGCTATCAGATATTTGTAACTCCAGATGTGAATGCAGCCTGGTTCATCATACTGTTCCCTGGGTCACCTGTCCATTATTCTTCCTAGGAAAAGGTTTGCTGTAGAAGGCAGCAGATTTAGCAGCAAAGGGGGTTTACAGACCAAAATACTCTTCTCTTTATTAAAGCAGCACTCACAGTTACTTTTTCTCTGTTTTAAGAGAGAAACAGCTCCCTGAATGTATCAGATGGCCCCAAAGCAAGTGTGCTGTCTGTGAAAGCAGACTCTCCCCGGGAGAGCTGAGACATTCGCCATTTAAAGGTTCTAACAGTCAAAGCCGATGCATTCAATGTTGCAGTGCAGATGACCACAGAAAATTCAGAAAAAGGAAAAAGAGGCAAAAACTTTGTCTTTATAGTACCCTTCGTGTGCACATCAAAACAGCTTTACACGTAAACTCCTTTACTGCACGCAGCAGTCTCAGCCGTGTGTTTACTGAGCTTAGGAGTACCCAGGCTTTATTGGAAGATTGGCTATCAATTACAAGTCAAAGTCTGCTTTACCCTAAGCTGAAACCAGTTCAGCAAGAAGAGTACAAAGACAATAATTTAAATGCTGTTGTCCTTCGATATCTTTTGCACAATATCCCTCTGGCCATGCATCAGCAGCAGTTACCCAGACAAAAAAAGGTGCTGTTTGCAACATCTGTTGAGCATTATGTACTATATCTATTCAAACACCTTTTCATGGATCTTATCTTTTGAAACTAAAACTTGTCTGTTTTCCTGATATTGCAAGAAATAGCATATATTATAAAATAGGAAAACAACAACAACGAAACCCCTGGTGGTTGTTAATTTCATTTTTAATTGTTCTGAATTGTTTTGCTGAATTTTTTTTTTGTTTTTTTTGTTGTGGTTTTTTTTTTTCACTACAGAGCAGGCAGTTGTACGAAAGAAGAAAGAAGGCAGCACCTTCCTTCAGATCAAGGAAAAAAAAACCAACTCAAGTGGTTATGTTTTGTTGGCTGATTATAAACATTCTGCTTCTTCCCATACTAACGTGAATGTTGAAACATATTCTCGAGGGAATACACTTTTGAGGGATTTGTGTGGGAAATGTGAATTCTAATGCCTCAAAAATTACGCATTGAAAAGTAGAGTTAATGTTCTTACCAGCTGTGGAAAATAAGAGACATTTTGCCAAAGTTATGAGAATGGGAGAATTTTTAACAAAATGTCATGAAAGTGGCTCCTCTTTCATTTTCTTGAGTTTCGGTGGGGGCTGTTTGTTTTCTTTATATACATCTGAGTTTTATTCCCAGTGAGGGAACTCCAATGAGGGAGAGCAGCTCCTAGACTGATGCCACAGTGGCTCATCAAGGGAGATAGATGGATGTAGCATTAGTGAAAAGCATCGTTATGAAAACAATGAAAACTTCAAGGACTGATAATTAGCTTTAAAGTTACAATAGACATAGACTTCAGAAAAGGAAACCAGTTTATTTTAAGATTGGCTCCAGTCTAGAAGCATAAAATAAAAACAGAGGAACCATGTTAAGATGTGTCTTAGGAGATATGGTCCTCATATATAATCTCTGAAGCTGGGCAGACCCAAATTTTGGGAGGTAGCAGCTGGGCTCACTCATAAAGGAATTATGACTTGGCTTCTGAAAAACAATATACAGGGCTGGAGTCCCAAAGAAGACTTGGAACATCTATTCTATTGGTCTCACTTCCTTCTTAATTTTATATGTACGATTATCCCGTGGGTTTAGGCATGAATATCCTGTGCATGTACAGGTATGGTATCACATTTTCATTTCCCTCCTTGTATCTTTAATTGCTGCTGGATTTGTGCACATTTGAGTTAGTTTGAAAGCAAGATATGGCACAGGAAAGCAAATTAACTTCTTTCCAATTAACTCACTGAGACATTATCCTTCCTTGTTTTCAAACACTTGTTTTCTGTCTATATGATGAAACCTGGTGTCTTGGAGGCACATGGGGAATTATTTAAAATATACAAATAGAAAGTCACATGTCATATATTTTGAAAATTGAATTGCAAAAATTAAAGAAGGATAACCAAAAACCCAGCTAGGTATTACAGAATTTTGTAAAACAGAAGGCTAAAACAATTTTGGAATAGCCATGAAAATGTGCTTGGAACAGCAAAAAGGAAATCACAAAGATCTTTAGAGAAATGCTATTGCAAGTGAGAAGGTAGCATTTTCAAAAGCAAAGTTCTGTTGGTAAATGCTGATTTCTGGGCTTCTAAATAAGCAGGCTGATTTTCTAAAGTAATTGCACATAAAGATTTTCCAGTTAAACTGCTGCTTTGTGCTCAGCAGTTTTGCAGAGAGCCCTACTTCTATTTAAGACCCTGGATGCCAAATCTGGAAGGCACTTGGGCACATGTTCCCTCCCCACTGAAATCAGCAGTCCTGAATGTGCAATGAGCTGACGCCTACGTCAGGAGTTGGGAGGCTAAAGCCAGGCTCCTCTTTTAGGGGAAAAAAGTTGCTGATTGCTGCATTTTGTCACAGGAGGAAATATTGGCTAGCAAGGAATAAACTATATTTCTCTTTGAATTCTTTTATCTGAAATTTTTAAAAGGAAAGCAGTGTTCTCCACAAAACCAAGCAAATTAATTGTGAACTTCATATACATACCCATCTAATTCCTTCTAATCCAGCTTTTTAACCTGGGAGACTTCAAGACCCAAATTCTGTACTCCAGTAAATGGAAAGGCAGGCTTGAACTGCTGGCTATTTTTTAAGCATTTATGATCAATATGGGATATAGATACATAGATAAAAATAAATAAAATGGCCTGTAAACTCTACCAGGACACTTTCACTTGCAGACACAACTTCAATTTTACTGCTTCCCAGATTTAGGGTCCGAGACTGTTTCTGGGAGCATATTTCTGGTGTGAGGGAGGATTAACCAGAAGGAGAGTTAGGAAATGCAGAGCAAAATGCAGAATCATCACTGAGGAGTTTAGGCAAAACTTTTTGACTTGAAAGAAACTCTTTTTCACCCACCTTCCATAAACCAGCATATCCCGTTGTCCCAGTCCATCCCACTGCAGAATCCAGACCTTTTGCCTACTTTCTTGGACAACTTTAGTGTTGTCTTGTGCAAATCCCATCCTGTCAATGCAGATTGCATTACCAAGTGCCTCGTCACTCAAAGAGGCCCGTTCCTTCTTGATTAACGAAGGTGTTGTGCCGTCCTGTAACAGCAACCAAGTTTTAACTCGGATCGTTTTGTCTTCAGTACCATCCTACAGTTTCGCTTCTCTCCTGGTTATGGCAGTCCACTAGTAGATCCATCATTTGAACTGAGCTGACAACCCAGCAAGCAATTAAGTGAATAGTGAAATGCTTTCATGTGTTGAAATGCTTTGGCAGATGCTGAGTTTGCTTTGTAATCAGACTCAGAACATGCAAGTTTTATCTAAGGACACCTTCCTGAAAAAGTGCCTATAAAAGCTTCTTTGTGTCTCTGATGCTGACGGTATGGGTAGCGCGCCACACTTCCCTGTTGTTTCAAACAGAAAAATAACTAGCTGAGCATTTTACATGGCATTTTTGGAAGACAACAGAAACACTTTCCTCTGTAGATGGAAAGCCCGTCACCGAACATTTGAAGATTATACAAATTCGGTCGCAAAACCAGATACCGCTTCAATTGTCTTTCTCTGCCCTTGGTCTGGACGCAGGTCAGGAAAAGTGTGAAGCTTAAATAAATTAATTCATTCCCATTGCAAGACTGCAGCAATAATTACTTTGTTGTAAGACATTCAGCATGTTAGAAGGATGCTGGTTTCTGTGATTACTCATCTCTCTGCACAAACTAACAATAGTGGCACCTTCGGAGCATAATAGCACACATCCGAGGATGTTCAAGACATCCTTCCTCCACGGCATATGTAATTGAGGTATTGAGCTGCAGACAGGCAGGAGGCACAGCAATTGTTCAAGGTATTTAGTGTGGATGTTCCTGGGAACAGTTATCCTGCATTCAAATAAGGATAATACACTTCATTGTGTAGGTGTTTGGTTGTTGGGGTTTTTTTTTTTTTCTGTTCAGAAATCTTATAGCTGGGTGAAATCAATGCTGTCATTTTATTTTGTGGCCTTGAAGCTTGAGAATGTCAGTGGATTTATTTATTTCTGCAGACAGTGCAGCTACGCACTGGAAATGAGCAATAAAGTTCTACATGCCTTAAAATTTTAAAGTATGAACAATCAAAACAGTGCAGAAAGTGAGTACATAATAGAAAATTCAAGCTAATTTATATTCACAGCAAAATAAAATTTAAAAAAATCCATGCATACGTGGGTCGGCTGGAACAGCTGCACCAACTCACCTCCTCACAGTGGTCGGGGATGCTTTTCCCATTTGTATTTCCCATATGCTGGAGATCACTGAAACACCGATTTTCTTTGCAGGAGATTTGGCCACCTGTGTGTTTTAGCTGGCATCTCAGCATTGTGGATCCACACTGCAAAAACACTTGGAAATCTGCGTGATCCCTCCCCGGCCTGGAAAGCGTTGCAACACCTTTGGTGGGGAAACTGCGGAGATGTGATCTCTGCCATGCTGAGACAGAAGCTGAAGGACTCCTCAGGGACCAGCCAGGCAAGGTTAGGCAGAGAAGCATTCAAGAAATGATAGGAGAAGGAAATAAATGGAAAGGAGGAATAAATGAGCACCCATTTCTGCAGAAAATCAAGATAGTGGAAAGCAAAATGTACAAGCAAAGGATCAGAAAAGGGGAAAAAAATCAAATAGCTTATGTTGAGAAAGTAATGAGGAAGGGTAATTGGAATGACTCATTTATAAGTCTAAATTCGACCTACTTTGTGTTACTGGGACCTAGCAGGAAGGCTGGCATGGCTGGGATGATAAAATCAATAGAGAGAACCTATTTAAGGTGAATCAGTTAGGGGAGGAAAAGTAAGAAGAGTGGCATTTTATGTAAAATTGATATTAGTTATTTCCTATCTCAGGAGTAAACTATCTTCAATGCTTATGAATCAGTGACCTCAAAGAGAAAGTCAAAATTGCTGTGTGCAACAGATCCCCAGACCACACCTGAATAGCCTGAATCTTTTCTTTACACCAGAGGCAATAGGGCTGGGAAAGATGGAAATATAAACAACCGAGAGCCAAGGCATCTTCCATCATCATGTGAGGCTTCAGACTGAGTGGTACAAGGCAGGGAACATCACTCTGCCCATATTCCAGTGAATTCAGACAGCTGATAAGGAAAAGTCCCAACTCAAAGCATGCTGCATCTTCAGATTGAATAGCAGAGTGTTTCTTGGCATATAGAATGAAGTACACCAAGGAAATGAAAAGTTACCTCTTAAGTTTACAAGTCATCTTCAGCTGATTACATTTACTACGCAAAACCAGAATGAAGTCCAAGAGCTTGGTACTTTAAACATTTTACAAAGCTGGAAAAAAATACGAGCCAAACAAACTGTGAGAAAGAATTTATACTGAGAAAGATGTGAATGCTGTTTGCCGTCATAAACAACAAAGAGGACTTCACCGGATTGATTGGTAAGCTGGGCTCAAACAACACGTACTTCAGTGTCATTGAATGTGGTCCTACAGCTGAAAAGAGGAAGGTGCCTGATCCCATGAGATGAGGAGCTCAGTCCTGGGAATAAGAAACTCAGAGGACTTGCATCTCGTGGTGTGAGCTGGACGAGAGCCCCCAAAGAAAAAAAAAATCCCCCCCCAAAAGGATAGTGTTAGTTATATCGGACAGAGTGCAGAATTTAACTATGGAGAAAAATACAATGTGATCGCTGGGCCAGCAATTGATCCAGCCACCATCATACTCAGCAGATGCAGCTGTTGAACAACAGGGGCAGTTAACCTGTGGAGTAACTTTTCAGGGATCATTTTGCATTTCTTCTCACTGTGAATGTTTTGTACAAGGCAATACATTTTCTAAGAAAGAATATTCTCACTCAGTGAGCATTACGTCTTGTCTTGTAGACGATTTGATACCGTAATCCAAATCTTGTTTCTATTGAGGTCATGGTTTTTTAAATAAATAAATTATTAAAAAAAAATGATGCAACTGCAGAAGACACTGAATAGCGAATCCAACCTTTCATCAGGAAGCAGAACATGATTCACATAAACTCAAATTCATTCACATGAAACAGATTACTCAAACAAAAGTAATTTCAACCTATTCTAAAAATGGAACACATAAATAACACCCAAATAATAATGAATACCTTTCAATACCTAGAGCAAAGGCAATGCAAAAATTGTTCTATGGCAGAAGACTGTTCCAACCTCTATAGGTTTTTGTTTTCACCAAGTTGTATACCCAAGGTTTTGCATCTTTAAGTGCATGTGGTTCAAAGAGTGTATTCTTGTGAGGTGTGCTGGTTTCGGCTGGGAGAGAGTTAATTTTCTCCAGAGTAGCTGGTATGAGACTGTGTTTTGGATTTGTGCTGAAGAATGTCGATAACACACTGACGTTTTCAGTTGTTGCTAAGTAGTGTTTAGACTAAGTCAAGGATTTTTCAGCTTCTGATGCCCAGCCAGCAAGAAGGCTGGAGGGGCACAAGAAGTTGGGAGGGGACACAGCCAGGACAGCTGACCCCAACTGGCCAGAGGGGTATTCCATACTACGTGATGTCATGCCCAGTATATAAAGCTGGAGGAAGAAGAAGGAAGGGGGGGGATGTTTGGAGTGATGGCGTTTGTCTTCCCAAGTCCCCGTTCGGTGTGCTGGAGCCCTGCTGTCCTGGAGATGGCTGAACGCCTGCCTGCCCTTGGGAAGTGGGGAATGAATTCCTTGGTTTGCTTTCCCTATTAAACTGTCTTTATCTCAACCCATGAGTTTTCTCACTTTTACTCTTCTGATTCTCTCCCCCATCCCACTGGGGGGGAGGTGAGTGAGAGGCTGCATGGGGCTCAGTTGCCGGCTGGGGTTAAACCACGACATGAGGCAAGTGAAAGATAGATGTTTCTGGACTTGGATTTCCACTGAATAGTGAATTAATTTGAGGACTTGATAAGACAGGGTAGGATACTGGTCTCCATCTGCACTGTCTGACCCAAATTAGATCAGAAATCAGTGGGCTGTCAAGAATGAATCACACTGAAGTACCTAATAATATAACTGGGTCCCTGACAAGGAGAGGTAGGAGGGGTTTTCATATTTGAAATGCTGGAAGGACACCAAAAACGAAGGGGAGATTGTCACACTGAGGCAATTCCTGTGGCAGTTTGGCCGAAATCAGCCTAATTACAAGACTAGCATTTCTGGCTAAGAATTACCTAGATTTTAGATCTTGTATGGCTGAATGCCACCTATTTTTTATTTCATTTGCACTTGTGTTTGTTTCCTAATAAATGTTTTAAGGCATTTTTAGGAAGGGTTTGAGCTGTCTCCAGCTGAGCACTCTCAGAGCAAGGGAAGGAGCTAAGGGCAGCGGTGGGATTCTGCAGGCAGCCGTCCAGCCGGAGCACCGCGGACGAGTCCCAGAGGAGAAATGCACTTGCTCCTGCAAGCAAATGACAATGTTCACTCCATCACTACAGGGACTTACAACAGTCCCCCTCCTCCTCGGCATCTGCTCCTTCCCTCCGGGTGTCAGTGGCACTACACGCTCTGGCCCGTCAATGCCAGTCCTGGTTTGACAAGGTGTTGAATGACTCTTAGACCACCTCTCTAAGGGGTTTTGGTTTTTTTTTTGTTTTTAAATTTCATCAGATAGGGTCATATTCATTAAATCCAGACATTTAAGCTATTCACAATGCCTGGATCCCCTGCCATACAAATCCAATAGGAACAGTCTGTTGTAAAGCTACCAGGAAGGAATTTCAATTCAATGGAAGCAAACAGGCTGTATTATTTCAGGCGGTTCTGTTGTCAATAGGTGGCAATAATATCCTTCACTGCAGCTACTTAATATATGTTACAGTTTTCCTCTGCCCCAGTTGGAAATTTTATAACTGAGTCTCAAGTTATTTATATCTGCAAAGTTCTGCATTTCCACCATTATAATTTTTCATGTCAGTATAGGCCAGCTATGGGGGAGGTACAGCATGACATTACTTTATTAAAGCTGACACTTTGCCTTGGATTGAATGAGTTTTCATCTTCTGTATATGCAGCCAAAAATCATTAGCATTCCAGCTCTGTTTTGCTATCAACTAATCTGCTCCAAAATATTTGCATGAAATCAAATTTATATACCGGTCAGATACGTACAAAAAAATAGAATTTCAAGGCCCAGGTTCACGTTGCTGTTGTTTAGGTATTTAGAGCATAGAGGAGTTTCTGCTCAGCCTCATTACTGGGAAGAGGCAGGCGATGCTTTCCGCAAGAGCTGTCACGGTTTCTCTCTCTGGTGCTGATTTATACAGTACGATTCCCAAGCGTTTTAAAACACGTGTTTTCTCGTGGCTTATCAGAAAGGGTGATGACATTAAGGCTTCTTGCAAATTTGTCATCTTTGAAGTTTATGGTGTGAAAATGCATCCTTTTATTTGCTGAATCTGTTTAAACACGCTCACACAAAATACGATTGAGTCTGTAAAGCATTCGGACAAATACAAAAATGAAACAGGCTGGACACTGTCAAGTGCTTTTTACAGTGGTTAATCTGCTTTCCTTCAGTCTGTTTTTTTAATCTCTTAAAAGATGAGAACACTATTTTCATAACAGTTTTGCCCTGCTTCAGCTTGACAGCTGGGGATGTACAATATTAGTGGTTACTCATGAAACACTTTCCCTATGGAGGGTTTTAGAGATTCTGGCATTTTAAGGTTACATCCAGATCATAGTCACAAAGGTCCAGTTTCTAAAGTTGATACACAACATTCACTAATATTTTCCTGACATCCTTCTGATACGAGAAACCATGATCTTGCCCACGCTGCATATGAATATCTATTTATGTTCCGAATGAAGTTATCCTGAGATTTGGGAGGAGGGCACCAAGGCCAGGGTAATATTAGAAGATGCATATCACTCTGTCTGTAGTTCTCATGCTGTTTATTTGATTTTGCTGTGACATTTCCAGAGGAAGATTCAAAAAAAGGTTTCTCCCAGAGTATCCTCACAGCGATTTCTTTCATCACAAGGTGAAAGGATTTTTTTTTTTAAACAAACAAACAAAAATCCCCTAGATGACATTATCAGATGAATCATACCTCTTTCTAGAAATAAACAAATGTAAGCAGTTTGGACCCAACTTTTGCCTTGAAGAAAAAAAAAAAACATCTTATATCTGGAGACTGTAACTGTTTTTTAGAGCCTTAACATGGGCGCTTTGGAAGCACAGAGTGTAGACACTGGTTTGTGCCACATGAGCAATTTCTCGGTGCTATGAAGAAAAGGTACTGGTGATCATTACCTATCTTTGTTTTACTTTGTGCTCTCTTTTATCATTGAAATATAAAATTAAAAACCAAATAAACCCTCAACTTGCTAATATTGGTAGAAACAAATCAGAATTAGTATCGTATACAACTAGTAAAAGAGGAGAGAGAGATTAAGAAAATAGCTTCCTCAGGGCTCTTTCTCTTCACTCTTTCCTGCTCATGATGATTTAATTCTTGTATCACCGATGTGAACATGGCAGGGCAACATAGTGACTAGTCTTGAGTCTTTCCATACTACAAATTATTTCTTTTATAAAAAAAAATCCCTCAAGTAAGGGAAGATGAGTAAGGATGTGATAGATACTTTTAAGACTTCTAGCGGTATCTGAGAAATTTTATTTCCTATATATATATATATATATATATAAAAAAATAACTGCCTGATTTTATAATGTGGAATCCTCCATCTACATTTGCTATTAAACTCACAGCTTGTAAAGTAAATGAAATTAATTCCAGGAATGACTTAAACACTACACACTTACAATCCGTCCGCAAACTCCTCCTCCCCAGCAGAGCAGCAAGGTGCCCGTTGGGTGCTGGGATGGTGCGCCAGGAGCCCAGTACAGCCCACTGGTTCCTGATGGGCCATAACCTCCTTCTCCCCACATCCACCTGGGCTCTGCTCCCTTCCCACCTCTAACTGACAATCCAAAAGCTGAAATTACTTTCAAAGAGGAGGATTTCCAAAGGGGCAGAGATTTAGTTAGTAGGCTGGTGGTTACGCCTACGGAAGTACAGTAGATATTTCGTAATTTTTATAATTTATCCTTAAGATCTGTAATAACCATAGTACATTTTCCTCATTATTTTTATTGGGGAAAATACAACAGATTCCTACAAATATTTAAGTCCACAACTATAAAACGTAAAGTACCACATTACTACACGCTGTTATTTTCATCCCGTTGTCACGTGCAATAGAGTTAGATCTTTGTCTATCAATATTATCCATGCTAACCTTGCCAGATTGAGTTTGTGAAAACTTTTTGGTATTGATCTCTTCTGGTTTCATCACATCTTCTCGAGCAGATTGCTTTTGGGCTTGGCAGCAAGGGAATGCTGATTAGGGAGGCCTGTTTATTGTAATACCGATGGAGAATGACAATGAAGCTCCTGTTAGAAACGTCCTGCCTGGAGAATTACGGTTACGAGAGAAGCGAAGGTTAAATGCAGATAACAATATTGGCAAGCTGGTGCAATAAATCTAATTGTATCGTGGGAATCTTGGACTAACCCTTTGTGATTGCTTTTTTCCACATGAGGGGTCTAGGGCTGGAGATTTAGGGCTGGACCCAAAGGAGTAGGGGACTCCTTCCTTGCTTTCTGCGAGGTGGGAGACAGGGGTTTGGGCAGAGGCAGAAATTGAGCCTGCTGCCTGCCCGCTCCTCCGACACCCAACTCCTGCCCAAGAGGTGCAAACAGCCCCTTCCTTACAAAGTATATGGATTCCAGAAAAATTTCATTGTTTCCATGGTAATGCAGCTGAGCAGAGATTTCCAGGATTTGGCTTGTAGATTTAGGTGTGTAAATTCTGCCTAAATCCATTTCAGACCTCAGGGCTAGAAAATTTATTTCTAAAAGCACCGATAGTCCGCACATCCTGGGAGCTAATCCTTTGCTTCATTTTGGAGCTACCGGTGCAGACTGTGACTATGAGAGTGTACTCGTTTCTTAGTGCTTGTTCTCCTTTCCTCTTGGAGAAAGAGTTTTTGGAAAGTTTGGGCTGTCCCTTCCCTGCGGCAGAGCCTCTGGGACCGCCTGCCCCGAGGGGTTGTGCCGTCTCCATCCCCTGAGTTTTTCCAAGACCTGGTCTTGAGCAACCCGGTTGGATCCAGTAACTCTCTGTGCCTTGAGCAGAAGGATGAGCATAACAAAATACAGGTAACACCGTGCTGCTCCGATGGGTGAAGCACGGTGGCAGGTCTCTGAATTTTACTTTTTGGTTATGCAGAAGTATATCAACAAGCGGAGAGGAGCGTTGGTAGAGGGACTGATCCCCGAAAGCGGAGGGCGGCGTTCCCGGTCCCTGCCCTCCACCTCCCGCTGCGTGGTACACGCCAGGCTCCCAGCACAATCCATCTGTGCAGGCTGGTGCTGCTGCAGCATAAATGTAATGTGAAGAACAAGACCAAAATTGTCCTTTTTTTCCACAGTCGGAAAAAAATAGAGACAAGATTTTACTACTCTCTGAAATAGTCCTTTGGAAAAATTGCTGTTTATCTACAACAACTGAGTAAGGAAAACTGAAAACACAGGTGGTGCTTTTTTTTTTTTTTAAAAATTGAGATCTTTCCACATGGGCCCAAATCTCCCTGAAGGTGCCAGATTAACACAGCTGTGGAAGAAGAACAGTTCTGCTGTTCTTATGCTCATAATAAGCGATAAGATAGGAAGCGGAAGAATTACGTACGAATGTGGAGGTAATTACATGGAAAATAGTAGCACAGGAAAAATAGAATGAGAAAGGCAGCAGCAATTAAGAATTGATAAGAGAGCTACAACACAGAGATGAGTGTATTAGTGCAATAGATTTTAAGTTTTAGGTAAACAGCGATGATATTTCAGGAAGAGTGTAGACAGCACGATACGACAAAATGAGAATACAGTAGGAAAAGAAAAATGCAGCGAATGAATGAACGTTAATTACTAATTGTAGAGCAGCAGCACATAAAATATGTACAGCTTGGTACATAGCTTAGCAAATATATATAGCTTAGCTTTGTACAGAGCTATTTCTATTACAGGCTTTGCTCCCCAAACAAACCAGAAACCATTTGCCACACACTCACAGACTCAACTTTAAAGAAATGGTGCAATTATTTAGTGCAGAATCAGGGTCAATCACCGTTGCTGCTTTTTAACCCCAGTAAAGGAATGTCTTTGCACTTGCTACGTCAAAAGTATTGTGACTAAAGGAAACAGTGAAGTTCAGAAAGTACCACTGGATTTCTTAAAAGGGCAGGGATAAGAAATGATGACAGCGGATGGAAGAAAGGCAAAAAAGTGATACGATGAGATGTGGAATGTAATAGAGGATGCAAATGGTCGACTGCAAATCACAAGAAGGCATCGTTGTTTGGTTTGTAAGAGCTGTAAACCCCGCCACTGCAAGCGGCTCCTGGGAAAATGTGGTAGAACACGGCGTGTACCTGGCGGCTGGAGATGTCAGGATGTCGATCATCAACTTTGGCTTAACGAAACCTCAGGCAGCCACCAGCCTCTTGCCTTGCTGGAGCACTCTGATCTCCATGCACCTCCACCCCACACCTGGGGACCCCCCCCAGTCCCACCAGCACGTCCCAGTGCAGGTGGCTGCAGCCCAGGCTGCTCCCGAACCACCACCTCCCTCTGCAACCTGCCCTGCACCTGGGCACCTCTCCCCTGCAGCGAAACACAATATTCCCACAGGTTTTATGTGCTACAAGAGAACAGTTTCTGGTAGATTAATTCAGGTAATTGTTAAAGAGCAATCCCATGCACTCTGCATAGGAAATGGCTTCTTTCCAGCTTCCACACTACTTTAGATATATTGTTACTGCTACCGACGTAAAATGAAATTAGTGCGCAAGGTGTTCCTGTGTCTCACGGAAACCGATTTGGTCACTTCGGTGCTCTGCAGTCCTCGTGGAACCTGTTGAGCTCTTGGGTTAAATAAACATTTAACGATTCGTCAGAGGAGGAACACTTTAGAAGCTTGACTGTACAGTCCACTACAGGCATGGGTGCATCTGCTCACTTTTGCATCCACTAATATATTAATGTCACCAAAAGTGGCAGCACAAGTGGAAGAGTAGAGGCCACATTGCAGATTTTCCAAGGAGTGGTCTGACTGTTGTTGAAAGAAATTCTAAATTCTATTTTGTTAAAAAAAAGAAAATCACTATAATTTCCATTAATTTCTATCTTCCAGTAACATTTGTAATACGGGAGGATTATTCTGTGATACTTTTTGTCTAACGCTACGTTGTGCTTGTCAAAACAACAAAAAAAATCACTTTTCAAACCAAAACAGCAGGTAACGGTGGCTGCTTTTACATTTATACTATCATCTATTGCGGTTTTGTTAAGCTATGTTATTTAGCAAAGTAAAGGTAGTGTTTCCAGTAGAAGAAGATGATATCCCACTTCAGTAGAATGGCTGTGCAGACATCAAAATCCCCATACATTCATTAACTGAACCTCCAAAAAGCCACACCAATAGCACAGTTGCTAAGGGAATGTGAATAATCTCACTAGATGCCTTGAGCATGGAGACTTCAGCAAACAGTTACTTATAGGTCAGCTCATTCCCTGCAAAAAGTGCACGACAAAAATTTTCCAAATGCGTCGTACAACTGGTGCTATCAGGCTTCATAAAGATTAATTAAGCTGGCGTTCACGATTTGTGTGGTAATGACACAAAACTCCGTAGTCCAGTGTTTTAACTTAAATGTTTTCAGAAACTGGTCATGGCACCTAGAATATATCTAGATGATGAAACAAAGATTCCAGAGTAAATACAAACAGGCCCCAGTGAACATCCATAAACGGGTCTATTTTGGAGCTATGCGTTTTATTCTTAACTCCTATGACTCTGCCCTAACTTCTTGCAATCGATGGGAATCAGAAAAAGAGAAAAGCATTTTAAAAATCAGCAAAAGCAACTTATACCGTAAAACCCCTCTTCCCTCTGTTTTCTAAAGCACCTGTTGAATTGGAGTGGCTCCCTTCTCTGCGTGTCCAAGTTAAAGCACTTCAAAGCAAGCTAGTTTTCAAAACCTGCGTACTCGGTACGGCTGGCTCAAGGGCTTAGCGAGGTGCTGCAAATGAAAGCACCAGAAATTAGAAAATGCCACTCCATTTGATTTGAATGAGATTCATCTTGTATGTCTTTGATATCTCCAGGTGCTGAAAATCTTGCGTGCTATGTGACGTGCAGAGATTTAAATGCTGCTCAGAAACCTCTCAAAACCGTGGAATTTGAATAAAGCAAAACAAATAAAACAAAACTGAGGTTCATACTTCCTTTATTGTCATTTATCTTGGAAGGAGCATATCTGACTCTGCGTATGTTCTCTAGCCACCCCTAACTTCAACAAACCGCTGAACCTGCTGGAAGAATACGTTTGGGACCGAAATGCTACCCTTTGTTTTCCCCCTTGCTTAAATCATCATTTCTGCGGCTGAACGCGTGGCCGGGGGATGTGGAAATCCTGGGGACTCTTGCCAAACTGGCACTCGGCCCGCGGTGCGCTGTAACATGAGGTGCCAGCTGATCCATTTGCTCCGTTTGCAAACATCACTTTTCTGATGTGGAATCAGGCTAGGTCTGAGAACTTAATTAAGGGGGAAATATGTTGTGCTGGCTGTGGCAAAGAAAACAATTGGCTTTTACAGTTTCTGGGCTGCGAGCGCTAGACGTTTGTTGCTTCTCACGTCAAAACCTACACAAAAGGCAAATCTGTCTGCAGGTCGCTGCTTTTCCTACCCTGGGCGTTCAACGTAACGGATGGAAAACTGGGGTTACTGGCACCAATGGAAGCGGCACCTTGTCAAGGATGCCAAGCTCCAAGACGGTTTCGTTCTGATGTTTTGGATACTTAGAAGCCTGCCAGCCAGCTGGTAGAATCTAGTTTTGTGTTTTTAGTTTGCGTCGTGTCCTCCTTGACCGCAGGGACCCCAGTAAGTGACCCGCACCAGGCAGGCAGCACAGCTGGGGGGAACCCCGAGCAGACCCACACTCCTCACACTCAACTTAAGGGTTTCTAGTTAGCCTTAACGAGGAAAATGGGTGGACTCCACTCCATTTTCAGCTGCCCCGCTCCCTGAGCAGCTGAAAATGGTTAGAGGAGGGAAAAATACTCAGGTGGAAGCAGCTGCTGGATTTTCTAAAAGGAGGGAGAGAAGGAGGTTTGGCTTTTTGTCTCCTGGCAGCACCATAGGTTTGGGGTGCGGGTTGGTTTGGGGCATTTCCATCCTTCAGCATCTGTCTTAGAGAAGAGAGTGCCTTCTGCTATGAATGAGGAACCCAAATGTTTGTGGGGTTGTGTCTGTTCCCCTCCTTTCCCTTCTCCAACCCATCCAACTGCTGGAACCAAGAGAGGAAATCTTACTTCTCTCTATTCCCCCGTTGTACAACAGGTAAGATTTGCTACGAGGACACTACTTGGCTCAATGCAGCTTATGGGAACTAAAAGAAACTTTAAAGTCTGTGACTTACTCTTTTCTACTTTTGCTAAAGGGAGGGCAAATAACTCACCAATACAGTTATTCTTTAAGGACAGAAGTTATTTTTTGTTTTAGTTGGCTTTGCAGCTATTGCAAAGCTTTGACTTTTTAAACTATTGCATTTATAATGTACGTGCATTGGAGTATTGATGTTAGAAATTTGTTTTTAACATACAAATTGCCTTCCAAGTGTGGTTTTTTTTAAAGTTGGCTTTGAAAAAATCTAATCCCCCCTCCCCCTTTTTAAAAAAAGTATTTAATTTGTCCACTTTCCTTGTCAGACCCACCAATACTTAATTCTTATAAAAAGACTTAAATGATTTCATGGCGCAACTTTTACCTCTAAGTAAACAAGAGCATAACAACAGCATTGAATGAGGTGATGAGTAATTACTAGACAAGGCAGATGCTGTGTTTGATTCCTGAAGAATTTTCTTCAGCAATAGAATGCACATTTCTTTCTCGTCAAGGCATAAGGCCCCAAAACTCTGCTGCTTTGAGATTGCATGGCTACAAAGAAAACACGTTCATCCTTTTCTCGTCTTTTTCTGACTTGGGCTGCAGGAGCAGCATGAAGATATTCCAATTATCTCATTCAAACCACACCTCCGTAGGAAAGGACAAAGAAAAGAGGCTCTGATAAAGCGTGCTGTAGGCACGGCTGCTTTTTGTGTGCCTAATCTGCAAAGGGGACAGGGTGAAGCCTGCAGAACAAAACCCCCTTAGAGCGGGGAGCTCGCACGCTCTGAGTCCGTCGGCGGGACCCGCTGCAGCCAGGGTACCGTGAGCAATACCTCCCTCTGAAGACAAACTTGCATTTATGGTAGTTTGCTGTTTGGTATTATTGACATCCAGGCTACCAGATGTTTTCTTAAATTGGCATGTGCAAGACTTATTTATGCTGGCTGAGGACCAGGTGTGCTGTATATGTTGGGGTAGCCAAGCAAATGCATATAAGGAATAGACGTCATTTTGTAACAGTGCTTAAGCCAACCAAAAGCTTTATTTATTTTTTTCTTCAGGAGGTTTTAATGTAGCTTTCTTTACACCTCTGTGCTCAATGAAAGAGAATTAAAAAAACCCCACAAACAACTTACCAACTAATCAACAATGTGTGTTTTCCTGTTTGAGCTGTTAAAAGAAAATATTGGCTAAACAAAATTCTGTCTCTTTTACCACACTGTTTACTAGGAATATATGGCCTTCAGTAGAACAGTGTTCTATTAAATTAATACTTCTCAAAACTTTGAGCTGCCACATGTGAAGGGGTAATTACCAGCTCTGGTACAATCTACGCTGTGCAATATATGGGCTATTGTCCAAGATTTACTGTGAGCGCAGTGAATGAGCAATGAAAGCTGCCTGAGCTCTAATCTTAAACAAGAAGTAGAAACACAGTGCTGCTTACTTCAGAGTTTGTTAGGTACTACCTTTTCCAAGACATCACTAATCTTAACTCTGAAGTGGCTATAAAAGAATTAAATAAATTATTACACTGATTTAATCCTCATATTTAGTGAAAGATTCTGCACCAGTGAGTCCAAGATCTCTGCTGAAGTTATCTGATATGGAACTGTACGATGCTACTGACTGCAACGTCAGAAGCTGAGGCTGTTCTCGGCACGTAACTGACTTTCTTATTTCATATTTTAAAACCGTCTTTCACAAGGAGTAATATGTGCTGTAGGACTTGGGGTCAGGAGAGCTGAAATGATACACAACACGAGTGGCTGTAGCTAAAGAACTGGGGGGAGAAACATTCCACCTTCCCTGGGGGTTTTGAATGTAATTTCTGACTCTTCTGTCTTGGAAAGAAAATCCTGCTATGTGAAATCAGGAGGTGTAGTCTCTTTTCTTTCAGGCCATCAATTACTAATGCCTAAGTAATCTCTTAGGCAGTACAAAATCCCATGTACTGCTGTTTAACCCTTTGGGTTTATACCTTCTAGACACTGAAGCATGGTGTAACTTTAATTTTCCTTAACTGGCTCGTTAAATTGGGAGTGGATCCCAGGTCTGAGAAGTTAAGTTGGCACAGATAGGTCTTGGGTATCTTCATCCTTTAGTTATATTTACTTACGCCAGAGGAATCCAAAAAGGAGACGATCCCAGTTTCTTCAAAAGTCTGGATTTTGGAGCCTGCCAACCCCAGCTGCAATCTTTAGGTCTTTATTATTCCACAGGCACATCGTGGTGGACACAACAGACCATCTGTACGTGTTTTGCCATGTGGTTTACAAGGTGCCTCCAATCATTCACTGCAGGAACCGCTGGGACTTACCCTAGACGAGAAAGTGAAATCCAATGTTTCTAGCCAACCTGGAATAGCTCGTCTGTTGTCTTGGACGTACCTTCATTGGGAATATATGCCTAATCACATTTAAATGCGTTTGGTTGTTCATTTTAAACAAGGAATTAATCTTAATATTTTTTAATAAATAAATAGGGATACTTTTATGCTGTATATCCCAAAGAGATGTGGTAGTTCTTCTCTCTACCTAATGACAGTGCCTGCTGAGGAGACCAGACCACCCTGGACAGAGGGTGTCTTGATACCTGCCAGGTCTAGATACCTCGGAGCCAGTCCCCAAACAGCCACGTCCCGCAGGCAGGAGCCACCCGTGGACCGTGGAAAATGCTGAGCTCGGTGGCACATTTTGGAGGTGAACAGGGCAGGATGCTCCTGTGGTCTCGGTCAGGCAGCTGCAGCCCTCCAGGGACAGGAGGAGCAGGACCTCCGTGGTGGCTATCAAGTTCTGACAGTTTTATATACCAGGCGTAAATAACTTTTCTCCCCTTCCTTTACCATGGCCCTTCAGCAGTTTAAGCATTTAAACAGTTTAAGGTAACTTTCTGGCTATGTAACTATTTAGATGCTAGCTGCACCACCTCCTGTATGTCTCTCAGCAAGCAGACACAATTATACTGAAAATGTGTATAGAGTACTAGCAAAGCTTGAAATTACAGTGTGCGTGTCTACTAAAATACTTGAACTGATTAATCTGGTTTCCAGATTAATTAATTACTTTCCCATTGGTAAGAATAAAGAATGCCTCCCATTAAAGGGTAAAAATTCACCGAGAAAGAATAGCAGCAGGAGAGCCTACACTAAGCCAGGCCATAAAAGATACTTAGGTAAAAGAGTTTGTTTCTTTGTCTGATTTTTACCTTGCCAGGTTTCCATGACTCAGGACCAAACAGAAATTGGCTGTTAAATCCTGCAATATAAGTTATTCCTTTGGTGAAATGCTGTAGGTTCGGTCTCTGTCTGCAATGGCTTTTTCTTTCAAACAGCCAGACCGTAAAGTGCAGAAAGTAGTTTATAGTGGTCCACAGTCCCCGCGATGTGGTACTCGGTGTGCTCGTTCTGCTGTAATGTGCTCCTGGACACACTCTCTAAAGCACTCTTGAACACATCCTTTTCAGGCTGTTTCTTTTTCCGGGAGTACATTATTAGAACAGCAATGGCAGAGGATATATCACCACAAGAATGCTGTTGTCCTGAAGTAAACTTGGCATGGAAGGATCAAGGCTTTCAGCACATTTATGAATAATAATATGAAATAATTTTCTTTAACGTTATAACATAACATGGTAAAATCACCTTGCCTATTCTATTACTAAAAAGGAAACATGGAGATGATTTATTTTACTGAACAGTTAAAGCCATGTTATAAATTTCACACATATATTATTTGTAGGAGTCAACCACTTTGCATTTTAATTATACAAAATGCAATAACACAGCTATATAAATTACCAAGCTTTTTTTTTGACTGTCTTATATTAATGCAGCGCTTACCTCTTCTGCAGTTCAATTGCTTTATGCCCTTTTAGGACTGGTCATTTTAAGCACTGTATTTTTTTTAGTATTTAAACTGAAACCCAGTGTCTACCCAGCCAATCATTTGAGCACCCCTCTAGTAGGATGGTCTGAACAGGTACCAAATTCCATTTGCAATGTATAGAAGAGGAAAGAAGGAGGATAGTGGCTCTGGGGTTTGGAGCAAGATCATGGTTTGGTGAACATGATTCTTTCTTTGCCTGGGACTGCCTTCCAAAGCATGACACTAACTTTAAAGAAATTGTTGAAGATATTGCAGAAGTTATTGCATCTTGAGTTCTGTCTATATAGTGCCTTGTTTTACTTAGTTCTTGGCACTCTGCTTCAGGAAGATCTCATGGCAAAAACAGCATTTAAAGAATACTGGTATGGGAAATGTCTGAGAAGAAAGGGGAGAATAGCATGGTTTAGATAATTAAAAAAAACCCCAACCAACCAAACAAGAGGAATAGCAGAGTCCTACAAAACAACTAATAGTGGGAGGAAGGCTTATCAGGTGCTCCCACTTATGCTTTTAGATGGGAACATGCAGTTTAATGGAAAGGTAACAGGCTTCGAATACACTGAAATAGTTACTGCACACAATGCGCAATTAACCTTTGGAGCTTTTTGTCGCTAGATAACTTTAAGACCAAGAGCTTAGAAGGATAAAAAAGGGATTATATGATATTCATGTGGATAATGAGAAGATCAAAATTTATTACAGAAAATCAGAATGCGTAAGAGAAATCCTCGTGTTTTTAGGATTTAAACTGACAGGATTGCTAAACGTTAACTGACAGGAGTAGGTAAGAGACTTCCCTGAGGGTGGGTTTTTCACTATTAGGATTTTTGCACCCTTGTTTTAAATTTTTTATTATTACACTTGCTACCGCTAGCCCAGATAGGATTTAAGATTGAGTAGTCTGTGAGACTAAGATATACACCAGAATTTTCAAATCCCTAGTAGCTTTTAAGAGCAAAGAGTTGTTCTGGGCATTGATTTGGAAGTATTTACAACACTGTGAAGGTTTCTTTGAAGTATTTTTAAAGATGCGGTAAAATTGAAGTTCAACCTTTTCAAGGTAGAAAACGCACGCTTTGGGAGGGGAGGGGGATTTTTCTACAAAACTTATTGCCCTTGCTCTCAGACCAGAGACGTGGGCATGTATCTGAGTACTTTGACTCCTAAACACCGGCAGTAACTGCCACGTCTTCTTCAGGGGGCTGCTTTTCACCTGAGACTCCAGCCCCGTGAGAAATGCCCGCAGCTCAGAAACGCTTCAGGTCTCGTCTCTGAAGCTTCCTCCAGACTTTTTTACACCTATTTTTGCATGTTCTTACATCTCCTCTAGTCCTGATGGGCTTCGGGAGTTCAGCAAATATCTCTGAACTTCAGGCGTTCAATTAACCAGCAGGTAGTGGCCAAGCCAGCGAAGCACCAAAAGGACATTTGGCCAGGGTGGGATCCAGGCTGACACCAGCACTGATGGAGCCCTAAATGTCCGAGGTCGTCTCCTTTACAGCCTCCCTTCTCTTTCCGAGCCTTCACAAAGGATAACCCTTCCTTAAGCGTTTTGCTAAATGAGCTTTACAGGACTATGTTTGCAATCTGCAGAAGATTTAAGAAAGAAGTCAAGAGTTCCCGACTGCTTGTGAAAATCCAAAGAGCTCACTTAAAGCTCTTATGCCATTACATTTGTCACAGAAAATATTTCATGCTATTTTGGAGGGGTTTTTTAATCATGGATCATGATTATTCATCATAATGAATGATTATTATTTTTTTTAAATGAGGAATAAGTGAAATCAGACCATAATCTTAAAAAAATGAAATCTCTATCTTGTGGATTGCTGTCATCTGGGCTGGCAAAAGGGAAGGAATACCCCAGAAACAAAGGATTTTATAAGAAACTAACGTACAGGCGCGGCTTTCCAAGTCCAGTTATTTTTTTTACAGTTCTAATTCTAGGATTTTGAGATAGAGTAATAACAATATAACAAAAAAGACGCAGCATTAATTGTGGGACAAAGTAGGGAATGTTTGCTTTTAGTCATATTTTTTTGCCAATCAAAACACGCATTCTGAAGTAATGAATAAATAATCTTTTCGATGATTTAGCTCTGTTTATTTCCTTCAATATTATATTGTCTTATGAGGCAATTTACAAACTTGGTGAGAAACTGTGCAACATAGTGTGAAATGATATTAGTAACTGTGCCTAGGACCCAATCAAAATTGATAGATTTCTGCTGGGCAGATCATAAATTCAGTGCTCCCTTTAATACAGTCCTTTTATTATTACTTGCATATTGGTTGTTGCTAGGCCACTGAAAACTAATTTAAGAGTATATAAGAAATTTTGCTGCTAGAATGGGGAGATCAACGTATGAAGCAGTAAACACTGAATTATTATTATCATTCACTTGTAAGCTTTACTGGTATGATTTAGGTTGCAGTAGATTCCAACAGAGTTAAGAAGGACAATCCTTAAAAAAAAAAAAAAAAAAGATAAATTGTGAAAGGCTAAACAGTGAACACGAGTTTAGTTCAATAAAACTCTTTATGTATAAATAACAGCAAAGAGCCACTGATTCTTGCCAAGGGCTGTTATTGACTTAAAGAGAAATCTCACCTATATCAATCAATAGGTAGGTTTGGCTAGAAGATATTTACTACTAAGTGAAATGAACTGAAAAAGTCACCTGAAGTTAACTATCTTAACATGCTATGTTTCACAAAACTGTGTTTCAATGAGAAAGTGGAGTTGCAATAAAAATGAAGGTTTCCTTGAAACTGGAAATACTCAGTGGTACAAAAATGAGAAAGAATATATTTGTATATTATTTGGATACCGCAACTAAGCGGCATAGACTTTTACTGCTGCTGCTCCTGGCCTCTGTAACCAAATTAATAGAGATCCCATCTATAGTGAAAGATGTAAGGACAAAAAAGACTTACCCAGGTTTCAAGAAACTGGATGAGAATGAAATGGCCTGGACTTAAAGCAGGTAAAATACAGGCTAAGATGGAAAGGGAAGCAGAAGAAATGTGGGATGATATAAAAGCCCTGACTGAGGGCTTACTGTGTATTTGTAACCCTTTATTATAGGGCATAAACATGGTCATATCTTACACCAGAGCATTTGGCCTTGCAGGAGATGCTGATAACTCCTGAATGCCCACGTAATGATTCCCACACCTTCCTTTTTTCTTTAACTCTTCTGGCACGGTTTGAATGCTGATCATATTTATAGAAAGAGTCGCTGAAGTGAGACGGACTAAATCTCCCTGTGAGCTGGGGGTTTGTGCCTCTGACCACAAGAGGGGGACGGTCAGGGCTCTGCCAAGGTTGACTTTGTGCTCCTCCGGGGAGGAGAGCTCTTCATTCAATACAGAACAAATGTCCGCGTTTTTCCCTTTTATTAGCTAGAAGCTGGCTACAATCTAGTCATTTCTATGACCTGTTTCTTCTAGAACAAAAGGTTAATTCTGAACACTTAAGTTTCTAAGAGAAGTTCTGGTATCTGTTTATTTTTACTTTGGGAGAGCAAATTCTCATCTGTAAGAGAGCTCTAAAGGACCTGTTCAGAAAATACTCTTGATGTTAAACACCTTTGAATAAACAGAGCTAAAACAATTAGAAATGTCAGCTTAAAAGTTTTCCTACTTAATAGCATATGCAGTAAATCAATCTAGCAAACGAGATCCTGTTCAGAAGAACACCAAAATCTAACTGCTTCTAGAGGGGCAGAGCAGCTACTACCTTTTGTAAAATATATGAGAAACTGCTTTTTGAATTTGTTGGCATTTTCCCCATGATTCTTGGCAATTTTAGGTCATTGAGAAATATTAAAAAGCAGTTTTTAATGCTGTCTGCATGTAACTGTAAAAAAAAATGACTTATGTATTATTTTAAAGAATTGAAGAGTAATAGCAAAATGGTCTTACACAAGGAGGTGTTAAATTCTGTTTGCTTTCATACACTTAAGGTGATTCAGTAGTTCAATCCACATATCAAAATATGGTCTGTTTTACTGATAGTAATATTCAATACAGTTTAAATTTTCTGACCACTTCTTTCCAAGCGGTCCTTCTGCAAGGGCAGAACCAAAAAAACATCTGAAATGGATTATCCTATTGACTCCTGATTTGTTGGCTCTTTTTGGTTGGTTGGTTCTGGGTTTTTTTGTCATTTTATTCCTTCCTATTACTGAGGTGTAAAGATCCATCTTTATACAAAATTAATTTCAAATCAATTTTATCTCTTTGATCAGTCCCAAACCTTCCACTCAGTACTATTAGTTTATACGCAAATGTCTTCTGTAGCGCAATATAATCATATTACCAGAAGTTCTACAGAAACAGTAGAAGATAAACAAATTTCAGGATCAAAAACCAAAGAACCGATCTGTTAGTAGTCTAGTGCCAGGCAACAATAACTTCTTCTCGTTGGGGATTTTCTTTGTCAGTGATGATGATTATTTTTTTCTTTAGTTCTGTGTAAACACAAAGATGTTTGTTTTTAACCAGTAGGGTTCATTTATACTTATCCAATGCCTGTTGCAAGGAGCCAGACTCTGCATTTGCAGATGGAGCTCTCGTTCGCCTTCCTTGCCTGTACTCCACGGTATTTGCACATTTCTAAACCACCGTTAAATAAACAACCGTATGAGTGACCTCTCGTAAAAGTAACTACCGTTTGTAGCATGAGCCGCAAAAGACCTGCTGAGGCTGTGTCTACAAATTTGGGATGGGGTCCCGAAGGATCCAGCCTTGAGCCCCGGGGCAAGAGGCGCCGGATGAGACCCCTTCCCCGCGCTCGTGCCCTTTAGCCCTGGCTTTTCTGGGGTCCCAGGCTGTGTTGCTGTGCCCCTTGTAATTATTGTCTGTGCCTTTTCACTTCAGAATGCCTGCAAAACTGATGCTGTCGCAAGCTGCTGAGATTTTTTTTTTTTTTACAGTGTGACAGTGAGGTGGTGGGAACATTCGAAGGCGCGGGGCTTGCTGGAGGTGTTGGTAGGGTGTGTAAAGCAGAACTGATGATATTCCTTGTGCAGACTGATCTCTAGAAGGAAATACCACCTTCTCGGTTTGCTCCAGAAGTGTGGAACGTTAATAAATGTTTATTGTGGATGATCAGGGACCAGACTGGAAGGTCAGGCATTTTACAGGGTTAGCATAGTACCTTCTAGAAGGTTACTGTATTTAAGCTGTTAAGACACAGACTAGAGCTCTATGGCTATGCCAAGTAACAAAAATAACAGCAATAGTGATCAAATTGATGAATAGCAATTTCCAGTTCAGGTTTTCACACTCTCAGCCTGTCCTGAAGCAAAGTAACAACAGTAAAGAGCACATGGACCTATTAGGCACCTGCCTTCCATTGCTAGAGTAGTTTAAATACTCAGTGTTACTTTAAGGTTTTCAGGTGTTTTGGTTTTTTTTTTAAATTGAGATGGAATGATATTGCCCTGCCTGCAATGGCAGACGTGTAGTGAACTGCTATGGTATTTCACACAATACGATTTACTTATGGTGACCTATCAACTGAGTATAAAAAGACACGGAGCAGGTAAGCTAATGTTTTATAGCTCTTTAGTTTTATTGTGCTGTGATTCAAAGCTATAACAACGTATATGGAAAAATATCACTGCAAACATGGCTACAGTGTACGCAGCCTAAATAATCGGATTATCTGAAAACAGATACTGCTGTATAGAAGTAATATTGTTGTAATTAAGTCATTGTAGGTGATGTGAGAATCTAGCGCAAATTAACTGCCAGGTCCTTCCCGGGAAGATCATCTTGGAGAGGACGAGCCCACCACGTATTGTGGCTCGTTTCAAAGGCTGTGGCAGGCTGCTTGGCCACGTACGGAGGAGAGGAGATATCCCGAGGGATGAGCTGCTCCCTGCAGCTTGATTTGGTCGGAGTAGTAGCACATTGATGTTGTTTCCTACAGCAGTTCGGCTTTGCAGGTAGTGGCTTCACTCGTTCTGATTTTCCTTGTGTTATGATTCAATGCTATGGTAAATAATTAAATATTAAGGGAAAGTTAAACATCAGGAAATAGGTAAGAGCCTAAAATTATTAGCAATTCCTGTCCCTAATGGCTTCTCAATCAGGTTATTATTGCTGTGTCTCTGCCTTGCCTCCTCCTCTGTCACACGATGTGGTACGAAGGGGATCTATGCTGGCTTTGGGAGCTAGCTCAGGCGAACGGCGCTCAGCTTGAGCCACGGGCTTAAGTGTAAATCCAATATAACGTTGCTTTGTCCAAAGAGCAGACCAGGAGGAAGAAAATCATGGTTGTGGATTGATGTTTGACCTCTCTGAGGGTGCAGATAGACATGGAAACATAAGCAAATGACCACTCCCATTCATGTATGCAGAAGAGCTTGGGGTCATTCAGGGAGGCTCTTTCCTTGCGATTGATCCCACAGCTGATAGTCAGCAGAAAGAAATAAGAAACATCTCATCTCACACTCTCTCTTGTGCCCTGATACAGGGCAAGCCACGCTCCAGTCCAAAATACACAACCAGAATAATTATGGACACTCATGGAATGAGTGGATAATTTTTTTCTTAGGTATACTGTAGTATTTGTAACGCCTTCTCCAGTAAATGTAGTGAAAATGTAGAAAAATGTTGTTACAAAGTCACTGTGAAATCCCATTTTCAGCTGTACCCGTTCTGAATTTTTCCCTGATGATTCTGTTTCAAGAGTAGCCTTTTCTGTACAGTGAAGCATGACCTTTCTCTTCAACATGAACTTTACAGTATTCTCGTTTCCCTGGTAAGCTAATAAGGAAATAGATAGACATAAAAACCTCCATGAGCCTCACTTGTAAATTCTTGGCATGTTCCTGTTTTATTCCCTGTCCTCAAAAATGACCTTTCATCATCCATGTTAGGGAAAATCTCTTAATGTTGTAACACGTCTGTGGATGAAATTATGGTTTTAGCTAGACATGTTCTACAGATATGCTTAAGACAAGCAAAAAATAGAAAGTGCTCATTTCTGTTTGTGTCTTGCCCACTAAGCGTGGTTTTTCCATCTAATGGGCACTGAAGCATACTATTGACCTCTGCAATTTGCTGCCAAGTCACTGAAGTGGTAATGAGCCATCTCTGAAGGGTGAAAGATTCCCACCCAAGGTTTTGCATGTCTTAAGTGTGTTGTAACTTTTGGGGAGTAATTTTTGAGTGTGTCCCAATTTACACACAAAACTAGAAATTTGAAAGTAGCTTTTATTTCCTTCAGACTCTACTGGAATACCAGGCTCTTAGAAATCTTTTCAAAACAATTTCATCACTATTACTGTAATCACCGCACAAGTGGGAAATCCTGCGCAGGATGCCTCTTGTCGCTATGGGATGTTGTGGTGGCAGTTCTGCTCACAAATTGATATTATCTATCCCAATTTAGTCATAGGTTTGCAGTAAGATTGCTGGCTTGCAAATTTTTGCTACTTTTACTACAAAAGACCAATAATCTACAGCACTGCAGAGTTTGAAAACATTGGGCCTTTTTTTAGGAATTGGAGGAATGTTTGGATTATTTGACTCTAAAGGGCATTTTTTTAATAGAAGTGTTTCCTTGCTGGGTCCCTATAAGGAAAGATATGAAAATGCCCTTTACTTTACAAGGCCTTCTTGAATTAGAGGACTCTCTGCAACTGAGGCAGAAGGTGCATTTAAAGGGAAACCTGAAATGTTTTGTTAAACTGAGCGCTATTTTCATTGCAAATCACTAGTTGTTTCCACTGAAAACAGGGACAGAGTCTGTTGGCATATTAGCAGACGTGCTGATTCGGCCCAGCATCAGATGGAGGATGACAGCTCCGTGCAGAAGCTGTAAAGTTCCTGCTTTATTTCTGAGTTGAGTTGGGAATTGCATCTCGGTGCATTCGGAAAGACAAGAAAATCATAATCCAGCTCAGACAAACCTCCAGCACCAAATCCTTCTTTATCCTCTACCTCTGCCCCAGCACGAGTGCCATGTAGGCAGTAGAAGGGGAGGTGGAAGAAAGCACAGAAAGTCTTGCTTTACAAGCCTGGATAGTAAGGAATCTTGTGGGACCCAGCAGCACTAGTCTATATTAGGATTTTCCAGCAGGAATGTTAGAGGATTGTCTTCATATCTGGCCTTCCTGAGCCCTCTGATGATTCCACCTTTGTTTGTATGCAGGTGACTAATAGAGCTACAGAGAAAAACTTCACTGCTATGCAAATCCCACCTTTAGGCATGAATTTCCAATTATGAATTACCGGTGTCACAGGATGGTAGAGACTTAAATAATGGCTAATTAATTGTATAAACACTTTAACTTTTAGTAAGGAGAGAGGAAGACTGGCCTGCGTGAGTAACAGTTAAAGGTAAATTATCAGCCATGACTCTGTAAGTGTACCCAAATTGAGAAATACTGATTTTGTCTAATGAAACACCTCTGCTGAGATATACCTGTACACCCTGTCGCAGCCTGCCTTGCAAAACTTGTGGGGAAACTTATGCAGAACTGAATGCAGAAACAGTTCTGAGTTGTTTTTCGTCCTGTTTTTCATATCACTGATTGCTTTAATTCTTGTTTTAAAACTAGAACAAAAAAAACATTATCAGTTATCATGTAGAAGAGAGCTCCTCTTGTCACAGAAAGATGCTTTGTGATTATGTATTGCACATCCCTCACATTAATTTAGCTCAATAAACAATACAAAGACAGCTTGTAGGAAATGAATCCTCTCTGCATTACCTTGTTATCTGAAACTGCATGCATTTCCTCTGGAAGAAAGAGTGCTGGAGTTATTGTGTTTATACTTTGAATTATAATATAAATCAACTCACAAGAGGAAAATAATTGGCTTCCCCACACCAAAATCCCACATTTCCAGGTTCTGTATTTAGGTTACAGTATTCAGGACAACTATTGAATTTCCTTGTACACGGTGTTAAAAGCTGACTTTATGGCCAGACGTGATGAGTGGTATCTCTCAGATAGTGGGGAATTTATCAGCTCTTTCAATAAAAAAAATCAGAACCTGAAGAACAGAGTAGTAAAAATGTTCATGTGATGTTTCCCCTGCTGAAGCAAGATGCTACTGGTTTGGTTTTTTTTCAGGTGGCTTATTCCTGAGCATGACACCAAAGTCTTCTCAGTATGAAAGTACTCATGGGCTATCACGAAGGATAGGATTGGTGTATAGAAAGCGTCACGTTACAGCAGAATGAACGCTTTGTCCTTTTACAAGTGCCTCAATTTCCTCAACCTTGAAACTCTTTGGAGAAGAGATTGATGGGAAAATATGAAAATCATCCCATCCCTGGCTTGTGACTGTGCTGCTTGTCGAGAGCACGAAGAAGAAATACAAACCGATACCTGGAAGCTTGGACTTATTCGTCGGTAGGTAGTGTGTGTGTATGGGTGGGTTTATTGCCTTTTCAGGGAGGTGGGCTAAGATAAGCAAGGGTGGGAATTTTTTTTTTTCTTTAGGAAAATGCTTTGGGAGGTCATTTAAGGTTTTATTTTAAATACGGATGTCCTTCTTGGGAAATTACCGAAAGCCCCAGTGTCACTACAACTCTTTTCTCTTTGTTATTGAACCTGAGGGCAGGAAGGATTTTGGGATCCATCTCCTTAAGCCTTCGCCTTGCTGGGGATGCCAACAACGCATCGTGCTTTACCAACTCCCTGTGCACCCTGGTGGCAGGCAGGAGTTGGCAAGAGGGACAATCTGTGCACCCACCCGCTGCGGACAGGGACACCAAACCAACCCTCTGCGAAGTCACCTCTTTACGTCGCAAGAGTAATGTCCACCGCCGATGTACGGATTCATTTTGTCGCATTTGCTGGCCTAAGGCGATGTGTTACTGTGGAAGGAGCTGGGGTTAAAACCACCATAAGTTATCCTCGGTGAAAGGACAGTGAATATCGCACACAGGGCTTTTAATCTAACGGCTGTTTTATTTGTTGTGGAGGGAGGGTTTTATAGTTTAAGTGCTAACCTGTGCTCTTTCTGATAAGAAAAATCAGAAGAGTGGGTACTTTCAAAGAAAGTCTTGCCTGGCTGAGAAACAGAAATGGATCAAATAAAAATTGAGGAGGTTTCTCAAGACTCAGCACTTATTTACTTATTTAATTACTACACCGTGAAGGTTTGTATACAGATAAACATATAAAGGTGACAAGAATAAACTCATCAAAACAAAGGTACATGAAACATTTGCATCATATCAAATGGGCTCAATGTTTGTTTTATGCACCCTGGCAGAGGGAGTATTTAATATCTGAGCAACCGCTTACAGGGAAACACTGGGACTAATAAAGAGTCTAATCCTCAAAGTGCCTTAGCACTTCTAAATGTCATTAAAAGTCACTCCACAAGATAAGAGCTAAATATATATTCTAGCTATCAAACCCAGATTGCTGTGGGATGTGTATGAAACTGTGCATATATAATGTCCTACACCTAACATTAGAGGGTAAGTTACATTTATCACTAGAGGATGCTTCTGCGGATGTTCGATTTTATCGTTTCCAATTCTCGTGAAGACGGATGTTTCTTTTAACCATTTTCAGAAGCCTTGCCCAGCCATTTCCATTTGAAGATGCAGGGAGGCGTTCTTGCCCTGCCGTGCCTCGGCACAGCCAGAGTAACAACCGCAAAATACGTCTGTCTGTCTACGTAAGTTTGGGAAAACCTCAGGGTTTTCCTTCCCTGGCCTGGTGTGGCTGGAAAAACTAGTGCTGGGTTAATCACAAAAGTTAAAATTTGATGCTTACCTGAAACTCAGGTTTAGCCTTTGCAGTGCTTTGTCTGGAAACTGAGGCACCAGAAGACTTAAGAAACTCCAGATGAGAAAATGTTTGGGGAAACAGGCGTAAGCTCTCATATCTAAATTACTATTTATGCCTAGATCAGCTTGATGGATTAACGCTCCGTATATATAATTTCTTTGCCTTGGGGATAGTGCATAGCTGAAAATCGAGAGGTGAAATCTGCAGCAGGGCTTTCCCAGCACGGTCTCAGCTGATGGGGGGCATGGGTGAAGCGTCCCCTGAGTGCGGTCCATCGGTCTCTGCCCTGGGGGGGGATGACAGGCTGCCCCTGGGGGTCCTCTGCCCATTTTCCCCATGCTCCTGGCTGCCAGAGCTGGGATTAACTGGTTAAAGATAGGAAAGTGGAAGGGAGGATCCTCCATCCTTTCTTTTTCCTTTGAATCTTCCTATTAATAAACAGGGATGATCTAACTTCATAGCTTATTGATTTGCTAAGAGGCCAATCTGGATCTTGTTTTATTTTGAGGAGAAAATAATTATTCTAAAATAGATATTTTTATCCAGATACGTGAAATCATTTCAAGATATAAAAGTACAATTAACTTCGGTAAGGAAAAAAGAAATCAAAGCATCGAGGAGCTTTCTGTTAATCAAATATGATGTTTGACCGAGGTACAGTGACAACAGCTCACCACACCGGTGCGGTGTGATCAGAGCAATGACTAATGCATGTGTTAACGCAGAGGAAGTTTTCAAATGAAATATTTGCTATCTAATCCATTACTTCTCTCGTCAATTTGCAGGGTCTTTCTTGAAGTTAATGCATATTCAGTGCAATTACTGCCTCCTCAGGATCATTTATGTGAGAGCACAAATAACTAATTAGCCATACTTCACTCTATGAAGGCCATATAAGCGATTTAATTCACTTAGTCGTATTGAGAATACTAAGAAAATACTCCCATTAACAGTAACAGGAAGAGAAACAGGCACAGCACATCTTTGGTTTGCAGTTGAGATAGTTTACACAGATTTCACTGTGAAACTGCTCAGACCGTAAAAAGAAAGAACTGCTTTTGTAATATGAAATTGCATTAAACTATGATTAAAAACTAATCCAACTTCTAATTGGAAATACTCTGAAATTAATGGTTAAATCATTATAGCGATATATTAAAAGGTTACCACTGTCAATTTTTAATGAATTAATTTTAATTATCAGATAAGGACATCGAATCGACTGGTTTTAAAGATGTAAATTTCTGTCTTCCAGAGTCTGGCCATAACTTTTTCTACTCTGTTTATTCCTTGATGTTTAATGTTGATCGGTCAACCTATGTTTGCCTTTGCAAAAGTCTTTGAAGATGCTTCTTCCTCCTGTCCTTTTCCCAATCCCTTTTAATTGTTGCTTTCCTTGATCTTTTTTCTTCTTTCTTTTTTTACTCCCTAACTTTTCTGTTCCTCGGATGCAATTTTTTAAATACTTGTTCTGCATTTGCCATGCTTCTATTTAACTTGTTCAGAGTTCACTCGGAAAGTTTACTGAAGCAAAATCTTTTGATTTTCATATGTTGTTTCATCTGACCAAACACTAAAATGTACTTAAATGTAAGCTCTTCTTTCAGTACAGTACACTATTGAGGTCATGAGGATTAGGTGACAGTTCTTCCAGATCGATATATAGTATAGCTTTAAAGATATGTGTATTTGTTTTACAACAGATTAAATATAATGTCAGAGGTATGAGTGTGTATATATATTAAAAATATAGGGCATAAAACATGGGCAAATAACCTACTGCATATTTTAATTGCATCGTTCCATCAACCCCTGTTATTAATAACAATCCTTGTTGTGCTATTTTATAGATGAGTTTTGCACCCGCTGTGCTGAATGCCATTTTCTTACTAAGAAATCTATAAATAATAGTCTTACCAATATGCTTATGAAAATTACAAATGAGAGAGACTTGAGCCTAACATATACTTTACTAGAAATATACTGTAGAAATCCTTGATGATGTGAGTGAGACTTCTCCCCAGGTTTCTGCTGCTTTGTCAGGAGCAAGGGATGTTGCAGAGGAAGCGTGAAGGCAGAGCCAAAGCTGGCAGTCTACGGTTGAGAGGGATTTTTAATATTATATTTTTTTCAAATTTGTCATGACTCTGTGTGTGTGTGCGTGTGTTTATGGTGGGATAGGAGAACGTGTTCTCAGTCTTAGTTATTCATAACCTTAGCATAAGTAAAATACAAATCTATGGTGTTGTACATAATGCATTGGGTTTTGTAGAAGAATTTTACTGGACTAACGTTAAAGGGTATTTTAGGTTTGTGTACTTTGGCTGTCTTCCTGACTAATTAATTGGTATTCAGGAATACAATAAGCCATTTTAAAAAAAATATTGTCTTCAAGCATATCTCAAACTTCTCCACTTAATAGAAGAAAACATGTTAAAATTCCCAACAGCCATATAGTATAAGCTCTAACTTATCTATCTCAACAATGCCAGAATTACTACCATCAGTGGTGTTGTCTGTGCTTCAATTATATTTAGAATAATAGTACAATTACATTTGAAGTAACTGTTTCCTCCTCTCTGAATGAAAATAATCCTTGATATATGTCTCCTATGTATATTGAAAAATACCAATTTTTACAGCAATCGTTCCCAGGCCTGTGATGTAGTTGTGTGAGGAGGAACCCTTCAGATGCTGTGCTCATGCAGAAACTGAGTAATTTCTCTCTCTCTCTTTTTTTTTTTTTATAGTTTAGGTGTATTTTTTAAATTATTTTATAAGGTATTTAAAAAACATTTAAGAAACATAAGGAGCAGCACTTGAAATAAATAGCTGAGCCTAGCCAAAATATTTTTGGGACTATTAATGAGATATACAAGATGCAAAGGTTTGCTGTGCTATGAATCTTGAAAAGCATTTATAATAATAGCATGTATTTGTCTCTCAATTTCTCCTGAATCGGCATTTTATGGTAATTAACACCGAGTAATGGTGACTTGCTGAGTTATCTTTCAAATTTTTCAAATTTCAAGTTACGTAAAACTAAATTTGAGTTACTGATATTCTTTTCTCCTGAACTATTTACATGTACAATCTCACAGTGTTATCCCCAATCCCTGATGACTCTTTGAAAACCACACAGACAGACTGCCAGAGTCAGGGAGTTCTTGCTGTCGGATCAAAGCGGAGGATTTACGAAGAAGCTTAAGAGTTCTCTGTAAAAGATGGGATGGAGGAATCTAGCTGTTGTTACAGAAATATCAATAATTAAAGTAGGGTGTTTTGAATTGTTTCTATAAGCCCTGGGAACCCAAGTTACAAATTTAAATTTTAATGACTTTATGTGCAATCACTGGTTTATTACTGTAAGGTGTTGTCTCCATCTTACAGGATGCAGGGTATGCTAAAAATCTGCATGAGTTCAAAAAGTGACTGGAAGAAAAAAAACCCACACCACACTGAAGAAAATCCTTAGAGGAAAAAATCTGTCACATGCAAAGTTTTCACCTCAGTTTTAGGAAATCCTTGAACCACAAATAGCTGCAGGCTGGGAAGGTACTGTCGGAAATACCGTTGTGTTCTTGGCCTTTGCTTGTGTTCTTCTCTAAACAGTGGCTGTGGGCAACGTTGGAGGACACTGGACTTAACATGCACATTCAGTTTGAGCAGGTCCAGCTGTTCTTATGTTTCTATGTTATCTCCTCATGTGTGTTTTTGTAAAAATCCCTAAAAGACTCTAACCTGTACCTTTTCTACCAACTCGGTCACTTTTCTGCATCAAACTGGAGAGGGAAACGCTGGAACACCTTAGTGCTGGTGAGGTTTTCCGAAGTCACACCGGCGGGTCTCTTGTCTGGACCGAAGTAATCCAGCCACCTGCAGCTGGGAAAAGCACAGAGCTCATTAGCGAGGTAAGTGGGGCAGAAAATAATGAACAGCGCTAGTGTAAAGAACATGGAATTGAAAAGAATTTATTTAGGGGATGTTCAAAATTATATGGAAAAAATCCTAAAAGGCCATAACAGGGAGACAACATATCATGACCAGTAATATATTAAATAAATTTGAGTTTATAATGATCCTTCCAGCCTTTGGTAGCTTCCAATGTGACAAATAATGGTGACCTGGATATACTAAGGGTGGCACAGGCATGGCTCCTGACTTCTCCTGCAAACTGAGCTTTGTATTTTTCTTCTCATGGTGGGGCTGTCTGTGAAGCACTCTCACTCCTTTGGGAAGGAAAGTTGCAGGAATGAGCTGTATTTCCCCCAGCAGATCAATTCTTATAACTTAGAACAATAAAAGAAGCAGTAACATATTATAAATTTAAATTATCCCGCATGGTCTTAACTGTACAGATGCAAAGGTCATTAAATAATGTCATTTTTAGCCATACGCCATGGGGAGCTATCTATCATATATTATCTAGCATTCTGGTGGAAGTAAAAATGATTAATTTTTACTGTGTCTTGTATAATTTACTTATTAATGTTCCTTGCGGGACAATCTGGGCTTGATTATTTTGCTAATGCATACTGAAATGGAGCTCTGTATATTTCATTGAAGAGAAACTGGTTCCAGCTAATACATGATGCTAATATATTTTAGATGTAAAAACTTGCTTTCAGCTGTTTAGAGAGGCTGTTGTTTTCTGTGAAGTGTGTGTATTCAATACACCGAGTAACAAACCAGCTACTGAATAGCATTCTGTAGGAAAGAAAGAAAAACTAGATGCTGAAGCGGGTCATAACTAATGAGAATACTGATGAGTTCCCCAAACATCCCATCTCAAAGAGCCCACAGTATCCTTCCACCAAAGAGTAAGCTGAAATGTGCAGCTGCTCCACATGGAAAACAACCAACAAATTCCAACAGCATGAAAAAGTTATCTGCAGAATATGTTTATGCTATTAATGGTTATTTTTAAAGGGGTAATGAAAAAGCAATACTACACCCATAACTACATTTACTTGAGAACTTTGTGATGTACAGCGTTTGAACTGGAGAGTGACGAAAGCTTCTGCCCCAAACATTTTTTGCAGTAGAAAAATACGCTCAGCTCAATTCCTTGTTCCCAGTTTCACCTGCCAGGCTGCTCTGGGTAGTCCGGGGGGAATTCGAGTTCCTCACCGTCCCCTCCTGCCCCTTTCTGGGGGCATTTCCCTGGGCAAGGCTTTTCCCTTCTTCCATCTTCTGGGAGTTCAGAACCAGACTTTTCTGGCCCTGACTGATGTCGATGGCAGTCAGGTGTTCTCCCTGAATGTGTCTGATTTTTTTGTTTCTAAAGCAATGTAACAGCTCACTTCTGATCCTCTTCTTTGGTTTCTTTTCATACCTTATCGCCAGTGCAGTCAAGTCAGTGTAGGACTGGTTATGCACCTCTTACAGCAGAGATTTTTTTTTCTGTTAGTTCGGTATCGGGCTATTTGTAAGGAAGACCCTTTCAGGGACAGCCATCAGGGTTTTCTTGTCTTTTTAGCCCCAAAAGTATCTCTGCAAAGAAGTTTATGCATCCAGACTGCATATAGCTCAATCCCGTAACGGGCAAGGTAAATGGAATCACATCATTTCCGTACAAATCTTGCAGATGCTTCCACAAAAGCCCATTCCTACGCATCCATTAAGTTTATGACTCCAGATTTAGAAATACGAGTGGTGGGGGCCAGCTCGCAGTAGCAGCATAGGGGACCTCAGCGAAGCAATTTTAGCAAGGTGGGCAGTATACACAGATCAATTCTGCTGCAGACCTAATGGAGAGAAAGGAAATTGGGAGTTTGCAGATTCAATGATTTCTTCTTTTCTTGCCAGAAAATGGCTTCTGTGTTCCCAAACTGATTCAGCCATAATCAGGCTGTGTTTTATTTTGCTTATTTCCAAACCCTGCACATACCTAAATACATATACATTTCTGTCTAAAATGTTTTAATAAAAGCAAATGGGTTATAAAATTTTTCTAATAGGTAATTTCAAGCAGCCTGATGAGATACTAGCAAAGCAGAAAGCAAAGTAAGCAGCTTCTGAAACTAAGGCAGAAAAGTTTGGCTAGACCTAAAGTGAACAGACATAGGACTAGTGGTTTAAAGTCACCTTTTGGCACTGAATGTTAATGTCCATTATCATACCTTGTATTTTCCTAGCAGACAGAAGTACTTTCATAGTATTACAGATAGTATTTTTTTATCCTGAGCTTGAATACTCTGAAGTAATAGATTCAGCAACCTAGAAATATGTTGCAATTAGGCCACCTGTACAGCAAAAGACATTTAGAGAAACAATGTTTTCTACACTTCATTAATGTTCAGGTAGTTTGTGGCAAAAAGATCTTAATTAAAATTCTTTTTGACAATTACCCTGTGACGTGGAAATGCACACGAGAACTTTATTTGGTGCCGGTGCTATCAGAAATTAATTTAAAATAGAAACAAATGTTCTGTTGGACCTTCTGTATATTGCTAATGCTCTGAATTGGAAAGCCCGACTTTTTTTCCCCCCTTCTAATGGTTTGGGAATATCCCTTTCCTTTGAGGTCTCATCTTGCTACCCCCCACTACCCCTAGAAGAGCTAGGTTGACTTTTCTGTGGAATTGTAAACAATTTATTTAGGGTATATTCAAATTTCTGTTGAAAAATGTCAGGTTGCCATAATGTATCGTGACTGACAAAATGGAAAATAAAATTTGCATTAAAGCTGAAACTGAGTGGAAAAAACCAGCATAACATATTAAACATAGGTATGGGATCACATTTACACTAACCCATGAACGACATCTTTAAATACACTCACATTAACGTGTCTCAAATCAACATGTAAACTTCTCTAGCTCACTTAAAACAGTGCCCAGTGTCTGAAATCATACTCGGAGTACTGGACCTCAGGTTGAGCTCAGGGTGTCACCACCCCTACCTTGTCCTATGTGCAGGAATCAATAAACCCAGGCAGGATTATCTCCTAAACAGTTTCTGCTCATCTGGAAGATGGGTCTGCAAGCCAGCCTATTCCACTAAGCCCATGGACAGCTTCAGCACACAGGTACTTATGTATCACAGATACAATTTATTTTACCCTTGAACAGTTAATGGGAAACTTAGAGTCGTATAGGACTATTAATATGGTCTTTGATTGCAAGATCTGATGCTTGCAGAGAATACTTCTTTGAGTGAGATAAGTTGACTTTTTACAGTGCAAATCATTGCCTTATGTGAGGAATCTTGCTAATTTTGTGAGCAAATATTGATAGTAATAAATATAAGGTGATGTTAAATATTTAGCAATTGGCAAGCTACTGTCAGGTAAGGGAGGAGCAAAAAACCCCACCCTGATCTAATTAATTTTTTTTATTTTTTTCTGATAATACAAGAAACAGAACAAAAAATCATTTTAAAATGACTCTATTACAGAGCTGTAATTTACAAGTATCGTCTTAAGCCAGATAGTTATGCACCTGAATATTTCCTATGATTTTGACAATGGTACATTCCCACGCTCTAGAAGCATTGTTTATCTCACCTTCCTTAGATAAACATGTGTTACAGGAGCCTAAGTTAAATTTTATTTAGTACCTTTTCCTTGAAAACAAAAGAAATTAATATTTTCAATTAAAATCTAAATTCAGTAGGATTGTTTACCATAGTACTTGCTAATCAATCTGCTAAGGAGGCTGAGCTTCTTGAGCAAAAGTGAGAGACCATTGTATTCTAGAACTGTGAAGTAGATTTAATGTTTTTTTTATTTTGTAAGTATCATTTGAATTAGTGATGAGGATTAATTTGTTCAGAGCAGAATTTGAGCTCCTTATTGGTACCACCAATACAGACACCCTTTTCATCAGTTTTGCAAAGGTCTCTGCCTTTTCTTTCTGTATTCTCTTTTCAAGGTGAAAACCACTTCATTTTAAGCTTCATTCTTAGCCATGATTTTGTCAGATTACATGAATTTTGCATCAAAATGAGCCCATAGTTCTTTTCATCTTAAAGCCTGAAACGTAGCCTGGGTGATATAAGGATTATATAGTTTGCTGAGGTATCTTCTCAGTTTTTGGCCTTCTTCAAGGTCTAATTTCATTCTGAGTTAAATGCTGCTCTTTGAATTACTCATTTTAATGAGTACTGTGAGTTCCATACTGTTTCAGTTAGAATCTATTTGTAAAAAACAGGAAACGTCTTAAATTTAGTATTGCTTATTGAATTATAGCTAAAATAATCATAATGCAGCTTTTGGGGTCATATTGAAGGTTCTTCTGAGCTCTGAGCTAAATTCCTAACCCATAAACCAGAAAACATTTTATTTTTAATTCTTACATTTACACCGTAATAAAATTTACTGGAAAATTAGGAGAAGAAACACATCTGTAAATGAGTAAATATGTGATCTCATATCAATACCACTGGTGCACAATTTGTCTCATTCTGTTTCATATTTTCATCTTTCAGTTTTGTAATTATATGGCCCTTCTGTCAAGCCTGGCAGATCATGCTGCTTGTCCATGAGGTTTAATTTTGACTTCCACCCAAAGTTACCAAGTTTTTATATTTGTTTAGCACTTTACCTAATTCTTGATCTCACTACTAGTAAAGCAACGAATTTCATGCTCCTTTTATTTTAATTACCACTTTTGGATCTCTAACCCTTAAACTGAAAAAAAATAGTCTTTCTGCTGGATTACCGTTCTAATAAATATATCTAGTTCTGTGTCAGTAAAAATATATTTTCACAGCTATACCGGATAATCACTAATGCCAGCTTGTTTGGAGAAGAATCAAAATTATGTCCCTCCAAATAACACAAATCAGCAGTGCTTCAAAACCAGAAAGTGTTGAATTTCTACCAAGTTGCTTCATGTGTCTTTTGAAATACTTCCCATTCCTTAAATCAAATATTAGCACAACACCGAGTTATGTCAGCCCCAGCAACTCCCTAAGATGAAATAAAAAGCATAGTTATTTGCAGAACCTTCAAAACACATGAAACAAATATTGTGGCTGAGATTGTTCAAAGGAGGCTGAAGGAAACAAGCACTGAGGCAGAAGCAGCTGGATACATCATGCTCTGAAGATTCTCATCTACAGATTCTAGTACTTTTAATAATAATATTTCTCCTTCTCCAGGAACCGACCAACCATGTGTATTTTCTGTAATTATTCCTTACTGCATCCTGGAAAAAAGTTTGAGTCATTGGATACACTGTGGTGATCTGATTTTTATCAATGTGCAAAGAATATTTTGTACTAGGAGCAGTGCTTATCTGAAAAAAATGCAGTGTATAAAAATGCATTAGATTCCATCTTTTATTGCTCTGTATTTATAAAAGGAAATCTTGAATCTCTTAGTGTTGCTATGAATGTTTTCAAGTAAAATTATGTTTATCCTCAATTTTTTACCGATAACTGTCATAAACTGCGCATGCAGAACATGTTAGATAATACAGAATTCTGGAAATTTTTGTAGGTGTGAAGACTTTATTCTGTGGCCCAACATTTTAGTCTTTATCTCATTTAGCTGAGCACTGACCTCCTTTTGCTGCCATAGAGTTCTTATGCTTGCTATTGTAACTAAGGAATATTCCATCAGTGATTGCTCACCGCTCCAGCACATCTACGTTTACACATCTTTCCTTCCTATTAGTGTTTTTTTCAATTATTTTTTTCCAACGATGTTATTTTGAAGCATTTGAAGTTCAATCTCATTCACATGTCTAATGTCTCTTGTTTGCTCCTGGCTGTATTTGATTTCCTAATTTCAGCTAGGTGACATTCACCATTTGTTCCTTTTTCCCATATCGTTACTGGAGATACTAGAACTGGAAATAATTTATCTGTCTTGAGTACTATATTGTAGTAGCTGTGTTTGTGACATGTACATATGTGATGTTTTGGTCTCCCTTTTAGGCCCCAGGGAAGGTAAGGCTCTTAGAACAAAAAGCCTGGAGAATAATTTGTAACTCATGGGCTGCTTTCAGGGCTTGAGGAATGAGGATTTTATTCCCAGTTGACCACGTGTATTTGTAGTTAACAGTGTGAGTACTGTCTAAAATATCCAGGGTGTTACAGATCCATTAAAAAAATCCATTCCTTGCCATTGTTATATGTAATTGCATTCCTGCTTTAGTATATATAATTACCTTTTAGGTACCTCCCACTGTTGGATATTTTTATTACCAATACAGAGAAACAACAGCAACTAGTAGCAGCAAAACAGGATATGAAAGCCTCATAGCCTGATCCTTACTAGAAGGAGACTTAATTATAGGCTGACATCACAACATCAGAAAACAGTATTTTCACGAATGGACCACAAACATTTAATTAAAAATGTTCCCAATTCACATTTATTTAATACATGCTCCTGAAGAAAGTCCATCACCCTATAATACCGACATCCCACTTGCCGTTTCTCAGCTTTGTAAGGCAGCTTCTGTTAAGGCTCGGCTGGAGCCTACAGCCATATTATGCAGAGCACCATCACATCATTAGTGATGTGAACCTGTACGAACATTATTTAAGTTACCACATTGATAACGACCTTAGTGTATAGAACTATGTATATCCCACAGGTCCTACAGAGTCAGAAAACATCTGCTGAGCATCTGGATGGCAATCCAGTATGATGCCTCCTGAAAGATGAAAACATAATAGATATGTTTCATTCAAAAGGTGGATACTAGATGTTTAATTTCTTGTAACTGGTCAAAGTGCTGGAATTTGGGACTTAAGGATGAGAATTGGAAATGGGTCACGGGAGAAAAAGTTTGTCTGTAACGAGCTGCCTGCTGAACTGCCTTGATGCCTAGGAGGAATTTGCAACTTTGGAAAGCACTAAAGCCATGGTTTAATCTTTTGCACAGAAATCCGTGATCACAGTGATAAATCTGAGTTATTGTTATATAACTCTATATTTTGATTGGAAAGGATAAAAAAGAGGAAAAAGGTGCTGCACCAGAGATTAAGACTGCACATGCAGTGCACTTAAGGAAGTTGCTAAATCCAGACTTATATTGCTAACTTATTCCATGTTAACTTTTAGAACTTATGAACAGAAAAGATTTCTCTTTAGTTTACTACAAAATGGCTATGCAACCTTGGAAAAAAAAAAACAAACAAAACCCAAAAAACCCTTAAGAGTGAATATCTGTTATTGATTGTAAAAATATATTATGTCTACAGTCTGTTCTGATGGGACGTGTCAGAAGAACCTTGTCCATTTATGAATTATTTCTGGAAAGCCTCTAGTGCATTAGGCCTGTTGCTCAGGAGGGACTTGGTGGAGCTCTGATCTCCCCGATCAGTGTGTGCTCCGGGGCTTTGGTGCATGTGGTGTCTTTCTGCCAGGTACACTTATTTTGTATTTGAACTGGTTTTCTCTTGGCCTTATAACGTGTGTGGTGGGAACCATTTATGTCAGTACCGAGTCTGCAGTGTCTCTTGGAAAAGTATATACATGAGGAACTCACTGATAGCTCTGAACAGCAGGCAGTTTAGGTTATGAGTCTCGTCTGCTTTAGTTATAAGGTAGCTGTATTTTATTTTTGCTCGTTACCTTCAACTTTTTTTTTCACTTTCTCCTTCTGTCTTTCTCCCCCCACCCTCCCCAACAGAACTGCTGTTTTATTAGTATTCTTTTCTTCTCAAATGTCATTGTAAATCAGCCCTCCAGATGTCTTCATTCCTTTTTTCTCTGGCTGCTTCTACAATATACTTATTAAATATAATTGCAATAATAACAATAAATTATCTCAATTTCTCTGTTTAAAGCAGAAACACTTGTATTGGGCAGGTTTTGCCCACAAGCCCTGCAGCCTCTTCTATTCTGCTGTCCAAAATGCCACTGCTGCTATCACCTTTCTCACCTCCCTTTCCACCAAACATTAGACCTACATTACATCCCTGCTTCAGTCTCCTCCTCCTACCGCTTGTTTTGCTTCTTCACATTCAGCCTTTAGTGATTTAACCTGTATTTCAGGCTCCATGCCCTCTACAGTAAAACTTTTTTAAAATTCAGATCTTCTACTGTGGCTTAAAATTGCTCTCGTCTTGAAAATCGTCTGGTGACTTTAATGAGAAATGTTGGTAGCTATGTGGTTGCAGTCCGAAATATGAAAAAGTTGCTATCGTAAGTTGTCATGAGTTCTAGTGAATAACCATGATTAAATTTAAAGAAAGATAAATCCAGCTCAGATATACCATTTTCTTTATCTCAACAAAGCAAAAACCTAAAGAAAAGACAGCAACCCAGGCTAACAAACAAAAACAATGGCATTAATTAGAATAATTCACTGGAATAAGAAATTCAATGCACATTTTGTATGAAAAAGGATACAAAGTCCAAAGCAATGCTATTTTCATTCTGAAATGCAATAAATACAAAGAAAAAGTAGCGTATAAAATTTAAATCACAACATTCTTGCGAAACTCCAAAACCCCAACTTCCTGCAGTGCTCTGTGTGTGTTGCAAAGGATGGCTCGTTACATCTCCCAGTTTGATTCAGGTATTTGCTAGACTACTTTTGACTGCTGATGTTTAGGTTTTAATTTTAATACAGACTGCTGTTCTGGAAGCACCACTCCAAATCTCTCTGTGGTTTCTTCAGAAGGAACTGTGACACCAACACCAGTAAGTATTGGCTTAAGTCTGAGAAAATCATCTGCTTTTTTACTACTTTTGCCAGTCTTATTTTTACATCGGCTTCTGAGTTGAAAAAAACCCACAAACTAACAAAACCCCAGTTTGTTCTCTGTCTGCCTCTGTCTTTCATGTGTGGACACAGCCCTTCCTTCTGATCAGCATTTGTGAGCGGGTGATGGATAGAAGAGGTAGACTGAAGTGACAGTCTGTAACTTTGTGTCCTACATATCCTTCCTCTATTCTCACTTAACTAAGTTCAGTGTGAAGCTCCCGCCACCAAGATGAGACCCGTGGATTAATCTGCTTCGTCACATGCATAGGACTTTGTCCAGTTTTTATCGGGACCCAGCTGACGCCCGGAGTTCAAATTTCCTTGCATGGTTTGTAAACATCTATGTCTCTTTTCCACTTGTTCCTGGGCACTGCCCAGCTTAATTTCATCAGTCAATGGCTGAGATAGGCGCTGGTCCTTGGGCTTTACGCATCTCTGATCTGGGGACCGGGATCCCTGGACTGGCCGTGGAGAGCAGCTGCCGTGTGGTATAGAGGCAGCCAGCGTTGCTGGCAGTAACCAGGTCTGCTTGTGCCCCTTGTTTTTTCCTGTTTCAGTTATAGCAGTAGTGCAGATTCATCTAAGACACCTTTGCCTCTAATTAATGAACTCTTGCATCAGGTTTATTGAGTTGAATCAGTTGATGAACAGGCCAAGGCAATACTGGGTTATCAGAGGAGATTAACCACCCCAAAAGCCAGTTGTGGGGATTTTCCAGTGTGCAGTATAGCCTGGAAGTTAAAAGCTACCTCAGAAAAGCCTCTGCTACTTAGCAATCACGGCAGTGAATATAGCACAGACATGCTATCAGGTATTTACTTTTCATGTTTTACCACGTTTTAAAGCTAAATGCAGTGGATTTAAGAGGAAAATGGCCTTCTGGAGTGCTAGGAATTAAGCACTTGTGTTGAATTAGTTAAAAGCAAAGGATCTTCTTCCCTATTGCTTTGCATTTGTGTGGCTCTTTAGACCAACAACATCTTAAAGCAAACCGTGTATAAAATGCTACAGAATTAAGATACTAATGTTTATTTCCTTTTCATGCTGATCTAAACTATCCTTCAGTGCTAAAGGTAATGAAGTAGCAACTTATGAATTATAAACAGGAAGGGGAATGGAAACTTATTTTCACTGTGTGTATTTATTCAGGCCATATTACTGTCATGTCTGAGAATCTCCCGAGGTACAGTTGTATCCTCACAGTCTCTCTTAGGCAGGTTGTGTTCTTCCCATGACGCAGATGGGACTTGAGACACCATGAGGTTAAATGACTTGCCTGACATGACACAAGCAGTCTGGAGCAAAACCGAGAGCTGAACTGAATTCATTTGCCTCTCATTTCAGTGCCTCAATCGCAAAATGATCTTGTAAAATAACTTTGCCAGGGAGCCATGAACATTGGAAGAACTACCAAATGCTTTTTGTTGAAATTATGAGATTATTGGAAACTAGAAGGAGAAATCGCTAGACCAGTGTGTGAGTATGTCCTTTCGTCTGCTGCTTTGCGGCTGCATCGTTCCCAGGGGTTGCTGAGGTCCTGACCCACACACTGCTGTGTGCATAAAATCCTATGCTCACACGCTCGGTCAGGTAATTGAAAGTGCAAACAGGCAATTAAGTTCAAACTTATCCCATTAGTAAGTGCATACCCAGGATCAGACCTACATTCCTGCATGCCTAAGTCTGAAGGGCTGGCCTGTAGGAACACCTAGCTCTATCACATACTAAAGCTGCTGCCATAGTTTTTGCGAGCATTTCAACTTTAGAGTCCATAGTTGAACTATAACTTTGCTAGAGAAGTAAAAATGTTGTACATTCAAAGCTGGCATGGAAAGCCATGCCAAAATACTGTATCTATTATATATGTAAATAATTTGCATTTAAGTGACCCTTTAGAACAATATCACTTTAAAGAAATCATGTTTAAAATGCTCCCAAATTGAGATATTAATGTTTCTGTTCTCCTTGTGCTGCTACTATTTACCCTTCAGAGCTTAAGCTAATGAAGTATTAACCCATGAAGTGTGAGTAGGATAGAAGCAGGAAAACTATTTTCACTGTTGGTATTTACATAGCTTGTATTTTTGCTATTTCAAAGTTAAAATTATGAGTAAAAATAGAAATCACAGATATGTCATCTTTTATGCTGAAGGAAGGAGCTGTAACCAAAAGTAAAAATGCTTCAGGTTCATAGTTCATTGGAACAGGCTCAATCAATTATCTTATTTTAATGTATGAGGTAATGGGATATTCAAAGTGCCTTGCAGCCATTTTAAGAACTGTTATTATGTATTTTACAAAACTGGATGCATCCATTTAGAGAAAATGGAGCGTAACACACATCTTCAAGGTTTTTGACTTCTAAAGCGTAACCACAACTACAGAAGTACAGGATTCACTCCCATAAGATGTGTCAGATGTGCAAAACAAGGGTCTACCTACATATTTAACCTCGGCTGGTACTTAGGGTGGTCTACTGCTACAGTATGAGTACTTATTTAAATCGGGCTAGCCCAGCCACAGGACAGAGACGACTGCAGCAGCTTGTGAACAGGGTACAGTAAACAGCAATTCTGGCAGCCATGGGGAGAGCCCCAGCTCAGGCAAGCTGGCACTAGAAAGCAGCAAGGCAAGATGCGTGAGATCCATGCGTATGTCAAACCCAACGCAGATTTTACTGCTGTGAGTACTTGGCGGAAGCAATGCAGCCTTTGACCTGTCTGCGTGTTTTGGAGATCGGGGCTCTGCTTTGCCTGCCCCTGCTCAGTTCTTTTGTAAAAAAAACTGCTTCCACAGCCTGACCCAGGGGGAATGACTTTGACCTTTAGATGACAATTTAGAGTGCTGGGGCTTCAGCTGCAGCACACGTTAAATGCACAAACAGCCCTTATAACCACTATATCAGCAATTTATTTTCAAGCAGTTCTTTCCACTTGCTCCATCTTTCATTGGGTATAGTCCAGCTGATCACCTAAATCAGGCAGTCTGTCTTTCCTCTCGTGGGTATTTTCAGACTGCCATTCACACAGGTGGCCAGATTCCCCAGATCTCGCAACGTTGACAGCTTGGTCCTGG
>NW_010973321.1:85966-86201 GCF_000737465.1 Haliaeetus leucocephalus
CAACTGCGCTTGCGCAGTGCCTCTTTATGGTGGTCGTCTGGTGGTCGCAGAGATGAAGATAGATGACTCCTCTTCGTCACCGCTAGTAACCTCTTTCCTTGTGCAGGCTCAGTGTTTTCTTGGTATTCACCCAAGCCGCAAGACCAGTCTTGGCTGGCTCTTGGGGCCTGCTCCTGCTTCTTATCAGGAACTGTCTCTACCTCCTTGGCTAGTTCTTGGGACCAGCTCTTCTTAT
>NW_010973321.1:86308-141484 GCF_000737465.1 Haliaeetus leucocephalus
CTGGGTGGTGATCCCTGGTCAGAAGCGGGGCTTGAAGTGGAGCCGTGCCGATGAGGGGCAGAAGCTGGCCCAGGGCAGGCAGAGGGATGAGTAACAGGCCTGATGGCAGTGGAGATGGGGACAGCTGGATGAAAGGTAGGGAAGGAAAGCAGTGTAGAGCTGGGGCATCGCGCCCGCAGCCAGCACTAACGCATCCAGTTGAGGAGGAAGGAGGCTGTACAAGCAGGACAGAGGAGAAGTACAAGCAATGCCTATAAACTACATCCCTAACTGAAAAATCAATGACCATCTCACGGCCTTGGCTCTGTGCTGCACAAGCCAAACTACAGCAGTTACCAGTTTTAATAACCCGGACTGTGTTTTCTGTAAGTGCCGATGGCTCTCCCTTGGCGCTGGAAAAGCAGCTGTGGAAAGTGGGCATCTGCGTGGAGCTGGGGCCGCGACGTGGCCAGCCCAACCACACAGTTGGGTTTGGAGGGAAACTGCCATCATTTCGGCAAACACAGAGTGGGAGCCCAAGACGGGCAATTGTAAGTTACGATACTGGCTTTTTAGCTTCAAGTTGAACTTTGATATGTCTACGTGGCACAGCGGAGGTAGGTAGCCAAGGGTACCGGGAAAAGTCGTAGCCATCCTGGAGGAAGTCAAACTATCTTAGTCCTCTTCAGGAGGGTCAGTTAGCCCAGCGAGCGCTAAGGTGGGCTCCATCGCAATACCTGCGGTAGCCAGGTTGCTCCCTTGGGGCTAGCTTGGGTACCTTTGCGTGCAGCTGTTTCGTGCTGGATGGGTGTCATTGCATGGAAGCAGCGAAACTCACAGTGTGTGGGCCATCAAGAAAGGTTTGAGCCACTGAACAAATAGAGAGCTATCAGAGAGGTCATAGTACTGTTACTTCAAACCAATTTACTATTCATTATGAAAAATTAAATACTTCTTGTATGTTACTCGGTCTTCATAATGAGACTTGTTCCTCCTAATTTTGGCAAATTGTGAATATGCTGCTCTGCTATTTACATTATGTAGTCTCATGTCATTATTTTTTATTAAAACAAAGATTTTTTTTTTTATGGCAAGAAATTCGTATATTCTCTTGGGGTTTTATTTAAATATTTTTAAGCCATATTAGGTTAAAAATTTCTGCTCCAATGTGCCATGCAGCTAGTACTTAGAATTTCAGAACTCAAACTTTATTGTCCAGATGAAATGAGGACCAAGCAGAGAAGAAAAGCTTATTCTTGACACACTAAAAAAAAAAGGAAAAAGGACTAAGCACTTTTAGCTGTTTGATCTTCCAATGATCTCCTCTGACCTCGGCAAACCTAAAATGATTTAGAGCCCACATTTTAACATCTTTTCTTAAAAGCTCAGACTTTGTTTTGGAGGAGTTGTGCCACAGTGCTTTCAAAGGGATTAATCACTTCTTTCAGTGAGAACAGGAAAAGACTTGCATTTCTAAAAATTTGACCATATATACTTCTTTTCATCTGCAGTGCAGGAACAGGAGTATTACCTGCCCTCGCTCTAGCCTGGCATTTTAAAGCGTGACTTTTATGTATGTCTCTCTCTATGTCTTTTTACAGGACCTTGTAAAATGGGGCTCTTATCCCCACTAAACTTTTATTACTGAAATACTGTACAATTAGAACATGTTTGGAATTAAAAATAATTTCAAATGAAATTTAAAAAATCTAAATGTTAATTGAGACTTACTGTACAGCTTCCAATAATATGTGAAAATTAAGATTATGAAAAATAGCTATGTGTTTAGTCAATAATATTGGTTTTTAATGTGTTTTTCATCAGGTCACAGCATAAAACACCGAAATGGTAATGAGTAGCCTTCATTATTAATGCAATTCTATATGTGGTTTTCAGCAAGTTTATTAATTCTAGTGAGCAGTTTATGCAACTGTAAGCTAACATGCAATGTTTCTTCCTGTGACATTTGAAAAAATCAGGAATTGAATCCCAATAACAGCTGTCTCCTCTAAAATAAACAGCTGTTTGGCACAAATTTAGTATACACATCCATATATTATGTATAATAAATATACACATTTGTGCACAACAGTCTGACTCTTGCAATTAACTGCTCAGGTGGATAATCGTATTGTCCTCATTGGGATTGTAATGGGGCTACCAGATGAATATCCAGCTGTTTCCTTTCCTTTTAAGTAAAGAAACACAAACCTTCAGCCTTAGCTCCCACTTCTGCAGTTGTGGCCAGGTTTCCAGAAGGGGGTTAGCATCCCGTGTGGTAAATACTATTTATTTACCCATTTAACCTGGTGCACCAAGGGATGCTAAACATTTTTTCTGAAAGTGGACTATAATCTACAGTTCCTGGAAAACCTCCCAAGATGCTGCCTGAGGAAACTGGCTTTCTCACTGAGGAGATGAACTATGTTCTAGCTTAAGTTTGGGTGCTGAAAACTTGTGAAAAATCAGTCATTGCTTGAGCTCCATACCTGCATATGTGACAGGGCTGTATTACGTGCAGCTGCTGGAGTGGCAGCAGGGATGCGGTGAAGAAAGGAGGTGATTGCACCATCTTCTCTCCCAGAGAGCTGATGAAAATAAAGGGCAAGAGCTCTGTCCTTTCTTCCCTCATTCTTGTCCAAATTATGAGTATATCGGCTCTGGTGCTAAGCTAATACAGTTCTCAGAATGACTTCAAATAAAAGAAAAAGTGAAGGCACTGAAGTGAAAGAGGGTGAAATTTGAGTTACAAGGACAGTATGTTTATACCTTGCTGCCATTCCTATGTAAAGTAGTGGCATGAGACAGATTCTGCTTCCTGCTAAATTATATAAAAGTCAAGAGCCTCATTTAGTTCTTATTATTGTTAACTTAATTAAAGAAAGAAAGTAACTCCACAAAAAGTTTCTTGATATTTTTTTTTTCAACTTTACTTTCAAGACGGGAGATTTATCACATGGGAGAGAATCCCGTCATTTCAAGATAGACTTTCCTTTTAAGAAGAGATGACCCCAGAAACAGGACTATAACAAATGTGCTCTATCCCATCCATTTAGGAGTGGTGATCTAAGGCATTATTACCCCAGGTGCCAGTGCAGTTGTCTGCTGGAGAGACGGCACAAATCATCCTAATTGTGCATTGACCAATACAAATCACCATCCTCCCCCAACAAAGCATTTTAACAAGGAATCAGCCCTATCTATGCTTTAAACTAAAACAGTGGATGGTCAGCTGGATAATAGGTATACAAGTGTGTCCAGTTTTCTGGTGTTTGCTATAATGGAGGTAAACGTTAAAAGCATTGCAGAAGGACCACTGGGTTAAAAAAAAAGTCTTGATGGTCACAGCAAAATCTTCCTCAGATCTCCCGTACCACTTTTGCATACATGATTTAAGGTACCAGCTGACAAGTTTAGGCATTTTGTCTCTTTCTGTTATTTAGAAGGTAATAAATAAAACTTGTGCATATCTTTATTTCAGGCCAAGGGTATTTCATGACATTTATAAGAGAGCGATATCTGGTTTTTAGAAAATAATTTTTTAAAAAGGCTTCGTTCAGACTTCCTTTTGCTTGCAGAACAATTAACATTAGGCTAGTTTTTCATCATCATCCATAGTTCATGATACCTATGAAAAGAGCATTTCCCTTCTTTGTATATGCAAGGTTCACTAGTTTCCAGTATTTAAAAAAACTGCTGCCTCAGTATATAATTCCTAAATGAAAATTAAATGTATGTAGTATTCAGAAAATCAGGACACTATTGTTCTGAGGCCATGTTATATCATTTATGCAAAGTGGTTTCAGGAGGAACAGGAGTAATAAATAGCCAGTTCTTTTAAGGATTTTTTTTTCACTGAAAAAAAAAAAATCATACTAAAAGATGTGGGGTTTCCTACTGGAATTAAACTAATTTCATAAGCAAAGAAGTAAAGGCTTTCTTACATGCAAGTAAAATGAATTTGAGTGATATCCCTGTAATTGATTGCTTGTTCTGCATTCCTGGTAGGTGTAGCAGCAGATTGGCAAGGTGACATAACAAGTATTTGCAAGTCTACATGCTGTCTGATGTTACTAAGGTAACTAAATTGCACAGCAATCTGCCTGAAGTCCCTATGAAGATAAAGTGGTCAGCGCTGCTGCGCTTTGAAAATGTCAGGTACCGACCCTTTTCCATATTACTTGGGATCTAACGTGAAGCAGAAATCATTTGGTCACAATATTACAGATAGCTTGCAGAAAAAATAGAATATTCTATGTTTCTCCCCTCCTCCCAGCCCTGCTTTTTTACAGAATATTCCTGACCAGCTGAAATGTTACACAAGCAAAATTCGGTCTTCACTTGTACTTCTCCTTCATTTGAAGCTGCCCAGAGGGACAAGGCAGAGGAAGGTATCTCAAAACTCCCTTTTGCAGTCTCCCAGTCCTAGGCTAGCCTAGAGGCAAAACAACTCCCTGTAATGTAGGATTTGTGCGCCATGATGTGAAGAAGAGTCTGCCCGAGCAGCCCCTCATCCTGACCTGGGAACTGGAAGAAGAAAGAAACATCCCAGTGTGAGTGGTAATGTCTGCAGCTGGCATAGCTGTAACTGGGAAAAGGCTTTGAACAAGCCTCATGCAAGTGAAAAAAAAGTCAGGTAAAGTGAACTGAAGCCTTTCTCTTTCAAATGGGTTTTATAATGTGTGCCATGCTGCGCCATGCATTGAACATCAGTCCTTGAAGACTATCTGTACTATATATTGAGTTGGAGGTCAAGGCTAGTTTAGCAGACTGTAGTCCTGGATTGGGCATCAAGGGAATTTTGCCTATATATGTGATGCCTCCTGCCTTCCATTGGGAGAGCCATCTCTCTTCTCCATGTCCTGACTCTTTTGGGAGCACCGCAGCAGTTCTCGGCCATAAAGACGAATTCAACATCTGATAATTTCAGCAGACGGGGAGCCAGTTCACAAACTCCTACCAAGCCAATTTGAGTAACGTGTTATAGGAAGGACTAGAGCAGCTGCGGTGCCAGCTAACCAGCTACAGCCATGGTGACACTGAGTGCTCTGAGTGTGCTTCTGCCTTGCCCCGGCACTTGTGGTGCCCCTTCTTCTCTGTTCATGGTCAGTAGCTAATATGCCATTGATCTGCCATCTAGGATCCCTGTGTGAAGGGTTGAGTTGAAATCAGTCGAATTAGCAGAAAGTGCTTAAAAAATCGTAGCTAACCTGGCCGGGGTAGACTAAAACATGCTGGAGAGCCCTGGCAGAAGGTGCTTGGCTGTTCAACTGAGGAGGGAGGTCGTGATGGCAGCTCAGAGCAGCTGCAGCAGCGTTGCTGTGGCACAAAGAAGTCAGGAGAAGAAGCCCTGAGCGAGCACAAGATGTCAGGCCAGATGAATCCTCCTTCTCTTTTAAAGCATGTTTCACACTAAGTCCCATGCTGCTCCAGAGATTTTCTCTAGGGGTGTCTGTGATGTTTACGCAGGGGTCGGTGTCACTTCGCCTGTCCGTGAGATCAGGCGTCATTAATGGCGGCTGCTTACAGGGTTCAGAAACTCAGCAGGAGTCTGAAAAGACATGAGAAACCACCTCGTAAATGATTATGTAATAGCGAAGATGAAAATCTGAACAGCAGTCATTTAAATAATGACCAAAGTCATTACGTTTTGAAAAAGTCACAGTGTTAATGCAGTGCACTTTATCTGGGCAGATTGCACATCCCAAGTGTTCGGCTTTATGGCATCTTTCAGTGCAACAACTGTTAGTACCCACAGAAAATCCTCTACGGGCACGTTTTACGGATAGTGGTATAAAATGGTCCAGTGACATTATTTACACAAGCTGATACCCAGTAACAAACTCCAAATGGGAGTGGGAAAACCAGCAAGTGTACGCATGCATTTGCTAATTTTTCACGCAGAAACAGATTCTCTGGGGAAAAAATTGGGGAAAAATGGGAATTTCTAAGGAAACACAGGATATTTCTCTAGAAGAACAGCCATGACGCAAAAAAAAAAAAAAAAAAAAATGATCTTAAAGGGATCTGGGGGAATATTAAACTTTTGGTTTGTTGTCTCTGACTGTGCAAAATACCTGGCAAACTGCTTGTCCCTTGAGCTGCCTCTGTGTGCTGTGATCGGCCGAGGTAAATCTGATTTTGGGTTGGTATCGGCGGTGTCCCTGACTCTGACAGGCCACAAACTTCCCTCCAAACGTGTGTCCTGCCCACTTGTTTTTTTTCTTTGCTATCTTTTATGAGTATATAAAAGCCAGCAGATGTGCAAGGGGGCAATTCATGCCTCTGCCACCACCACAAGAGCAAAGGGGTTGTTAAAGTTGGCTGGTAATTTACTTAAATGGAATATTGTCAGGCAAAAAAGAAAAAAATAAATAAAAAGAAGCTGCCATTTGGTTCTTGGAGGGGTAATGCGGGGGGTGAGGAAAGGGGGGCAAGGCCGTGCTGGGGGGTACCTGGCAGCGGGGGGGTGGCAAAGAAAGGGTTGACTGGGTCTTAATGGGAGAAGGAGAAATTAAAAAGGGACGGGCCGGCTTCACGGCGAGGTGACGGGCTGCCCCACCGGGCCTGCCTCAGCCCTTAATGAGCTCGTTAGCAGCTCGTTAGAAGCTCCCTCAGCCAGGCCCCGGGAAAGCGGAGCGGCGGCTTGCTGCCCTCCTCTGAGGGAAAAGTGAGCGGCCCTGAGGGGAGAAGCTGCGGTTTCTGAGGGAAGACATGGCGGGAAGCCGTGCCCGGAGGCCAGGTAGGCTTGCCCGGGGCCTGCCAGCCGGCGGCGGGGGGGGGGAGGTACCGGGGTCGGTTACCGCGTGTTTTGGGGTTTGCTGAGAAATGGGATCGTTTCGGCTTTTGAACCCGAATAGGGTTAGTACGACAAAGCGGAGAAAGTAAATAAACCCTGAACGTGAAAGAAGGGCGAGTCTGCTCCGCGGGCGCAGGGCTTGCTTCCCTCTCAGCTCCTGCGTCACCAAGTGCCTCGTCTCAATATTGGAAAATAAAAAGAACAACACGCTTATCTGAAAAGGACAAATGAAGGGAAAACGTCTCCTAGGACGCTTGAGTAGGAAGATGTTACAAGGCATTATCTGGCGTGTCTGAACTCCCTCCTACGCGGAGGAGAGCGTGTTGGTGTAGTGGTGCAAAACAAGTCAATAAAAACCACACGAACAGGAGGTACTTGCTCCAGCGTGCTGTTACTAAGCAGGGTAATTTGCATAGTGCCTCTTTTAGAAACCCTAAAGTACCGTGAAAACCTAAATAAGTCACAACTCCTGTATGAAAACAAGTTAGGATCATTATTCACATGGATTACTCCTAAAGGATGTGCTCATTTAAATTAGCTCTTGCTTACTAAATTAGCTAGGAAGAACAACCTCGTGTTAATATTTAGCTGCCCAGGAGAGGTAATCAACGGGAGGATAAAGTTATCATTAGCATTCTGCTTAATAAATATTTTAAGCTACATAATGCACGAGTATACGGAGATGTAGATGCTCCTCTCTGTGGTACGGCTCCTCTGGACTCGGGGCCGTTTGGGCTTAGGCCTGTCCTTTCCTCATTAAAACTGATAGTTGACCATCTTCTTGGCAAGGTGTGGTTGGTTTCTTTTGGTGTTTGTGTTGCGTGGAGTTTTTTTGGTCAGTTTTGTGCGTTTGCGTGAAAATAAGGCTGGTTGTAGCCTTGCAGGTACGCTGGGCAAGTGGCTTCCTCAGGATGGAGGCCAGCTTTCCTTCTCTTGGGTTTTTGGAGCAATTTGAGTGCTCTGTCCAGCTGGTGAAGCAGCAGGCGTAGCTAGAGACGACAGCTTTTACCTTGGGTGTTTTGCTTGCATCTCCTTCCTCTCAACTTCTGAATGTTTTCTGTAGTCTTATGAAAGAGGTGGAAATGACTTCTTTCTCCCCTTAGTCCTTCAGAGTCGCTCCTGTCCTTTGCACAACGATTTTAGCTCCCAATTTCTTGATCTCTTAAAAAGTAAGTTTCCCCCGCCCCTCTCGCCCCCCCCCCCCCCCCCCCCCAGCCTACTTCCTTAGACTCTCAGCAGATGATCTTCTGCTTAAGGCTTTGTTTTTTAGCAACTGCCTTCCCTGGGGATTTCCATCTTTATAAAGATGTTTGGATCTCTGCTATTGAAAATGGGTACATGCCAAGCTTAACAGCTCATTGATTGGTAGTTAGGTGCTAAATGCACCTAACCCATTACCTCAGCTTTACCACAGGATGGAGCAGAAAAGCAGGGAAGAAATCTGCTGCGCTTGGAGTGCGTTTAGCAGTCTAATACGGATGTGCAGAGTATTTCTGATGTCCCCCAAATCCTCTTAAGTTCTGCATAGGTGGCTTTTTGCAATGCTGATTTGGACAAGAGTAAAGCATGGGAAATAGAATGAAAGGACACCTTAAAAATAAAAGTATGTATTTTAGAGGCTAAGAGGGTTTGGAGGTTAGCTTTAATCTTAACCACTGCTGTTAAGTCTTTGTCGTAATTTTTTTTTTTTTTTCCTTTTTTCTCCTATATGGAGGCAGACTAATGAGTAAGCTGACTTTTCCACTGACAACTGGCTGCTCGATGTATAAATCTGTTTGGCTTCTACAGGCCCTTTCTTGCGCTTAGAAATTTTTGCATGCTCTTCTACAAGAGACAGCCTGTGAACTACTGCTTGAGTGCAGGCTTGGAACAGAAACTCAGAGGCAGTCTTACTGATTTATAGTTGTCCGTGCATATGCAAGTCAAAGTATTTCTCTCTATTGCTTCCCAACCGAAGGGAGCTGCTGAGCTCTGTCCTTTATGGTGTGTGAGCCACAACTATCCGTTTATTCATGAAACCTTTGTAAGCACCTCAGTAGATCTGCATGATGAGCAGCTGGTTGGTTTTTATAGTAAAGGTTTAGCGCATCTTGAAGGGTCACTGTCTCCTGAAATCACTTGGAGCTATTTAACTCGCAGGGGTTTTCAGGAAGGCTGTTGCTGGGAGATGATGATAAAGCATATCCTTCTGGTCTGATCTACTGACAGGCTGAATTATTTACCCCATTTTAACGATGCCGGATAGTAATCATGATGTGATTATAAGTCATGGGTGTCTAGGATGTTGAGATTTTTCTTTATGTGTCTCTACTTCAGCTGTAGTTCTATACTTCTCTGCCTCTCCTGTATGCTTTTAAAAGTGGGGAGGAAATTACAAAGTGCTCTTCAGAAAGTCATGGAGTGCTTTACAGAGAAACACAGTTGAAATGTTCAATAGTTAACAGTTGAAAGAACAGGAAGTATTTTTGTTTTGAATAGAAGAACAGTTTGGTCTTTCCATATGTCAACTGTGGAACTTGCTTCCTACTGAGGAATATAATTATGAAATGCTTTGAGCTCCCGTTGTCTCAAGGTTATGTTTAGGACATATTAAACAGCCATCAGTGTCTCATAACGAATGATAAACTATACAAATTGGATCAGTGGTCACTGAAATGCACTGGCTTATAACTGTAAAATAATTCAAGTGCAAGTATAATTTACTTGAAAGTGACTGTAAAAAATCAAGTGGAAATTAAAGTTCACTTTTTCCTCAGTACTGTGAGAGATCAGAATGTTACAGTGCAGTTGTGGACAGCTAGAGAGCTGGATTACTGCACGCTAGTGCAGTGCAGTTGGAGGTTTGAGCTTGAGTGCAGTTGTGATCCTCTTCAGAGGGAACAAAGCTGACCTGCTGCACCCCAGATATGTTGAAGATGTAATGAATTAAAAAACCCAAACGAACCAACCTGAACCCCCAAAAACCCAACCATTAATCTGATCTTGGTTTAAAAACTTTGGATTTTGTTATGCACTGTTTGGCAGAGTTGCTCATGTATTGAACACACCATCTGCTTAGGTACTGTTAGGTCTGGTGAAGTTTTACCATACGAAGTTGTAAATGCTAATGATGTAATCAGAATATTATCAAATATAACTCTTAGCAGGAAAACTACCTTTCTCTCAAAAAATAAAGTCCTAGTAAATTATGTGTATTTGTTTTACTGATTGATTACTGATTTGAATTACTGATAGCAAAGGCCTGTTGACTGTGGCTGTTCCTCCTGTCCCTAACAGCCCTGTGATGCTTGTTCAGGCAAATATCCCTCTGTTCAAACAACTTCGCATGCCCCTCTGTAAAGCACTGATTTTCAGCATTGCAGTACCCTGAAAACTCTTTCCTACTGTCACAGTCTGTGCCAGCACCAATAAAAAGCTTGTGATCCGGAGTTAGGAACGAATGTTCAGCTTGTGACCAGCCATCAAGTGTGTAAGTAGTCGTTTGGCATATTTACGCAAATAGGCAATTTACTTCATGTGGCTCACTTAAGTGTGAGTGTCTTTGTCCAAGAGCAGCAGCGTTTAGGGAATACACGTTTTCAGCCAGTCCATTATTCCATTGCTTCTTTTTGACAGAAGTGAAATGTTTTTTGCCCCCTGCTATTCAGAGCCTATTATGAAAAATGGTTTTAAATCAATATTGAGGAGAAAGAAATGTACTTTGTACAAATGCTTAACTTCTGGATGCTGAGGAGATAGTTTGAAAACATGGAAAGAGCAAAAAGATAGGACTGTTGGAGTTCCTCCTCCAGACTTCTGTGCTGCCTGTCATATTACTACTTCAGGGGAAAATCACCCCAGAAGTGCTTCTGAAACTTGCGTTGCAGGTCTTTTTCTGATTATCCACTGCTCCACAAAGTGGAGCAGAAAAATAGAAGAGAAGACTTCTGCACTTGCAGTGGGTTCAGCAGGTGAATGCTGACAGGCAAAGTATTTCTGATGCCTGAAAAGATCTAAGTTCAGCATAGTTGCATCCTGCAATACTGACTTGAAATAGAGTCAAGTTTGGGAAACAGGATGAAAGAGCACTTTAAAAATAAAGAGTGTCTGGCTTAGCACACTTGTTTTTTTCACTCCTTCAAAAATCCCTTTAAATGCAGTTTACTTTTTTTCCTTGTTGCTCCAGTGTCTAGGTTTTGACTGGTTTTACTCCTTGAATTAAAATGAAACCATTGAGTGGTCAGTGGACAGCTGAGGTTCATACCTTTTATTTTTATATATATGTATACTTGTGTGTTTTGTAGATTCTGATACCATTGTAGCAACATAAAACACTGTAGGAGTGTGAGATGAAGGCTGAGAGGTAGACAGCTGTTTTAAGTGTACCTCTTTTTTCCCTGGTAACATATGGAAGTTAGAAGTCAACATATGGATGTTAGAAGTCATCTGAGTTTTTCTACAGATAGTTTACTGTTATGTCCATGCAATGTGCTACGTTTATCCTCTGAGGAAAAATTTGAAATGCAAATCTCTCTTTTTTTTGTGTTAATGAATGTTTGGACAGGTACAAGACTTGCCTGAGGAGTGTGTTTGTGGGTTTTGTTGTTTTTTTTTCCTCACTGTAAATTGTCATCTTTACCAAAAGGGGAAGGGGAAAGTTTTAATCTGTTTTTGAAACACTAATTAATAACAAAAGTGAAAGCAGATGTTAGATTAACAGGAAGGCACAGTAATAAAGGATTACCAGCCTTTATTCCAGTTGTTATGAATTTCTTCAGCTAGGATGAGCTGGCACAATGCTGTGCCTGAAAGCAGAAAAATATTGCAATATTAGATTGCTTAAGTTTCCCTTCAATATAAAGAAATATTGGAAACATATATTGTCCTCTTCTTTTTTTTTTTTTTTTTTTTTTTTTGGCTTCTTGATATCCAGTGGTCAGTCTGCTGTATTTGTGAGTTATTAAAGCTCAATTAGAGCCGTAAAGAAAGTATGTTTATTTCAAAATACTGTATGAAGACAGACGATGTGGGTACTACAGCTGCATTCTTGGTTGCTCAATAGTAGCTCCTCCTGCAACTTGGGGGCATTTTTGCCAAGTGCGTAATGCCAAGCAAATCCCCTTGCTTCAAGAGGCCTGGCAAAGCTAAAAGCTCATTCAGGGATTCACGAGAGCGTGGCAGATGTGCTGGCTATCTTTTGTGATCCAGCTATTCTTGTGCTGGCGTATGCTAGTGCGTGTCCCAGCGTAATGCACGTCAACACACGCTCTGTGAATTGGCAACAGGAATGCATAGGCAGCAGTACTGCATTAGAAAGGAGCTAATTTATGTTGGTGAAAATATCTCTACAAACTCTTTGTTGTGTTCAATATTTGAAGACTGGCAATCTGAGTGTAGTTCATCCTCCTTAAATATCACAGGTCTCCCAGATGCTGCATGAACTGGTGAACTATTCAGACTGAAGGTGCACTGAAGTCACCCAAGAACAACTAAATTAAGAGTTCCTATACATCATGATGGGGTAAGAAAGAAAACCAAAATACATGTCAGTATCAGCAGAAAGCAGATATTTGACTGTGCCAGGCAGTTCCCACTCTGCCCAGTAACAGGGGGAAGGGGAAAAAGCAGACACGCAGAAGAAACATCATGCATGGATTTGCCTTTTTTGTTGTTGTTTGTTTAGTTCTGAACTACTGATAAAAATTTTGTAAGGGGAAAAATATGGCAAAGTTAGAACTCCCTCTAGAGTCTGTATATGTTTTATCCAACTCTGCACAGAAGTTTCACCTCTGTGTAACTGCATTTCAGTGACAGCAGTCCTGAGATACTTCACGAGTCCAGGAAGCTCACACTGGTAGCTCTGATGTGTATAAGAGACCACAACCTGCAGCTGTTTCTTACGATTAGGCGAATAAGATCTTTAGTACTATATTTAAAATTCCTTTCTGTTTTGCCTGAAAATAGTTAGAGAAGTTTAAATCGTTGGAGCATAATACAGCTTTCTGAAATTGTTTGAAGGTGTTTAGTATCACATGTAGTGAAGAGGGGAATATGTTTCTATGTTTTTTCCATATAGACAATCATTTTTTTTCTTGATTTCATGGGTGAAAATGTGTAATGTTTGAGAAGTGTGACTGAAAGCAGCAGGGACACTGTTTTCCAAGTCGTGATGGACTGTTCTCTATGTGGTGTAATGGCAAATATTTAAAAGGTTTTGAATCAGTTTAAGTTGGAAGAAAAATAGTCCTATTAACCTCTAAATCTTCTGATTTTTTTTTTTTTTTAATTTCCTGCTTTTAGTATCTCCTTTCTACTCCTTCATAATGTCTTTATTAAAAGGGCAGTCTTTATGGCAGCCTATACTGACTTGGGAGAAAAAGGTCATGGAGTTAAAATAGCATTGTGGTGGGAAAAATGGCATATTATTGGTGGGAAATCATGAAGAGATTTCTCAAAGTCCAGTCTTGCCTGTGCAAACTTAGTTTACAAAAGAAAAGTTCATTGCTTTCTGGAAAAGTACCAGGTAGACAAAAGCAAATCACGACGGCTAAGCTTTGTCAGTTTAGTTTAAGTGTAGATTAGATCTGCATCCAGCAGAAATTCAAACCCTGCAAAGAATTTGAGACTAAAACTCTACAGTTCACTTTGTTCCATCATACTTGTCTTTATTCACAGAAGAACTGCATCTTTTTATGTCTGCATGAGTTTGTAAGCAGTTTCTTTTTCTTTGATTTTTTTCTTTTTTTTAAATTTCATAAAATACGATTGGGCAGTTGCACATAACTTATCTTCCTGTCTTTGGCACCTTTATGACCAAATAGGCATCTGTGCATGTAGAGAAGCACAAAAATGTCTGGTTACATAAATCAGGATGCAGTATCCAAAACACTGATGACAAGAAACTTAGTTGCAACTGGATTCTAAAAGATCTAAAAATCACAGTAAACAAGTTAAATGTGTTAAATTGCTTAGTATTCCTGAAAAATAGCCATAGGTTGTAGTCAACTACATCAAATTTTTATAGGTTAAAAGGAACTTGGTATACATGTTAAAGCTTTTCAGCTTTGAATCATTTGAAAAATCAGAACATCTGAAATGGACAGCATATATTTGTCTTGTCAGGCATACCTGAATGATATGTTTGGACTCAAATAGTAGTATCTGATAATGTGTATATACTTACCACTGTAGCTGTTTCTGACAACTAGTGTACAATTTTAGTTACTTTCCTGCGTGCGCCTAGAATACCTCTTAATCTGTCATTAGGTGACCTACTGAGGCTCACACTGAAGTTGTATGGCATGACTTAGTTACCAGGTAGCTTGAAATATTCCCATGTATATTTTACCCAGTTTTCAACATCACTTATGCTCTTTTCCCTTTTTTTGTTTTGCTGCTCTCTAAGTTATTCTACTGTTCAGGTGAAATAACAAAAGGACCTTATTGTTGCTGTGAAATTGCTTCTGTCTCTTACTTCAATAATATGGCTTGTTTTTCCATCTCTGAAATACATTCTAACAGCCTAGAGAAATGTGGCACACGTGTGAGTTGATGGTGACCCTGGCAATGAGGTGGTTTTGGGGGACGCTTGTATGGAGTCTGTGAGGTTTTTTCATCCCCTAATAATCTCTCTTGGTAATGTATTATGTAATGAGATATGGAATGAAAACAAAGCAATGTACAGGAAATCTGTAATCTGTTAAGGTATAACTTACTCTAAGCAAATTTGAACTGTGAGAAATGTTTTTTGTATTTCTTTATCAGAGAACAGATCCTCTCAGTACAGACTGGGGAATGCAGGCACTAAAAATACTTCCTTTTGTTAATGTGTAATCCTTGTAGATCAAAACTCTTCCTTCACTGGCTTCATCTCTTTAGCACGCAAAGCTATTATGCTCTTTTCCTCTTGTTGTGGCACAATTTTCTTTGTCTAGTATTTACTACAATGTGTACCCGAAATGCATTCCAAAGGTGATGCAATTAGAATGAAATAACTAGTAGAAGTAGATAGGAAAGTTGGGGGTTGTTAAGAAGTGAGAAGAGATTTTAGGAGAGATGGAGGGGAGAGATGCTGCAGCTGTATTAAATCAGCATGAGCTGAGGAGAGAAGGCTGTCAACCTAAGCCTGCAATGAGGGTGTAAAGGGGTAGAGAGATTTGTAGTAGGCAAGTAGTGAGAGTAAGGAGACAACTGAATTATGGGTATTTATCTTGCTGTTCTGCTACCAGAATTCATACGTGTACATAAAATACAATCTGAAGTATGGAGCAGATGTGCAGTTTTTTAAATAACACCTTTCTGCCCTCATTTTGCATACACGCAACTTTGCTAAAATCAAACTGGTCAGTGAGAGAAGAATATAAAACCTGAAATATCTTCTGAATTAAGAGAAGTGGTGCATGAGCGTATGTTACTTTTGTTTTATGTTTTCTGAATAATGTGTTTCTATGTAGAAAAAAACTTCTGCTTGCCTGATTTTTCTTGGCACTTCGTAAGATGAATTGCAGAATATTGATGTCTGACGTGAATGGTTCTATAATGGCCACTAGAGTCAGAAAATAATAATCTTCAGTGCAATCACCTTGTAAAGCTTTCTCTTTGGTCAGATTTTATAACAGTCCTTACTGGTATACCCTCTGAAGAACAGCAAGGGTTTTGTAATCAAGTCTCTCATTCTGACTCATTGTTTGTATTCCTGGTTGTTTTCTCTCAGCTAGTTGATGCGCTCTGCTGTGCATATTTTCATGTCGTCCAGCTGAATCATAGTTAAATTAAAATGTTTGTGGCTTTTTTAAGGGTTTTCTTCTTCTGTTTTTTTTTTTTTTTGTCTTGAAATCTTAGTTCTTCTGCAGTATTTGAAAGCAGAGCTGTGAAGACTGAGAAGCATAAGTCTAATCAATATTTGCTGGAACAATTTCCTATAGTTATGTTAATCATGTGGTGTATGTTCTTAGTTTCCTAAGCATTGAATATTATTTGTTTCCTTGTATTTTTTTACTAAAAGTACATGTGAGTTCTGCACGCTTTTTCAGCAACCTTTTTTCTGTGTCTGTTCATAATTTCAGGCTTTCCTTAGGAATAGGTTTAGAAGCCCCATATATTGTCTTTCGTCTTCTGGGTTTAATGAAAACCTTCCTTTTTGAGAGCAACACAAAAAACTTAAATATTTAATATCTGGATTAGAACTGCAACTCCATAGGTATATACCCTAGTACTTCAGTGTTGGTAAATAACCCTAATAAAGATTGATGTTCCTGAACTTCTTGTAAAGCTAGTGCCTTGTAAACATTTTGATCAAAGTATGCTCTGAAGAGTGCTTTGAAAGTTGTGTTATGAAGACCTGTGTGATCATGGTGTTTTATCATCGTGCTTTACAGATGACAGATGACCTCAGCTGCTAAGTACCAAAAGAAACCAGATACCGTTTTTTACAGAAAAGTTGTTTGACTGTTGTGGTGATATTTCTAAACACTAGAGGTTTACTTTTAATCACCCATCTGGGAAAATGCTGCAAAAATCTCCAATGTTCATTTGGAGCCATGCACAAATGCTTTCTGCTAATATAATAAATGTGCATTCATAAAAATCTTTACAGAGAAAGAGACTGCAAAATATTCCCACCGGTGGGACCCCAGTCCAAGCATGCATCTGGTCAGACCTGACCTGTGCTGTTTTATCAAGAAACTCATTCAAAGCAGCCTCAAACTTTACCTTGTGGTTTCTCATCTGGCATTTGTTGGTGTTGTAAGGACATGGCAAAGATTGTTCAGTTGCTGTTTTTTTGGCTGTCTTCCATCTGTTTTCAGATAATATGCAGATAGGAGGAGGAAGGATTTATCATAAATTATTATCAGTTTGCTCAGCTGCAGTCATGAGGATTGCCTGTTTCAAGTTGCTGAGTGGGTTATAATGGATTTCCTCCTGCTTGTTTGGTTAAGATCCTTAAAATGCTGAAAATCTTGGAGAAAGTGATTTGCTTTTGATTATTTCAGACAAGAATTAAAATAAATTAGAATACTAGTGCTTTTTTTACTAATTATAGAAATAGAAACCTAAGATCCATGTTCCCTGTAGAAATCAAGAATGTGTGTTTATACTGAATGAGAGGTGGAAAGGATATTTTAGGTGCTAGGAATGTAGAGTAGCTGTGCAGGGAGACAAAACCAGGGGAGGACATCCTTAAAATAACAATGGTCTGATCTTAAAAATGCAGCTGGCTACTGAGATACCTTATGTCAAATGTTAAGAGTGTCTGGTTGTGTTGCACAGTTATTTGAATTTATTCCTGTCCTCAAGTCTGTTCTGAATCGGTCTCCCCATTACAAAATATCTTACACCTTGGTTCCTGCCTTCTGTATTGGAAGGCAGAATCCTAACCCAAACTGAACTCTCAGACTGGCTGAAGCTGTGTGCTCTTTGGGACATCGGGAGCAGGATGGTTGATGAAAAATGCTGTTGGGGTGCAAGGCTCTGAAGTTGGGCATGGTGGGCCTGAGGTGCGCAACCTGCGAGGCTGAGGGAGCTGGGCATGTTTTGTCTGGGGAAGCCTTAAACCTCGGCTGAATGAATCCCCCTCGTGAACATCTCTCTTGGCAATGGCATTGTTTCTGCCAGGAGGCTCTGCTGGGTGGTCGCCAGAGACATTTCCAGCTAACATCTCTATGATCTTGTCATCTGGGAAAATTCTTGTTAGTGTGAGTAGCTGGTTACACAGTGCCGCTTAACATTGTTTATCGTCTTCTTCCACTGGCTCTCAACCATGGAAGCCAAGCCGATGTTCTAAAACATTCTCCAAACTTGGCAGCTGGCATAAATTAATGCTTCTTTTAACATCTCTTGGGGGTCCATAGGTTCCTAGTAGTCTATGAATCTTGAGCTGAGAATCTGTCTTGAAAGAATTACTTTCAAGGGAGAAAGCTTTAAGGCAAAATAACAAAAGCAGGGCTTTCCCCATTCCTATTGATAATGAAGGTTAAAACAATTATTTTTCCCACTATATGTATGACTATTGAACAATCTTTAACTTCAGATGATGGTTGATACTGTCTGAAGAGAAATAAAGGTGTCTGCATCTTTTGCAATGCCTGTGAATATACAGTTACATTCTCCTATGCAATTCCAAATTGCAAAATGGAACAAGAAACTTTTAAATATGAATAAATAATCAAGAAAAGATTAATGCACTAATTGGAATATAAAATGCAGAAGATGTTTTCCTGCAAAGGTGGCTCAGTGGGGGATACAGCTTTAAAAAATCAAAAGCATAGCACTTCATTTCTTGCTTGTTTTGATCTTGCCTTAATTTTGAAAAGCTCAATTAGGCTTTTTTCTTTAAAATATTTTCTTTCTGTTGAGAGTCATCCTAATTATTTTTTTCCTCACTTTTCAAGCCCTCCAGTGGGGTATTATTTTGGTGGTGTGGTTTCTACATCTAGGAGCTAACAAGAAGGTATCTATACAATTTTCTTTCTTGCAATAATTCTTTAGGAGAAACAGGTTATGGGAAGTTTTGTGTGTGGGGTTTTTTTTTTGGTGGTTTTTCTTTTACACTCAGCTTATCTGTTTGTGCTGTAGGCAGACAGGGTCAAACATGCTAAAAATCTATTAACAGTGCTCTGAAACTCTACAGCTGTTACAGGAGAGATTTATGCTGACTTTACCTTTTTTGGTCTGTGGATGGGGTTCTTGTATACAAATATGCGTTTACAATGCTTCTTGCTTCTGCCTTCAGCAGAGTTTTAAGTCTGACACAAGTATGGGATTCTGTTAATTGAGCTGGAAAGTAAGCTTTTATTCTTGCCTGTGTTATGAGAGTAGGATATTCTGTAGGCTCCATGCCATCAAGGTAGCTCGTATGTAGGGCTTTTCTTGGGCGCTTGTAGCCTATGTTAACTAACAAGGAAGGGGACCTAAACTATGAAATTATCTTTGCTTCATAGACAACAAGCCACTTTCTGGTTTATGTTACCTGACACTTGCATTCTATTAGAGAAAAATACATCAATTCCTTTTTCCTTTCCCCTTCTTGAACCCACCCCAGCCCCCAAACCTTTCTGGAAGTTGGAGGAAAATTTTCTCTGCAACTTTTACTCTCCAAGAATTTGTGGCATCTGAACATGAAGAGGCATCCTGGTATTGTTTTATCAGCGGGGATAAAACAGAGAAGAACAAATGGATGTTTACAGAAACTGCCTCCCCCGCCCTTCACATCAGAAGCACTTAAGTGAATTCCGAGGGAGCTTCTAATTAACTTAGTCAAAATTAACTCCTCTCTCTTTTTTCCTTGTTCTTGCTTATTGAACTGGGATAAGGTTGTTTGTTATCTTTCAAAATCTAAATTATTTTTAATATTCTGCCATATAACTTTTTTTTTTTGGAGCATGTTTGGAGTTTCTCCTTAGCTTCTATGACTGAGAGCTAGAGGAAGAGGAGGATAAACCTCATGTGAGAACTTCCTGATCAAAAGCAGTTCTATGAATTACAGAAATGTAACTTCTGTTGCAGGATTGTCATCTGATGCAGGATTAGTAATACCAAAGGAGCTTTATTGACATTGTCACTAATTAAAAATTCTAGATCTTTCTTTGCAGCTGAGAAGGTGTGATGTGTTAGCTGTTGTGTAACTTTATTAAGAAATTCACAGTGACTTTAGCCAACCAATCCGCCTTACTTCACAGTGAGTTACTCAAGAGTGGTAACATTTGTCTTCACACTTGTTAGGCTGATTCAGTCATGTAACCAAGCATTTTCATTTGTACACAATCAGTAGGTAAGTGATAATTTTCTAATCTTTTAAAAATAAATGTAGGATAAATGAACACAATATTAGTTTTTGTATTATGTTACTTTCATGAATATTGAATGTGAAAACCATAGTTCATTGGATGTCTTGAGACCAAAGGCTTTGCAGTGAATTAAAGTAGAAAGAAGAATTACTTCCAAGAAAATGTGAGCATCATAAATCCAGTTGGGGTTTTTTTTGTGCTTAAATCAGATCTGGTTCACTCAGATTGGTTCAGGCAAATGTAACTGTTCTTTCTGGGCTTCCTGGGGCTTGCCAAATAATAGAAAAAGGAGCTAATAGTAAGTCAGGGCTGGCTCTGAACTCTTCAGCTATTGTATTGTTTCAGATTTAATTCTCTTTTCTTCACTTAAAATATATGTTTCTACCGTGGTCTTACCACAAGCTATTGAAAGGAGTATCAAATGTTGAGAATTTGGGATTACTGTCTCTCATTTTGTCTTCTAGGATACAATAAAATCCCAAAGAACTTAAAAACGATTAATTTCTGGGTGCTGTGTCTTTCTGAATTACTGCAGTCTTGAGTTAGTTTTCTAATGGTTGATTATACTGTGACTCCTTGGGGGTGAGCAAAAATTGCTGTTGAATAATTGTTCCTCAAATAGCTGTCACAGTAATGTCTTGATATTTACCAGTAAAAAAAAGTGTAGAGGAGCAGTTGACTTGTGATAGAAGGGAGTACTTATGGCATTTGAAAGTACAGTTCATTAAGTTGCATTTTCCTGCAGTGATGCCTAGTGAATGACACTTGTGGATGTGTGGGGCTGAAGGGCCTCTGTTTATATGAAGCTTACTCCCAAACTTCTGAAGTTTTTAACATCTTTAGGCCTTTTTTTCCCCAAGAGCTAGGAAACGAACTTTGAGGCTACTAAACTATCATGTTTCACTTCTTTAAGAGGAAAAATAACTTTAGTACATTTTTTGCCAGTTGTCGCTATTTTACAGTTGGGTATGTATGTAGAATTTTGATGTTAGCAGATTTTTGATTTTTTTAATTTATTTTCTTTTTTTTTCTAGCCTGTCTGTCTGCAGACTTGGCTGTGTACTGTGTATTGCAGTATAGGAAGCTAGTTGAGCTCCTAAAGAGCTAGAACTGTGTTTTGGTGACCTTCTGGAAATGTGCTCTGTGTGCTACTGCTGTAAAAGATGAAACTTGAGCTACTGGGAGTAAAGATGGCTCAGTGACTGCAAAATGTGAAACACAATTCTTCATTATATTGGCTTTTGAGCTCTTTTATTTATATAAATACACACACATATATGTAATATCTATATTATAAAGTGAAAGGTAACATTGCAGAAACAAACCAAAAAACTCTTCCCTGCCCCTCTAAAACTCCAGGCAGTTTGTTATAGGGGTGTTTACGTGGAAAACAATGCTGTACAGATAACATAAGTAATAAGATCTACATATAAATGTAACATAGGAATGATAATTAAAAATAATTCGAAAACCAAACCCATTTTAATTATTTTTAGTCCAGAGTAAGGATTAAAGGGTGTTTTAAGTAGATGTCAAACAACCATTACTTTTGCAAATTCATTGTTCTTTGTTAAGATAACAATTAACATGTATATAATGGGACTGAAACAAGTTCACCACTCATAAGAACAAAGCTAATTAGAATTGTGCTAAAAGTGTGTGAGCTTGTTTGAAATTGCCTCAAGCAGCAGGGAATGATCGAGAATTGCCTTTGAACTGAAATTACAAAAAAAAAAAATTAAAAAAAAAAAAAAAAGGCAAGCAAGCCATGTGAAGCAGCCAAGGCTAACTCCTGTTTCCAAGGAAGAGGCAAGAAAAACTAGTAATTTGAAAGAAGCAAATTTGGTTTACCATATCTGGTCTCATTTATTTATTGAACAAGAGGTGTTTAAATGTGCCATTTAAATCTATATTCAAGCTCATGGGTGTCTAAAAAAAAACCCCCTTGCATATCACTGCCAAGGTATGTGTGGATTTTTTTTTTCCCAACCTGGTTTAACTTCCTTCATAAAGCAGCTTTCCATAGGTAAGGAAGCAGGCTTCTTCCTCATGTTTGTGCTTAGAACTTGGTAAGTAGTAAGAACTGCGGTTATAGTGCCTGTGAGCTCAGAAAAATCAGTAGTTTTTCTCTGGTCTGCTTCATTTGTTACAGAAGTAGTGGATGGATAGAGCTGTACTTGGAGGATGAGTTGTTGTTCCTTTCCAAGTCATGTGTAAATAGAATTAGGCCTAAAGAAACAAAGTAGTCAAAATTGGTGTTTTCTATCTATAGTGTCACACATTACAAACACAGTGCTTCTGCTGTAAGAATACTTCAAGAGATGATATTAGCTGTCTTTTAGAGAGGCATAATGGGGTTGTTAAAACAGACCTGGGAGTAAAGTATACAGAAATTTGATTGAATAATAAAAATGTTTGAGACATTTAAATAAAGTGTTAATATCTACTGGGAATTAGTAAGATGGTACCATGACAAACTGTGAGGAAGGGCTGTTCATTAGGAAGTTTTCTAGTTAATTCTATTAATATGGTAAAGGATTGGTCACTTGGATTTTCGCAACTTTGAAAATTCCAAGAGTTCAGGCACTAGTATAAACAATAATAAGACGATAAGATGATGGTGTAAAAAATAAGATTAAAAAACCCTCCTTTGGTCTGGATGAGGAAATATTCAAAGCAGTATTTGGCTTTCCATATTTGCCTTCTGGTTGCTATTAACTTAAGGTTTTAGCTTTTTAGAACTTGAGGTAATACTAGCTGGGGTGGGGGAGGCAGGAGGCTCTTAATCACAGATTGTAGAAAGACATTATTGGTTAAAACTTAGAATAAATATGACTTCTCATATTAGAATCTTTATGAAATTGCTAGGCAATATTATGGATATTGCAAAGCTTTCTGGGTTGAAATTTTTTTGGGCAGAATTATGAGGACACATTTCTTGTGTGTGTATTAAGTTCTGTGGAAGGGGGCCGTGCAGGGGTTGGTGTCTCAGGCTGGTCCCAGCACAGTGGTCTTGCTGGTGAGCCTGCAATGCTGCCCTGGCCCAGCAGCTCCATAAATGAAAGTTTTATTAAGAGATCTATGGTTCAAATTCAGTGAGCGTTTTCTTTTTTTATATTCATAGTGAATACTTTGACTGAAGTAAAGTAGATGAATTCTAATGTAGTACTAATCCATTTAAACTGGTAGACCACATAGAGCCTACATATAATTTTTTTTTAATATATCTGCGCTTCAGTCAAGCATTGCAATTTGCTGACAGATTTTCTTTCTGCATATTGACTTCAATTATTTTTGTGCCAAATTGCCCCTTAAACTTCGCAGTAGACACATTTCTTCATCTGGACCTACATCTGTTTCTTATCTTTTATGTCAAGCTCACAGACTGCATATATTGAAATATAGATTGTTTTCTGTATTATAGCATTGAACTTGCTTTTAAAATAGAAGTGAGTATCTGAATCTATAGAACTGAAGACACTGTAAATGGACCAATGAATGTTTGAAGGAAAAAAAACCCACAACAAACAAGAAAGCCACACAATACAATATATAGAACCAGTTCTTTTGTTTGCAGTCCTTGTACATAGAACGCAATATTTAATAGTAACCTCATACCTCCAACCTCCTAAACACTATATGGGCAATTAAATGAAATACTTTATTTGTTTAAAAAAAAAAAATTCTTCAGTGAAACACTATTCTAAAGAAAGTTTATTACAATAAAATCAGGATCAAATCTTGATTTGTGTAGTTTACCACAGTTTTTCCAGCATTCCTAACCTTTGTTACTGAAGTATTAATGCTAGATTCCCTTGAGGTAATACAATGTAGAAACCATCTTCTAAGCATGTTTGAGCTGAACAAAGAAATGATTTGCTCTAATTCACTTTATGGAGACCTCTTAGCAGCATCTTGTATTACACAAATTGCAGCAGCTGAAGAGTCTGATCTCAAAGTTAAAATGCTTAAATTGATTTTTCAAGTCTTTAATAATTTCTCACTGTTCTACATCTCAGTAATAAATGAAACTGACATTAAGAAATCTGTTTTTGTGCTGGAAGTGGAAGCAGGTATGTATACACAAAGCACTGGCTGGTTGCTAGTTCTTGCAGAAAAGCATTAACTGGTCTTACGTGGCACAGTGAGGTTAAACTGTTATTTTATGGTTGTGTTTCTAATGCAAACTGGGTGAGGAAATGCTGCCTGGACCTCATGTTAGCTCTTGGAGAATGCTACAGCTGGAAGCCTGCTTCAGCACTGTGGGGATTTGGAGAGGAGGTCTGAGGAGCATGTACTGTGGAATAGAGACGAGTTACTTAATATGAGTTTTGAATATTTTCTGGACCTATTAATACATTCTCGACTCGACATGGCTGCCAAGTCATCACCCTTATTTAATGCGTCTCAGTAATAAATTTAGCTATCTTGATTCAGTAAGGCACTTAATCATGCAGGAAATGTGAGTGGAAGAGCTCATTCAACAGATTTGTCCAAAGTTTGGCATATAAATCCTTGGAGCTTTAAGGACAGACCCACAAAAGGCAGAGGTCCTGCTGAACCCTTCCAGTGGGCACATGAATCTCCAGAGACTTCTGTAATAATCCCTGTCATACCCAAACTTGTAGCTAGTTGCTGCTTGACCCTGAATGGGCCAATGTTATTAAACTTGCTGGTAAAATTCTTGTGTTTTTAAAACCCTGCCTCTTGGCTTTTGGAGATGTTCCTGTAGTACGTGGCCTCTGGGAGCCAAGTGCTGCTTGTCAGGGTGCTCCGCTCCTGCCTACTCCGTGCTCGCTGGGTCGGTCAGGGGCGCATTGGGGAGTCCCTGGGCAGAGATGGTATCGCTGCCTTTGCCAAGTCCCTCTGTTCTTCCAAATCTCAGTGCTCAGAGCATTCATCTGCACTCAAGTATGGTTCTCGGTGTCCCCCAGGTTGTTCATCTGATCAGAAAATTCATGGAGAGGTTTTCTTGGTTTTGCCTTCTGAAGACTTTTACTCTCAGTATGGAAAAACTGAATATTCATTGTCTCAGCGCAACAAAAAAAATGACCTCGTAGTCTGGCAGTCTTGTCTGAAAATTGTAAGAATTTAGGATTTAGGTCCTTACTGCAAGTGGCATTTCAATACTTGGCATTCCCTGGAGTAGAGCCAAAATGCAGTGATCTTTTACTCGTTCTTTTTTTTGTTTGTTTGTTTGTTTGTTTTCCGCTGCCTTTCCCCTCCCCTCTGAAGATTTGGGATGTGATTAAAAATTGGAGGAAGGTGTCTGACTAGGCTGAAAATTGTGTCTAAGCTTCTGTGAAAAATTCCTTTGTGGCTGTGCCTCACTGTGTACATAATCAAGGTCCAGCTTGTAGTTTCCTCCAGACAGGGACGTGTCCAAAGCCCTGGGAGCAACACTGATCCTGACCTGCCTTCTGGAATCGCGAGTCCAGGGTGGGCTTGCTTCCCACCTGGGGCTTGTAGGTACTGCTCTAGGATGGAGACATGGGAAGAGGGAACTCTTCTGAGAAGCTTTAGTTAAAAGAACAGTAAAATAACAATGTTCAGTGTATAGTTTTTTAGACATTGGTGGCAATATAATTACAAACAGAACAATTTGGAGCTATTACTGGTCAGTGTCACAGATGAATCCATCATTTCATACCCTGAACTCACTGGTATTTTACATCCATATTATGATTTGAAGAATCCAGGTCTCATTTTCCACAGGAGTTAATGAAAACTTCATGGAACAAGAAAGATAAAGTAATATGAAGAAAAAAATTGCTATGAAGAATTTGTCTAAATTAAGTCTGTAACTGATCTCCTCAGATGTCGTGTCTTCAGAAGTCAGCCAAATTTTATTGTGCATTTATTGCTAAATGACTGATTACCAGATAGATGGAACATAGCAAGCACCATATGTTTTGTTTACCTAAAGGCTCATAAATTCAATGTCTGTTGGGTCTCTCCAACATGATATGTTAGCAGATTCCTTCCAGGAAAACAAAACCCAACTACAAAGTCATCAGGTTGAAGTATTATCCTTTCAGTTGCTTTTTCAACCCAATTCATTCTTTGGCTGTAAATACAAGCCAGATGCAGTACTGAGTTCTGATTAATTGTTTGTCAAAATATGTGTAGCACGCTGAGCATGGAGGGATCGTGGGCATCTTGGGTTGCTAATGAACTATACCCAACAGTCTGCACAAAGTCTGTGTGTGGATAAACAAACTCTCAAGAAGAGCGTATCCTTTGATAAACTGTGTTCTCTTAGAGTTAGCAATGTGAACGTCACAGGTATGTCAGGTCAAGCATTTTATAGAAGAATGTATATGTATTAAATTGTTTGAGTATTTATTTTAAGCTAGTTTGTCAAAGGTTAGGAGAGGAGAGTGGGGTTATTGTGCTGCTTCTGCTTAGAGCAGGCCCTGGAAAATGAGAATGAATGAATTCTTATTGTAACAATGTCGCTGCAACCTTCTGAGGCAAACAAATAACTCTTCAGGTAGATAACTTGAAGCATATATAATGACTCGAGGCTGTATGTCAGATCACTAATAGAGTACAATGAATCACTTGCTCAGGCAGTGCCTGTGTTTGGACCAGCAATCCACTTCTGCTTAATGTACTTATTCTGGATGTAACATGTATGTAATTCCTCTGTCTGTAGCAGTTACCTCTTCTATTTCATCTTGTTTGATGCGTTCTGTTGCAAATACAACGTGAGCCTATGTTGTGCCCTTTGGGGGACCTATGGCAGTATATACTGCCCACCATTCCAACTTCCCTGCTCTACTGGGGAATCTTTCTGCAGAGCTGACAGCAGCTGTATGAGAGCTTTGCATCCTAGAGAAATAAGCAATGATCCAAATAAGCAAATGATGTCTCCTAATTTATATAAATCTTTGAATTGCAAAGTGTTAACACCATTCAGATGAGACGATATGAAGATTTTTTCGTTACGCTAGCTGAAAATCAGATGAAATCTGAACTTGTAGAGTACTGCAGTGTAAACATACATAGTGTTTGTATACCTATGCTTATTTTCACAGTCCTGTTTTATTTGCATTGAAGTTGGGGGGCGGAAGGGGGGGTAGAGGGGACAATGTTGCTGCTCTTTTCCCCTTACAGGTAATTACTTAGAAAAAGTGTTTCCCCCTGCTCCCTTCTGTGTGTCCCCATGCCTCTTAGCCAAGGATTAGCACATTGCTCCGAACTTCATTATAGATCCAGTCTGCTCTTAAAAGCTGTAATTTAACAAGGATTTCCACGCATGGTGAGGGTGCCACAGCTGTGCAAACCTGATGAAGTTCCCTGTAACAGCCATCACCTTATAGACTCCTGTAGTCATTTTTCTGACCAGAGAGTATGGAGGAGGGAAGGAACTCCCAAGTATTCGACTTGCTGCCTTGTTTGTTTAACAAACGGTCCTCACTTGTGGTAAAGTGAGATTTCAGAAAGGCTGTGTGGCTTAAAATTTCCTGCAGAGAAGGATGGCTTTTTCCGTGGTTTACTGAAACTTTTGTACATATCACTCCCATTTACTCTTACCACTGTTAGAGAGGTGAAGGAGGTGAAATATCTATTCCTCTCCACTCTTTGAAGCTTTTTTTAGAGACAACGTTGTATCCCTTCTGAATGAATAACTCACTGCCAGGTCAAGCGGAGTGTGGGGTTTTTTGTGTGTGCGCACAGATAAATCGTAGGATTGGATCCCTGCTTTCAAATAAAACCAGTGATGTTAAACCTTTCATGAGTCTGATTCAGTTCTTGCTAAGCTCAGTGGGAGTTTTGCCTAGGGGAAAAACTGAGAACCTTCACATTAACTTTGATTTCATTCAAGCTCATTTTTGGAAAAAAACAGCTGATCCACCAGAATACTGTGAATACCACATCTGTGAATGCTAAAGGCTGTTTCTACTGTGTGTGATTACCGCAAAACAGCTTTGAAAAATCTTAACAGTAGAGAGTATGAGCCCCTGATTCCTCTTGCTGGAATTAATGCAGTTCAGACTATTAATTGCAGCTGTTCCTAACATCCTGAGTGCTCTCCTGTCACTGGCATGGTGTGAAGGAGAAGTATTTGGACTGCAACAATTGGAAGTCAGGAGTTCAACCTAACTCCTTACAAGTTGCTGTGTTAATGGGGTGAGAGGAAGAAATAAATGACTTCTAGGAAAATCAGTGATGGCGTACTTCATTAACAGAAGCTCCATTTGGACACAGCAAGGTTAACTTGGATACGTCCTGTAGAACCACCTTTCCCACCAGCGTGCAGCAGTGAAGAAATCTCGGTGCTGCTGCTGCAGAGAGTCATGATCTCCTGGCTTGTGTGATTATTCAGAAAGTAGCTGAAAGTGATTGTCCAAAACTTGTTCATAGAAATAAATGACTCTGCAGTGAGCAGCATCATTTTTGCTCATTCTGGTCCTTTGATATATCGGACTGTGTCTCTTGCAGAAGAGATGAGGCAGCCAGGCTAGGAGGTAAGTCTCTGCAGGCTCCAGACAGCAGTGAAGAAAGGGGGATGAGAGTGCAGTTCAGATCAGGCGTCTAATTCAGATGTTCTAAAAAATCCTCTGAAAGAAACTTTTTTTTTTCCCAGTGATTATATAAGAAGTGCGAGTTAGGGGATGTGAGTCCTCCTCAGAGTATTAGTCATAACACAGACACTGTCTTGAAACATCTCCAGTTGATACATCTGTACTTTTAACTTTAAAAAGGAATTGTTTGGCTGTGGTGGGACTTGTAAGGACTGTAGATCCTCACTGGCTTTTCTGGATTTTTCTTACGTGAAATGTTTTCAGTCCTGTGTTACGTATTTCTCCTAATTGCTTGGTATTGGAAAACCTGGTCAGTGGGGACTTGTTTTTTATCTCTCTGAAATGACAACTACAAACTTAATTGAAAGGGAAATGATTTTTCAGATTTATAGATTTCTAGGGGTAAGAGTCTGCATGAGTAACTTTAATTAAATTCATTTTCCTGCAGAGCTGCTCATTGTTTCAGTTACTCAAATCTCTACACATGTTGCTTCTCCTAGCTTTTCAATTTGCTTGCAAGATGTTATTTAAATGCTTGTCAGCTGCTTGAGAGAACCTAGAGGTGCAGGTATAATTCAAATGTTGCATGGGGGAGGGGAAAAAAATTGCGGCCTTTCCTATTTTTGTTCTACTTCATGCGGGCAAATGTAAGTCAACACCTATGTCTGAGTTGAGTGATAAATCAAAACAAATAACAGTCCTGTTATTTTTCTTCAATTGTCTTCTCTTTGGCATTTGGTTGTGTAACCAGGAGACCTCAAGGTAGTGACAAGAACACTTTGAATACTGCTAAATAGGTAACTAAGAATCCCTTGAGAGGATTTTTCAGATATATAAGGTTAATGTGAGGACTTCATGTATGGGGAGTAACATGGCCAAAACCAATGGAGAGGAAATGTCGTTTGGCTACTGAGAAATAGTTTAGCTGGAGAGAGAAAGGTGAGTGACAGGTTTTCCATCAGGGCTACAGAGTACTTTCACAAAGTGGAGGAAAAATGGCTTGGAAATTGTGTAGACTGACAGTGTTTTATGGAAAGGAGACGTGACATGAGTTGTCTAACTATGACGTTAGTGCAACAGAAAACAGTCAAACACAAAGAATTGTTTTATCAAAGCAGCAGCAGGATCCCTACGGAGATTAAAGAAGGAATTAGGATCTCTGAGCTACTGGAGATTGAGGCAGATGCATGAAACTTGTGCGAGGAGAAAAGCAGTTTTGTTCTTGCACAAAGGGTGTGTGGGTTACTTTCATTTCAGTCAGCAGTGACTCCTTTTTGATCCAGGAAAAATGCAAGAATGAGGGAAATTAAAGTTCTTAATGTATTTTCTTGTTTCCTTGTTGAGCTATTCTTAGAAAACTTGTAATGAAACTATTGTAGCTATGTGTATAAAGCAAGCGGGTGCCTCACAGAGAGTTGGAGATCTTGCCCATAGTCGCTGAAGGGAAGAGAATGAGTTCCTGAAGCTGAGCTGCTGAGGAGGGCAACAGGTTTGGTGGTGTTGCATCAATGAAAACAGCCAAAATGGTGCTGATGCTACTGTGTTTAAATAGGGAGGGTGTTTGTACTCTTAGGCCTTTACTGCTGAGCCCTCACTTTAAAATAGGAGACTTGGTCCAATTTCAGTGAAAATGTGCTGTGTGAGAGTGCACATATCGCTTGTCCCAAATGCCAGTGGACAGATTGCTGGAAGAAAGCCCTCTTTCTCAGCACATGGAGTTTCAAAACTGGCAGTAGGTCAAAGCTGTGAGTAAAAGTGTACAGGAGTCATGGCAAGGATTGTTTGCTTTTCTTTCTTTCTTTCTTTTTTTTTTTTAAATTATTTTACTTTGAAATGAGGGATTTTTTTTTTTTCTGGTTAAATGCCTCTAAAATTTCTGCTCCATCTGATATGAAAATTTGAGGGGAGACCAACAACAAAACACTGTGTGGAGGTGATTTTTTTATTTAAAAAAAAAAACAACAAAACAAACAACAAACAAAAACCCCTTAGTTAAGTTCCTGAATAAGTCAAAGGACAGTTATCACTGATGTGATATGCAGACTGTTTATCTAAGGAAGGACAAAGACATCAAACTGTGAAGATAAGCTCTGAATTATCATAAACTCCATTTCACATGAAAAACTGGTATTTTAATTCAAAAGTAAATATTCATAAGCCATCTTAGTTTATAATTTGAATATAATACGATGAAGCCTGTTAATAAGAGACTAGTGGGATTTCTGTTTTTTTGCCGTCACAACAGGTGGCTGTGTAATACAGTCTTAACAAAGTAGCCCTTCAGAAATAATAACCTCATGAATTTTAAGTGGAAATTCAAATGCACATCAAGGATACAGAAACAGGATCTTACCTTGCATGGTGAAGAAGTAAGAGTTCGTTCCAAAGGCCAGAGAAGCTTGTGAGGAAACTTGTATTGACTTTGGTCGATGGATTAGTTTGGTATTGAGTAAAGCTGCAAGATTCTTAACAGTTTTAAGCTATGGGTGTTTGCATCTTGATCAGTGAAAATGAATGTTTATGTTGTGAGAAGATGATTTGAACTCTTGTGGTATGCATCTGGTAGGAAAATTCAGTGTTTATTGGTGGGGTGGTGGGAAGTCCGATACTAAATAATGTCATGAAACTGTGCTTTAATTGCAAAAATTTACCGTATGCTTTTATCTAAGCTTTATCATACAAAGCCAAAATGAAAGAGTAAACAACTTGCTGCACAATAAGCATAAACTTCGTTTGGATGAGAAATAGGCATTCTCATTCAATTTTGCATAAATATTTACAAAAAAACCTTGCCTGAGTTATGACTTTCTGACTGCATTTTATTTCAGTGAAGTTCTTTCTAAATTTGTGGCTGGTGAAAGAAACTCTGTCCTTTGATCTTCAATTCCTGGTGCATCTTGCTTCATTTAATTAGGTGATTCACCCACAGGGTAATGCCACAGTTGTCCTTGTTGAGATGCCCATTAAACACATGGCACAGCCGCTCCTTTTATGCTTTTCAAAATAATGATGCATTCAGATGTGGTGAATCAGATGGTCAAGGTTTAGGTAATGTCTTTTTAAGTGGGATATTCGGGTTGGAGCAATCTAGGGGAAAGAACACTTTTCAAAACAATTTTTTTAGCCGTTTTGCCAAATCTCTGATTGAAAGTGAAAATTTGAGTTTAAAACTGGGATTTGTATTCACCTTTGTCTTTCAAAGAAGTTTCAAGTCTCTCTGTGATATCTCAGTTTCTGCTATGTTGGTAAATACACTGATGAAGCCATTCTGCTGCATCTGATCTACAATCAGTTAAACTTGGCGTGGGAGGTAATAGGCTTTTTTAAATTTCATTCTGCAATATATAGCAGTGCTGTTGGAGAGGGCTAGTGAGTAATGAGTAATAGTAAGAAACAATCTGTGCTTTTGACTGTTGGGGAAGGAATATTGAGTTTTGAAGAGGCTTAATGGCTTTGGTGGTGGTTTGGGAATGGTCAGTATGTTGGACCTAAGTACTGAGGAGGAAAGGTCAGCAAAGTTACAGAGCAAACTATGATTTGGATAAACAAATGGCAGGAGGAAGCATCTGCTGCCTATGTCTCTGCTGGATTCCTGTTTGAGCCCAAGCCCTGTAGAGCCTGTTCCCATATGAGCTTTACCCAGCACCCACCAAAGTCAGCTGGGAAGTTCTCCAGCCTTCTTCAGATCACATCCAAGGTGGTCTTCTATGGTTGCCCTATGGCTTAGCTGCCACTTCTGATTAACCAAATTCTGAGTTGTACATCACCCACTAAAACTGTATATTCCAGGGCTTTGAGAGTTACTTTTAAATGACGTAAACAATCACGATGTGGAAGACTTTTCCAGATCCTGTTCTTCTTAATATCAGTGTTGATTCAGTGATTTTTCCAGTGTTGTTCAGTGTAATTCCATTGTAATGGTTTTGCTAATGTGTTAGTATGCATCGGCAGCAAGCTACTTGATGTATCTTGAAACAGTGTATTTTTTTTTTTTGGTATTACAGAGGACATGGAATTCTATACATTATTCAGTATGTCCCCTATTATTCCCTAAGGGGTTATAAAAATAGAAATGAATAAAAAGTGGTTTAAGTGGATGTCTGGTTATGAATGAGATTAAGACTGTGTGTACATACAGGTTTGTCTTTTTCCCGCTGTGACTTTGCTTTCTGTGACGTAAATGAATGAGATGACCTTCCCCTTGCAGAATAAAGACAAAGTGGGTTAGGAAATTTGTATAATTTATAAGGTATTCTCTATAGATAAGAATGAATATCCTATATAAATCACATCATTGCAGAAGTCAGGAAGAATTTTCAGTGCTGTGAGATGATGCAAACCACAGACTGTCAGTTTTGTATCTTCTCAGAAGATGTGTGTTGGATGAAAAATAGATCTGCCACAAAATGAAGATATCGCAACATGTTTTATTGGTTTTGGGGCTAGAGAAACAGTGTGGGGGGAAGTGATCCAGCTCAACAAGCAGCACAGAAATCCGTAGTTTTCCTTTCCTCCTGAATTGTTTCTAAAGCCTCTTTGTGTCTCTTATGCAACTTGATGTTTAGATGCTGACTTCCTTATTTCAGTGCAGGTCACTGAAGTATATAATATTTTATTTTTAATGCTCACAGTTGGCATCAAACCTCACAGATTTTTCAGCTCAGGCCGGATATGTCCTGTTTCTCTAGAAGTTGTGGGCTTTAAGCAGTGCTGTAGGTAGGGCATAGGAAGTGAGATGCAATTTCAGGGGGACACACCTGAATGGGACTAGCTGTAGCACTTGTGTTGCTGGCTGCTGTCAAAGAGCGCAGACAGTTGCGGGAACTGGGCAGGGAAAGCAGCAGCTGAAGGACCCCAGGGGTATACGGGAAGGAACGATGTGCTTCAAGCACTGGGATGTCTTGCTAAATATGTTTAAGTCTAACCTGTATTCTTCAGAGGCAGGAAAATAAATGCAAATCTAAGACAGGCTTATAAACTTGAACAATGGGAAAACTGGTGCTGGGCCATCTCATGCAGTTTACAGAGGTGCAAACTGTTTTATTGATATTAGCAGGGGGCCTGTTGGCTGTAATTACATAGCCACAGAGTATAGAATATTTTTCCAAGATGCCATAGCACTTGCTGGTTTGCTCCAACCCACTGGCATTCTTTTCTTCCTTATTCCCACAGAACCTGTCTGGTGCTGTTTCTTGCTCCATAGAAGTAAGCAAAAGGAGTTAATTGAATTAAATCCTGGATCTGGGTAGGTAGGAGTAAGGCAGGCTGAAATCTGAAGCCTAAACTACATTGGAGCTTGAAGAGAGGCACTAGGAAAGTCTTGGGGTGCAAATCTATTTAGGCTGCTTGGAGACCAAGAGAGCTCATGAAAAGTAAGGATTCAAAGGGCTGCGGTGGAGGCCACAAAAACTGAACAAAACAATTGAGGGGTGATCCTGTAGTGCACAGGGTTTTGCAAGTGGTTTCACCACTGATAACTTAAAAGACCCCCTCCCCGCCCCCCTCATTCCCAGTTGTGTATGACGAATTGTGTTACAGTAAAAATCTTGTAAACCAGAAATAATTACCATATTCATACTTTGCTATTTGGTGGTTTCTTTTGCAGAAATGTTTTATTAACAAATTTTGTGCTAGAAAATCTTTGTGGAGGAAGTAATTATCTAAAACCGAGTGTGAAAATCTGTTGCTTGTAACAAATTGGCTTAATTCTGAGCAAATTAACTAAATGGTCAAAACGGAGTATCTTGGACTTTGCAGTTATTTTGTAAAGTTCTGAACGCTTTTTCTGTGTTTTGTTCTACCATGCGTACTTTTAAGGCAGTGAGTATGTTCCCATTAGAGTGATAAGAAAACAAAAGCTTGGCAAGACAAGTGGGCTATATAACTTTTATAAATCATGACCATTGAATATGGTGAAATTTATTCATACAACAGAAAATGAGAGAACAACATCAAGGACAAAAAAATTGTACAAACCGCAGAGAAGTTGAGAATTAGGTCACGGACAAACGGCGTTTACTGGCAAAGCAAGCATGGGAGGGATTATGTACTAGAAAATAAAGTAGTAAATCATTGCATCATTATCGGTAGTTCTTCATATTTTCAATACCTGAATATATACCTTTTTTTTTTTTGGGTGGCAAACAGTATTTTAATACATGTTTTTCAGTATACTCTTATTTCTCTTGATTATCCCCAGCAGGGCAAGAATTTAGATAAAAGTGACCAGAGGAAAAAAATCATGAGGCTTGTCACTAAATGTTTCTTAAATTGCTACGGACACAAACTATCAGTGTGTTAGTAATGAGTGGGGTTTTTGTTTATCTGTAGTCTTATGTTTATGCTGCATTGGTAACATAGTTTCAGTGTTCGCACTCCTCACCTAAATATTCAAGATCCTGTTACTTCAACTAAAACAGAAACAACTGATTAAAATTTGACTTGCTGGCTGTGGGGAATACAGTCTATGCATAGGTCTTTATCACTACGGGTAGAAGGCTGAAGAATTTGCTTCGCTGCATGCAAGTTACTCGGTATTGCTTATGGTTCCTTCCCAAATTTGACACTTAAAGATGGTGCGTTGGTTTTATGACAGTTCTGACCTAAACTCAGATTTTATTGTCACTTTGGAAACAACAGCCTTCTACTTAAAGCCTGCAGTTCTGTGCTGGATGTTATACAAAAACCACATACATGCCAACTCTGATTTAAAGATTGTGTTTTTAGCTTGGGTAGACACTAAATAGATAATTGCTAGCTGCTGTGAAATAGAATATGTTGTTATTTAATGTATGCAGATTTGAAAAAAAAAGTTTGATGAATAACTTAATTTTCAGGAACAAAATGCACCTTAATTTTGGACTGAGCTTTTAAAAATGTATATTACTACACCCCTGTGTATTAGTGTTGTGATGGTACTCTTCCTCTGGTTTCTCGTTCTTTCTCATTCATCTGGTAAAACAGGAGGCTTGCTTGTGGTTACAGGAAGAGTGTGTTGGTTTTTTTCTTTCCATTTTTTCTTTTTCTTTGTTTATTTTTTTAAATCAGTTGAGCAACAAGTTTGTTTTTCTCCTGAAGTTTTGTCCTCTAACTTCATAAGGGCTTCAGAAGGATTCTTCATCTGATATCAGATTCCCTGTTTTACACATGACCTTCCTTTCTCCTCGTCTCCCCTGCTAGGCAGTGGATATTGCACATTCTCTCTTACTCTGCACAAAGTTGGCAGCTGAATGGAAAAGGGCCATGGGTGTTTTTCTGATTTTATTAATTCATACCATTTTATCACTCTGTCTGAAAAGTGTCCCATCATTGTGCTGCTATCTGTGTTTCAAAACTTAGCAAGATGTATTTCTGAGGTAGGGTGGTTCAGAATGTGTTTTATTTACACGGTGTCACTGTGGAGAATTTCAGATGTTGGATAAGGAACAAGGTACACCCCCTCACTTCCCATCTGTTACATGGATGCTGTTTTGCTCAAGATGTTGTCTTAAAGAAAAATTATGGTAGCTTCTGATATTGGTATCGACTTGCACCTCTTGGAGTTTTAAAGTTTAGTATCACTTTACCCTTGTTGCTTGATCTCTTCCAGCTTTTCATAAGTGCAGTGCATGTAGCAAATGTTTTCTTTTTCTGGTACTTTTTTCTGGTACAATAGGTACAACCTACTGTGTGTAGGTTGAGTACTTAAGACGTTTGAGATCATGGTATGCTGCAGAGGTTGGCTTTTTTCTAGACAGTAGGAATGGGAAATACAAAGGGTAAAGACATACTGGGTTTACCAGAACTTGGGAGATTTCTCCTATCATTGAGGAGAGACACAGGCTTCTCTTCCAGGCTCTTGCCTAGCTTCCCACCTCACCTCCCAGCTTGACCCCTGAAAGCAATAGTGCCTTTGGCAGGTGCCAAGAGGTAAATCAGAACTGCACAGCGCAAAGTGGTTTATGTGCGAGAACGTTGTTGGGTTTCTGGAAATCCACGATTATCTCAGTTCTTGAGCATCCATGAGGTATTTTTCATCAGTATCGTGATCTTTGTTTCCAGAAGGTGGAGAGAGCTTTAGGTTTTCCTAAATCGTTAGGAAGCCAGCACCCACTTTGGAGTATCAGCTCAACCGCTGAGCGCCGCGTGCTTTCCTCACGGTGTCCCCAGACTGCTCCCAAATGTCCTGCCCTTTGCTTCTTAGTAGCTGGTGCCTGCAAGCTCCATTCTGCGTGGTTTCTGCTGCCTGCTCTGGGCCTGTGTCTCTGGCACCGAGAGCCTCTTCTGCTCCCCTCTGTGGTGCCATGCTTCCCGAGGCCCTTGGAAGATCCTTCTCACAGCTGTCCCTGCATGGTAGAGCTGGCCGAGACCTTTAAAATGAACACTGGTGGCAATGTCTCAGGACATTCATGAGATGGTGTGCAGAGCAGATTGCGTGAGTTTTGTAAATCTGGCAAATGCTTAATTTTGTTTTGACCCTTATGTCTTCAAGTTCACATACCTGAAACACCACTGGTTTTGGGGGAGGGGATTGTATCCCAAAATGTCAGCAGATTGTCTTAAGTAGTGACTGAGGCAAACTTGTAGTGCTATTGAGAGGAGGTTTTAATCTTCATGCTGGGAAGTATTGTCCCTCTTAGCTAAGAGTTGCTGGCACAACCTATTGAATAATTTCAAATACCATTTTCTCATCATCTTGTGATATTGTAGCAGTGTTCTCCTGTATAACTTTGGCAAATGAAATGCTGTGGCAAAATAAAACTGTCGCTTCTGGTTATTGTTGTCTTCTGTGAAGAAGATAGCTTCCTCATACGTGGGCTGGTACTGGGTGTCAGGCAAAATTAGAGTCTAAATCCTAGCAGCCCCAAAAGAAAGTATGTGTGGAAAAGCAGGGCAGAAACAGCTCCTATAAATCACTGGCTTCAGTGGAGGTTTGTGCCAGGTGAGGAGCTGGGCTCTACATCTGTTTTCCATGCTTAACTAAATAGACCTTGAGAGGTACTGATACAAGTTTTTAAACTATAACCTCTGTTTCCAGCTGTCATCTTCAACCTGTGGTTTGGCTCGTTCTTCCTCTCACTTGACTATGTGGCGGGGAATCTGAGAAACTGTTTTCAAGGATCCTGGGGTTTCCCTAATCTGCTGCTGAGGAACAAAGTTGTCTCCTGCAGTGAGGAAACCTTATTTATGTCTAGGAGCTAGCCCTGTGGCCATGTGCAGATCTGGGGGAGCAGAGAGCTGTGTTTCAGCTGTGGTTGTCTCTGTCCTGTTGGGTTTGTGGCAGTATCCTGGCACCACAATGCCATCCTTACTGCCTGGGGAGCCTGGGCTGTGACTGGAGAGGTGCCCCAGGCTGTGTTGGGGAGGGATGATGGTACCACCAAAGGAGCAGTGCCTCCAGGTCAGGACGGTGGCGGGTGCCGTCGCACCCCCGGTGCAAATCACTGCTCTGCACCAGGTGGCAGGGGCTTATGTGTACCTACCTGTTCTGGTCTTTCTAAAAAAAAATAGGAGTATTGCCAGAAACAGGTAAAAATTGCAAGCTACTCTTTGGATTGATTAATTTGTGGAGCTTGTAAATCGTTTTCTGTAATAATTACACAGGCTGAAAATGATTAAAATTCATTATCAGCTGCTTCTTACAGTCAAGCTTGTGCTGTTTTATGTGGTAGGTGGAATAATTTATTTTAAAAGCCCATTTAAAAGCTTTCTTGAAGAGATTAGCGACTGTCGTCTTTATTTCTACTATTCTACTTTTCTAATATTTGTATTTCTACTCCTACTTCTATGTATTTGGACTATGATACTTTGTAGGGAGTGAAATTGGATATAAAGACTGTGAGCACAGCTAGCTTGTTCCAGGAACTCCAGGCCACTGCATGACCTTGAAGCGTTCTGTAAATGCAGACTCTTTGAACTAATTCAGATAGCTGTAATTCATTATTACACCTGAAATTTGGGGATGCTGTAGATAATTTTGTGGGGTCGAGGTTTTAATCCTGGATTTTGTAAAGAAGGGGCCGCTAGCAAATTCAGAATTGTTTTGTCACAACAGAAGAATTATAACGTTGTTCTCAGTCAGCAACCTGAAGATAAACAAAAAGGAGTACTCTTATTACAGATCAATCTAATTTGTGAAGCTACTTGTTATAGGATGACCTAGAGGCCCTGCATGTGGACCTGTGGACTAACCCTTTGCTGGCAGTCCTCGTGTTTTGAAGTCAAACTTTTGACTAAAGATCAGCACCGAGCTTGAAAAAAAAGACAACATCCCCAACTTTCTACATCATGTGTTTCCAACTTCAAAACATAGAAGAATAAAAGGAGGGTGAGGGCTGGACCTGCAGAGAACTTGCGTTTTTATATTTGATTTCTTGAAATATAACTAGGTTTGTTCAAATAGATGTTTCGTACTTCTTGCTGTATTTTCTTTAGATGCTGTGCTAAGCAGTACTTTCCTTTTCCACCTTGTCACCTGCATACCTGGAATAAATCAGCCTCCTGACTGAAGAAAATGCTGGAATGGGGGAAAGTGACTGACACAATTCCAGTGTGGTGGTTCAGCTGATCTCTGTGACAGCTTTTACTGTCTCTTGCAGAATTTAAAGCAGTGACTCTGTATTTTTCATTTGGCTTGCAATTACAGCTCTCGTTCTTAAAGAACCAGAGATCTGCTTCTGCTTGCTGTTGTTGATGTTGCATTTTATGTATAGCACAGACGCTCACTTTTTATTGCTGGGGGGTGGGCGAGATACCAACTCAAAATCCAGTCATATTCTCCAAGTGAGATGTCTGAGGATGTGGGAACTTAGACGCTGACCTATTAAAATAATTTAACAGTGTGCTTTCTAGAAATGCGGGCTCAAACTTAACTTGGAGCAAATTTAACTATTTGCCAGAGCACACAACATCTATTATTACTAAAGAAGCTTAACTCTCCTGAGCTTTAATTAGAAAGACCCTATTGTAGGTTGTCACAAGAATGCCAAAGTAGCCGTAATGAGAGTTGCTGCCATTCATCATTGTTCTAACTTCTCTGAACAGCGAGCAGTAGTGGAGCACAAAATTATAGCTAACCAAGCAATGAGAAATGGCAAGATGATTCACAAGTACTATCCCCATGCTTGGAGATTAATTGAGTGAAAGATACTCTCTGTGCAGCTTGAGTTAATGAATATAACCAATCATTCCAGGAAAACTCATAACACACACATCTTGATTGCTTTCCAGGGATGAAGAAAATCTCAGACAGCTTTTGTTATGCCTCAGCTAGTTACCTACTGCTAGCTAGTTGTCTGTGTGCTCAGGGGCGAGGTAGATTACACAGACTTAAGGAATTTGGGCTTTTTATAATTATGAACAGTATTACTTGAATAACCCGGTAAACAGTCTGGTGGCATCTGATTGTTATTCTGTTGAGTGATTTCTAAATCAAATGGGTAAGTTTGTGAGTAACATAATTTTTCTTACCCCACTGATTAAACTGAATAAAACTTAAAATTCATGCTAACATTCTCCTTTTAATAATGAAAAAGAAGTGAACTTGACATATTCAAGTTTCTTCTGCTGCTTTCCAATTTTATTGTGTCTAAAAGTTTCATTAGAACAGATGTTATCCTCCAGTCTGGTTGTTAATCCTTTTTTTATTATTATTTTATTTTTAATAAGGAAGTACTGAAGAGTGCAACAGGAGTGTTAGGTGTGCTTCAACAATGCAGCAAACAGGCTTAGTTGGCTTCAAACATGGATGAATGGTCAGGTAGGATTCTGTTTTATCCAAACAGCTTTGTTTGTATTTCTAGGGGTGTCTTCAGTTGCTAAAAAAACCCAACACCCACAAACCCTATACAGTGTTTTAAATCTTTCCTCTGAGGTCCAAGGCAGGGTATATAGTCTCTGCAGAGACATTTTTTTAAATGAGAAAAAAAAAAAAAATTTTTTTTTTCGGTCTCCATCAGACCTGAGGATTCCCAGTTGAAGAGCACTCCTTGTTTGAATGTGCCTTCCATGGCTTTTAGAGTCATAGCAAAAGTCCTTTGCTTTGGTTTGATATATTGGACCCTGTTACCCCATCTGCTCAACTCTTCTTGCTTTTTTTAATTTTTGTTGTTGAATAATGCGTTGAATAGATTGGGAGGGAAAGATTTATTAATTTTCAAAATAGCAGGGTGTTCCAGGCTCCTGTAATTGCTTCAGAAAACAGTGAAGTAATACAAAATTGGGAGGATGTAATCCAGGTTTCTTTGATCAGTTGGCTAATGAAGAGCTGTGAAGATACTGCTTCTGTGAAATCAGTCAACTGACAGCGCTGTCGGTTCCTGGGGGAAAAGGCAGTGGCCCAGCAGTAAGTGGTGTGGGGCAGGGAGAGGCGAATGCTGTCATAATTTCAGGTTGGTTTTTTTTGGTTTTTGGTTTTGTTTTTTTTTGTAGCCAGGTATAGAACAAAGGAAGAAAAATGATTTAAGATAGAGGCTATAAAATTGTATGTCAGTAGAGACACTTGGCTGTTTTAAATGTAGGTGTGCTTCTTCCTGCCAGTTCCTTTTTGTTTGAAAGGGGGTGGTTTGTGTCCTGGCACTTGGCTTCTGTCTTCTCCAGGTTTGTGGATGTGGCACAGAGAGGGGGTACCGCTGTGATCATGTCGGCTGTCCTGTGAATGCAGCAGCCAGGACTACCCCGAGTTACTCAAATTTACTTCTTGCCATATTTTGGTTTTTTTTGGGGGTAGGGATTTTGATTTTTAGGCTGTTCTGTCATTAGAGCATCCATCACTATCTTTGGTAACTATTAAAAATGTGTTTGCTGTTTAAAAAACAAACCCCTAGAACTTGAGTGATGTTTAATGGCACACAGTCCTGTCATGTCAGTGTCAGAGGTGTGCACTATTTCAACCTTTTGAAGGTAAGGATTACATTTGGTGACAAACTTGAGTCTTTTTAGGACTCTTCTTTTTCCAGAGCTCTGCTTTTCTTCCTGTTTGTGTGAAAGGCAGTCATTTTCCTCAGATGAGTGTGGTAGGCTTCTCTTAGTACTCATGGTAAAAGAGCTTTCTTCAGAGGATCATATGAAAAAGCCATTTTCACAGTGCTAGGAGGAGAAGAGTGAAAGAAGCTACAAAAAACCCCAACAAAACCAAACAAACCAGTTACCTTTTTAATATGTTGGTTCCATGCCACAGATGAAGTTTACACTAATTAGAAATCATCTGGAGGCACCGCAGCAGATTGAGTCTTCGGCTGGAAGTGCTTCCTGACAGGTGGTTTACCACAAAGCAACATTACAATTACCTAACACACTGTTTGATTTGTGTAAACCCTCATTACTACTCACATTATTTAATGAACTATGTGCATTCTCTCGCCTCCCTGCAGCACGCAATGCTCCCTTCCAAATCTGCCGTGCACGCGCGCACTCCTGGTTTAACCCTTCTCTTCCAAGGTAAAGAAATGTCACCATTAATGAGGAGGTGAAAACTGAAATTTAAATGCAAAAGCATGTCACATTAAAAAGGTGTGTGATACTTGGAAATTTTAACTGTATAATCTGCGGTTTCATTTTAGTGAAGCAGGTAGATTGATGGCATTTTATTTAGCTCTTAGTTATGCTTCATTGCAAACTTTTTGTGAACTGTAAAAAGTATTTAAATGTCTAATACAAAAATCGAGATGATCCCTTTGAGATTTTTTTCTAATATTTTTTAAGAAGTCCAACACAGATTTCATGGTTACTATAACCATGCACAATCAAAAAGAGAAAGATAAGGGTTCTGCTGGTCACGAAGGAATTCCTCAGCTTATCGGAACTTCATGTATCTCTGCAGGTTTTGTATAAAATACCCTGAAGGTTATGGTCTCTCTGTGTATTTGCAGTCCTCGTCTTGCTGTTTTAGCCCCACGGGGAGGTATTTCATAAACTGAATGTATGTGGAGTAACACAGCTGCAGAATGGTCTGTGACCCATAGAAATATTCTCTTTCATGTAGTTCAGACTCTGATGTGATTACACTCTCCAGCAAACCCATATATTGAAATTCTCCCTCTAAGTGAACTTGGCTGTTTGCTGTTTATTATGGGAAGACCTCTTAGTGAAGCAAATGAAGTAAAAATCTTAACCCCTAGGCATGGGGAGATATGTGTTTTGTGCTGTTTGTTTACCTCACAGACTTAGGTTAATCAGTCACTATTTCAGTTTGGCAAATAACTTGAACCTTAAAGTTTTCATAAAAAAAAAAATAATCAGAATACTGTCAACAATTCCAGAATTACAATCTCCCTCTTGACTACAAATGATGCACTATACAAAATAATACAGAAAGGTGTTTCTTTAAAAGCAGTTATTATCACTGGGTGGGGTTAACTAAATGTGCATATGTGTTACTTGCTGTGTTATAAAACTCCTGGTTTAAATTTTTTTTTACGGAACACATTTGCTGCCTCAGTTCCCAGTAGAAATACGTTTTAACAGATTAAATAAAAAGGAAAACAACTCCACCACCTCACAAAATAATGTCAACTAAGTTTATAGTTTTGTGCTGTATGATATAGATGATAATTAGCAGGTGTCCAGGGCACACTTAAGACTGAATACTGGTGTTGGACTAACTTGGAAGTGTTTATCATAAGGGAAGAATAAAGTGTAAATGAGCAGGAGAGGCTGAATATGAATTGCACAGGGAAGAAAATAGGTCTGTGAAAATAAGAGAGGCAGCCTTGTCGTCAGTTGGCTGGCAGGTTGGTGCCAAGGGTAGGAAATTATGGCAGCACTCGGGAGCATCTCTGCCTCCCCCGAGCAAAATCCCAGTGCCTGAGTTACAGTGCTGATGTCCCCACCGGGAAGCTGTGCAGGCAGGCACAGGAAAAGAGGCGAAACCCTAGTGTCATGGAAATAGAATTTTAGTAAACATCATCATCCGTAACGCATGTCAAGCAGTGACGGTCCGTGGAAAACAAATGGCTTCCCCTTGTAATCCTCTCTACAGAAATGTTCCTGTTGCAGACATTTTGGCTACCTCTAAGTGATTGTCCTGTCTTCAGTGAAAGGTTTCAGGGGCTCTTGACCCAAGGAGGAGTTTGGGAGACCGGGGAGACCTGATCAAGACACTGTGCTTGAAGCAAGCCGCTGAAGCTGAGCTGCAGCTGGGAAGGCCCACGGCTCTGAAGGAGCATTGAAATGATCTTTCCAGGATAACAAAGCCTGTGAGGAGGGAAAATATTGTTTATCTTTGGTGATTTTTACCAAGTCCTGGTGAACTTGGTCAGAGGAGGACTGTGACAGAGCTCTCCTTGCAGCAGGCGGAAAGGGACATGGTGGTCTCCCTGGGCTGAGGCTGCTCAGGTAGTGTTTTTATTCCAGGTCTGTGCCCTTGCACCCCTTGCCCAGCTGGGGCTCAGGCACACGTTTTCCTCACACGTTTCACTGATGTTAGCAAAGTTGCCACTGCAATTTTTAAGGCCAGTTAGGAACACTCAAGCTTTGAAATACGAACAGTCTCAGACTGTCTCTGAGCTATCAGAGGGATGTGTATTTTGAGGCCCTGAATCTGTGCATCTGTTTAGCAATATTGTCTGAGCCACCCCTGTGAGTCAGTGAAATTACTCATAGTGCACACAAGTACATTTATAGACCTCTGCCAGATTGGAACCTGACAGTGTGGTGGGATGAGCAGCTTCTCTGATGCTGGCTATAACTTTTATTGTTTAAAAAAGACCATGGCATCTTTAATTATTTTCCAAATCTAAGTCAATTGCATTCCTAAAGTAAAAAGATACTTTATAACATTAAATTACCTTTTTAATGTATAGTTTTTCCAATAAGAGATGCATATATCCATATTTCCCCTGAAATAGTAGTAGTCTATTTTAGGGCAACAAACATTTAAAGGTGTGGTGATACAGAGCGTACATTCTCAATCAGTCTTTCCTGTGCATGTTGCAGTGGAGACTGAATGAATTAATGGAAAGCTGATCTCTTCCAGTATTTTTTTCTGGATGGGTTGTGTTGTGGAGGAAATTGCTCTTTGATTTTTGCCCTCTTTAGCAGCTGCTTTTCTCACTGAAGAACTACTGCCTGTGAAGTGCCAACACCAGCACAAGATCAGATTCAAGTGCAGCACTGCTGTTAATCAAGCTCAGTTAATTTGTCTCACATGGAGCCTAATCCACTGCCTATTGAAGTCATTGGAAAAATTGTCTTTGACCTAGGTAGGCTCTGTAAAAACTTAAGTCTGGCTTTCATAACTAAAGTGACTTACAAAATCCACAGTGGACATAAAAACTATGTGGAATTATGCAGCTAGCAAATCTACTTGCATTTGCTTCCACAAAATGAATGATTTTCAAGAATAGTGAGTTTTAAATGCTGGCAGTGTTTGCTGTCGCTTTGAAATTTACAGTCAGCTGGTTAGAGCGTGTTTTATTTTAAAAATCATAAAAAGGTGAGGCTTTCTTATGCCAATAGGAATGGGATATAACTTGTCTGATCGGGGAAAAATGACACTGGAAAAATGAGAGGAGTTAGCATACTGTGTCAAATGGATCTGCATAAGGCTGGGCTTTTTTTTTTTTTAATTTTTTTTTATGCTTTCTTACTTATTCATGCTGATGTGAGCTTTGTGTTTGGAGGCAGGTGAGCAGCTGAGGGGGTGGGAAGGCACCTGTGGGCTGGAAATGCAGTACACAGGTGGAAATTTCCTGACAACATAATGCACAGTGGCTGAGCTATGGCAGTTAGCTGCAGAAAGACCAGGGGAGGCAGGTCTGTGATCAGAACCTACCCTCTGTGGTGGCTGAGCCTTCTGAAGACAGGCTCTTGCTGAATCCAGAGAACATTTGAAAGAAATGCCAGAACAAAATGTTAACTGTGCTCTGCAGATTTCACATAGCTCATGGTACTGAGATGAACTGTTCAAACCATAATGGAAAAAAAAAATATCCCAGCCTGTGATGTGTTAGGAAGGTATAAGTAATCGTAACCATCTAAAAAATTGTGGCATTCTACAAAGATGTTGCTGTTTCTACAGGTTGCTGCTGGTCTATTACACAAAGTTTTGAAACCAAAGCAGATAACTGTGAAATGCCCAACATGCATTGTCATATAGGCTTTCAGTAATACCTGATAGATATAGCAGGGAGTTAGCATCAGCAAATATCCATGCAAAGCACATTCAGTCTTTCTGAACCTCTAGTTTATCTATGCAAACTGGTGCCGAGTCCTGAAATGTCATCCTCCCTTCTTTAATGTGGCATTTAAGTGACTAGCTCATCGGAGAAGCTTCTCAGCTGCAATATTAAAGGGAGGCCTGTCAACAGGACACCAGCTAAAACAAGCTACTTTCGTATTTTTTATAATTACTCATTGAAGAACTTGTGCAATCAGATGGACAAGTAGTGGCCAAGGAAATCCACTTTTTGGGCTATGTGGCTATACATGCTATACCAATGTGCTCAAATTAAAATTTTTACAGCTACCTGTTTGAGGAATAATTATGTCCCGCACTGTTCCCTATGGCAGGACTGTCTCCCACTTAAGACTCACAATTTTTTCAGTTCTGAAGAGAAATACATTAATATGTCTATGCTTTTATTGTTAAGTCAGTAGTTTGATTTGTCTATAGAGCTGTGAGTGCTGAGAAGCTCTGGTTCTTTTCGCACCCAGTGATTAACTAGGAAGGCAATTTTGAATTAAGCACCAAACTCTCTGTACTTCTGAATCTCTTCACCTTTTGACTATTTAAATGAAAACAACAACAACAACAAAACTTTTTCAGTGTGGGTAATTTACCAAGAAATACTTTGTTAGTAAACTTAAAAAAAAATGTTTGTGAAAACCAGTGTGTTCCATGTACTTCAGTGTGTTTCTGCAATACCATTTTGGGGTTTGTATCTTCTTCGAGGCTTGGTAGGAAAAGTGTTTTGGTGAAAACGTGATTCTATACCAGGTTTTATGATGCTATATTATAAAATCATGCAACGCGTGGACAATTTAGGAAAATCTTGATTTAGCTGCCCTGCCAGTATAGAATGCTATTTCAGAAGAAGTTCTTAAGAGGAAAAAAAACCCAAACCCAGTGGTGTATTACTAAGTTCTTGCAAAAATAACTTTCGTAGAATTTTCATGCAGATACCAAAAGCATGAAGTCAGTGACTGCAGAATAGCATGTTTTATTCAGTTTGTCTTCGTCCGCCATCTGAGACAGAGGAAGTCAGAGTTGGTATTTTGAGCTTTAGTTAAGAGATTGCCCTTATCAGAAACTCACACCTTTAGCCCAGAAGTGAACACAATCTGAATGTAAAGGTGGTGCTGCTGCAGCAGTCTTGACAGACAGCATGACTGACGCTGGCCAGGCTCCAGTATCGGGGAAATGTGTGACAAGCAAAGGTTTGTAGTGGTAAAAACCTTCTTGCTCCAGGCTGAGGGTAAAAAAAAAAATAAAAATCAGAATTTCAGATGCTATAAGAACGATTGGTGGACTCTTAAAATATGGTCGTCAAAGACAAAATTAGTAATGAATGCTTCTGCATTAACTAAGATGCAAGCAATAATCTCAAGGCGGTTTCTGGCAAAAAAGCTTACCATTTGAGTGCAAAAGAAAGGGAAGGAACCAACACCTGTAGAAAGAGCAGTCTGCAGAGCGCGGGTCCCTGCAGACGGCCCGGCACACAGCATGCTTCAGCACAAGGCTTCGTTGCAGAGCATGGCAGCACTGTGCTGCCTCCCTTCCAGCAGACAGATATCTGAATGATGGAGGGTCAATGATTCAGTGACCCTTTAATGTAATGAGAGCTGAGAAACCAGCTGTGTATCCAGCTCTGGAAAAATTGCCTTAGACTATTCAGTTGCTGTATGTAATAAAAATTTAGTACGTGCTTTGTGCTGGATAGCATGAGGAGTCCTGCTTAGTATTTAATATAGGGCATTGTGCTGTTTTCATACAAATCGATAAAATACTCCAATTCATGAAGCATTTTCTTGGCAGAAGTAGTAGAATAAGAGGGCATGAAGGAGAACTGTAGCTATGGACTGTCTTTGGTTTTGTTTTGTTTTTATTTTTTTTGTCTTTTATATCTTTGTGATTTACTTCAAAACAGCTTGGCGAGCCCGTTTTCATTATCTGGTCCATTTAAAGGTGTTTTTTGATTCTCCAGCTTCTGGATAGGGATATTCTGCTGAAACAGCAAATGGCCATGTAGGAATGTGTGGTGCAATGGGAGTCTTTCTTTACAAGCTGTCAACATATCACAGCTAAAAAGCAGCAGAGTGCTGGGCAGCTTAGTCTGTCATATAAAGGCAGCATGCATTCAGAAATAATGGAAAATACGTCTTAAAAAACATATATTCATGACAGTCAAAAGGTGTATCTTTGATTTTCACCCTCCCCAGTGCTGCACCTTGCTGGTTTTGTAGGTAGATTCTAGAATTGGCACATCCATGTTTATTCTGTCCTGGGGCTGAGTTACTGCAAGGGTTAATACGCTTGCTTGGCAACAAGCAGATCTGGTCTTTTTCCAGCAAAAACATAAGATAACATTGTAGGATTCCAGATATCAGTGCAATTTTCAGGTTCAGTAGATGTGCCAGTACAAGCCAGATGTCAGGGACAACTTGCACTTTACTGTAGTAGTAGCAGTAAAGACAACGTAGTTAAGCTGCATTTAACTGTGAAAGTTTCATGCCCTCAGAACTGTAACTGTCACTGTTTAGATTGCTGTGAATCGATGGGAGTGCCCCAAATAGATGGAGTGGAGGGATGGACTTTCTCATTAAAAATCAATGGCAAAATTTTAACTTGCATTAGGAACTCTCTGGAGCAAATGTGAGTACTAACAGATTTTTGGGATGTATTAGATATTTCTAATAGTTTTAAGAGATTATTTCTAAGAATTTATGCATTTGATGTCTCTAGTTTTATATGATTCAATTCTTAAGTCACATTCCGTTTCTTTTATACTAAACTTTTATGTATTTCCACATGATGGAATTTTTTTCTGTAATAATTTCAAAAATTCTCTATAGTCTTTAACATTTCCACAACAACTTGCATCACAAGTTTGATAGCAAGCTTGAGAATGGCTCATCAATTAGAACTATTATTTGGCATACTAGATGAGAAAATTAGTAAGCCTTGCATGCGTGATACCTTGAAAAAATTCATGTTTAGCAAGATTAGCTTGCTAACCCTAAATGTCACAATTTGCAGGCCCACTTTGTGTAATTGCAACCACATATATACCCGAAGGATTCTCCAATAAAGCATAGCTTCATCTGGTTCTTGAAAAAGGTGTTTGTGTAAGAATTTGATACAAAGTAATATAACGTGGTTACAACCCCACTCCCCCCCCCAGCAAATATCTTACAAAAATAAACAGAAAGGGGCTATACAGAATGTAGTGCAGATGCTGAACCAGGCTTACTCTTGCAATCTGGATGTAAGGACAAGATTTACTCACTTCTAAGACATGAGGTGCCATTTGCTTTCAGGGCTCTGCTGTCCTGGAGTGCAGAAAGAGCTGAGTTTGGCCAACAGTTTCTGATACAGGTACCCATGGGACTGATAAATGGATTTACTCTTGGTGAGATGAAAACAATGATAAATTAACTGGGCATGTAATGGCTACTGGGCTAGACTATTTCTGTATGACTTGTTGATAAAAAAAATTACTCTATTTCAGCGTGATAGTGCTGAACTAAACCACTGTTTTGTTCATACCACTGAATGACAATATTAGAGAGGCAAGCTTGGTGTGAGCGTCTTCTGTTGAAATTAAATTGTCTTATTTGGTACCCACAAGCTAGAAAAGAAGACAACAGTACCTCATGGAGTAGCAAGTAATTATTTCCAGTATATGCAGATGCAGTGTAGACTTAAAGGATAGCATCGCTTTGCGTGCTTAAATTTCTGAAGAACATGTCTGTTATTGTCTTGGATTGTCTTGACACCCACCACCAATTTCCTTTCCTGAAGAATTCCCTGCACCTGAAATTCCTGTTGTCAATTACTGATTAGTAAAAGTGAGGTTTCTTGTTTTGGAAAGCAAAGGGAGAGGGGTGGGGCGGGGAAGAGATTATTTTTTTCAGGAACTTTTCCCTACAGAGTAGGGCTGTTTTGCTTCAAAATCTTGCTTTGGGTCATGCAGTACTCAAAAGTTGGCCGAGCTTGTTAGTAGTTTCTTGACTTTGCTCATCTTTCTTTCTTTGCCATGCTTCATTTAAAATAAATAAAAAAAAAATGCTAATTTGTGGGGGTAGATTGTGACTCACATCTCAGTGACTGAGGAGGGTAGTGCAGGCAGCAGAGTGAATGGAGCAGGATGCTTCTGAATAGATCTGACTGGCCATGCGAGTAGGATTTAAAGAATACCCTTGGAAAGACATTCCCTTGCTCGTGACCCGAAGTGCAGCCAGTACCGTCTCTAGTGTGCTCCCAAATGAGATGCTTTTTCAGAAGCAAAATTTTATGCAACGTTTCACAACAGGCGATCATTTTTCCTATTCCTTGCTCAGTTGCTCAATAGAAAACTTGCTGCCATTCATGGGTTTGGAAGGGTTTTTCATCACACTGTTCAAAGTGACTGCTTTTGCCACTGCTAAGTACGACCCTAAGGAAGCGGTGGCATCATGTCATGAGGCTGCTGTTGCTGCTTTTCTGGTGGCTTTGGGGCAAATTGGGTTGGTTTTACCATGTAGCAGGACTTGGTGTTGGGTAACTGCAGTTGTCCAGGTCTGCCAGGACTTTCTTCCAGCTGGTGGGACCAGAGGAGAGGTTGCCACAGCAGGGTTGTGGCTTTTGTTTGTCTGTCTTAAGATTTTTGGGGTTTTTTTTTCTTGTTTTTCATCTTCTTGAAAAAATATTCTGGAGATTCTCCTTCGCCAGAAGACATATTCTCTTTCAAGACTGGTACGTTCTGAGAATTATGACTTGAAGCTGAATCTGTGTTGGCATGATGCAGTTACTTGTATTCACTGAAACACTGTTTGATATGTGAGCTCATGTTCCTTCCCAAGGTCATGTTTTTAAATTGCTTAATATTTGAAGAAAAAACAAGTTCAGAGGTATGCAACTGAGTGTCTGTGCTTCATGAATATCAGGGTAGGATGGCTAAGATACTGTAGCACCACCTGCTAAACTTTTAATTTCGCTTTCTTTTTTCAATTAATAAAGTATAGCTAGATGGATGTGTTTGTTTCTCTCTGGGATAGATTGTCTGATACAGATGCAAAGAAGGGGAGTTAGTCTTCCATTATTTAAGTAAGTGATCTTTGACAGGAATTAATATTTATCAATGAAAGATAAATTTAGGGAGTTCACTGTCTTCAACTGTTGAACAGATGTGGGTGAGGAGAGTTTTGCCTCCTTGACTCATTCTAAAATTGTTTGAGATCTGTAAATTCAGCCTATAATCTTACTATAGGGAAATATTACTGTTAATATCCAAAGCCTATTAAAAAGGGATTTCACATCTTTAGAATTTATTATCAAATCTCAAAGATGTGAAACCCCTTTTTAATAGGTTTTGGACTTTATAATCTCTCTGTCAGGAAATAACATTGTTGATGCGGTTTAAAGATTGTGACATAAATTTTTCTTCACTTTCATGACAATTGTTTTAAATTAGTGTTCTACCAGTTGTTTGAGGAGGCTTGTTGTGTTCTCCCCCCCTCCCGTTTTTTTTAAAGGAACAGATTTCTATGCAACAAAAATTTCATAAGCACTTGGGAGCCCGGAAATCACCTAATTCATTGGAGAGATCTGCTGTTTCCGTAAGAATAACTTTTCTTTTTTCTCCCTGCCAGTCCCATGAGTATTCAATGGCATTGGCACCCTGTTTTCCTTACTGTCTCTTCATAATAAATTCTGTAATACCAGTAATGTACTTAGAAATACACTAAATGTACTTATTATAGCAACTGCAACTACGATTCATACAGTTTCAGTAATTAGCCATGCTAATTACAGTTGGGATGTACGATGGGAGATTGCGTGCTACATTAAAACTAGAGAAATTAAAACAGAGCCATTTTATGGAACTATTATGTTCTTTTGGGGACTGCAGATCTTAGTGAAGCATTAGCTAATTAAAAACACCAGGATAGTTCCTGAATAAACCATTAAAGCTAAAGGTTACTTTCACACTTGAGTGGTATATGTCAAAACATTTTTTTCCCCATTTGTAGCCCTTGTGGAATATAGATTTAAAAATACTGGGCACAAAAATCCTTCAGTATTATAACTGCACAAATCTATGCTGGTTAAGGGGTCTTGAAAAGACTTTTCCTGTGTTGTCAATTCTCGGCTTCTGTTCCTGAAGGGTGGAGATACCTTTCAGACATTGGCCCTCCAATTCTGTCCCCTTCCTGCTTGCTTCACCGCTCTCCAGCCAGGCTGAAGGACTGGATCCCCAACCTAGTAAGCAGGGCTGCCGTCCTTAAACGTGGTCCTGAGAAACCGCTCTGAGACACTTGCCAAGGTTTTGCTGCTCTACAGCTCGTTCTCCTTAGCCTTCCTGAATCCTGGATACAGTCGCTTATCCTCTATTACTGGATTAATCCTCTCCTCGGCAACAGGAGGCAAGCAGAGAAATTCAGGTCTTTGCAGAGGATTTTTAAAGCTACGATGATGACGTTGACTCTTAGGAGAGGACTGCGATGTGCAAGCTGTAGTGTTTAACAGCTCGTTGCAGAACAAAATTCTTTTGCCTTTACAAGACAAAATGTCAGTGCTGGGACTGTGTTTTCAATATACATGATTAAAAAGCATCAGATTTAGGAGATGCAGTTTACATGCAACAGATTTTTTTTTTGCTGGCATCATGTAGGGGTTTAAAAAAACCAAATATCTGCCAGGATGAGGTCTGCTGCTTCCTGCTTCTGGCCTGACTGATGATGTGCCTTTCCCTATGTAATCAGTAGGCTATAATCAAATCCCACCTTGAAAGGTTTGAGTTTGCTTCTATTTGAGCAGTACAAGCGATCATCTGTTCAAAGGTTTGGGGAAATCATTGATACGTGACTCAGGCATGTTTTAGACATCTGTAAAATGAACATCCCTCAAATGCTGATTTATCTGCAGAAGTTCCATGACTTTATTGTTCACATTGTGGAAAAATCTGTTCCTACAATCTGGATACTAAAATACTCCTGCCTATTTTCATTGCTAATTCTTCTGTTCTTGCTTTAAATTTTACTCAGGCATAAATTTCCAACTGAGCACAATGCGGATGAGTGAGTAGGAGGGGCAGAGTGAAGGCTGTGCAGGTGGGGGAGTTATTTAGTTGCCAAACTGTCTTTCATGTCTTTAAGATTTCTCCACCTTTTTCAAAAGGACAAGTATATCTTTAAGAAAAGTAGAAGGGACCTTGCATTTGGAAGGGAAAGGTAACAATTAAAAGCATTAAGAAGAGGTGTATTGCAGCAAAAGAGATCAGAGCAGAGGTATCTGGAGATTCATGTTATAGGAGAGAAGACTGTGTTACCAGAAAGACTTTTCAGAAACTTACTCTTCCATCATTCCGGTGAATATTCTCTTTAGAAAATATATGCTACAGATTACTTAAATTTAAAAAAACAGTGTAATTGACAGTCACAGAGATGCTATTTCCACATTGCTGATAAGTCTTTTGTTTAATTAGCCTTAATACTTTTTAATGCCCTTTCCAGCAATGGTAATGTTGTTAGAGGTCATATTGCTAACTTCTTCGATCTAAGAACAAGTCTCCTCACATGCAGAAGTTGTAGTTCGTGATTAATCAGCTTTGCAGCTTTTCAGGGTTTCAGCATGGAAGATTTAGTTTTCTCTGACAATAGTTATTTTCTGTTAGAATTGGAAAACTGGCAAGAGATCAAACTAGTTCTTTGAATGTTTTATGAATAGAGATAGCAAAAGCAGCCTTAGCCATCTCACAAGATACTTGCCTGCTCAGCAACTGACCAGAGCAGGGCACAATTTTCCATCCTTCCGAAAATGTACAGAAAAAGCTTTTGCGAGTCATGTCTGCTACTGATAGCTTACGGTATTCAGAAAGCTGACAATTTACGCCTGGAGAAAAAGCATTCATGTTATGAGACAGCATACAAAGAGCATGAATTTCAGTTGTCTTAATTCAGATTTGTGTAATTAGGTGTTATGTATTTTTCAAATCATGTTTATAGAAGGAACACTCCAAGGAAGAATATTAATGATTGATCAGATTAATATACCAAGTCTATTAAAATAATGGGTGAAAATTCTATGGAAAATATTCTGAAGGGTTTGAATAGAGTGCTGTAGTGGAAACCTTTGGAAAACTTTGTTTTATTCTGAAGAAATTGCTGGAGGAGCTCATACATGGTACTCATTAGGGTGTTTTGATTGTTCAGCCAAACTTTGTACACAAAAACATAACCCCTCAGCTTCTGAAGCTGCCTGGCAGGTAAGGAGTTGCAGTCTTCTGATGAGAGAATTTTGTTATCTTGGGATAGGAGAAGAGATTGCTTGCTGGAGCAGTGGCTCTGAGTAGGAGCAAAACATCGTGAGAGGGGATTTACAATGACATTTGTGCGTGGGGAGGTCATGATCAGCATGGCTGTGTAGTTGTGAGGTTTCTGTCCCATAGGGTCTTCTGTCTGCGGGTCAGCTGGCGTCTCCAAGAGAAAGAGTCGGAGTTGAGAGATGAGCAAGAATGTTTAAAAAAGAAAGGCAGAAAAGAAACGTAATAAATCTATAGTAGTCATAGCTGATGAAACGGGTCGATGTTATTTGAGCTGCAAGCTGGTTGTATTCCTTTACTTGTTTTGTTTGTTTGTTTGAGGAGATAAGTAAGCAAAGACTGTTTGAGGCGGGAAGCAATTTCTTGTTTGGAAAAGAGAAGTGATATAAAAATACAGATCTGAAGTGCAATCCTCCTCCCACGCCATTTGAATAGCAATTTTGGAGTGGGTTTCCACAAGGAGCTGTAGATAGGTATTTGTTAGTATTTCCCGGTTACTGTCTTTCACGTGTTGGGCAAATGAACATTAAGAAAGGTAATATGCTCAAATAATCAAGAAACTTAAATTTGGGGTTTGAACCACAAAATTTCAATTGGCCTGTAACTCTTTGAGGCAAACTCATGATCTTGTTTCTGGTCAGTCTCTGTAAAGAAACACCCGAAAATTATCAAAGAAGTATCGCATATTGTTGTCTGACTCAGCATTATGAAGCAGAAATTTCATTATTGTCATCTGAGACCTGCCACTTGGTATTTTTAAGACAGATCACTTAGCTGAACTGAATTAACTTTCTGCTCCATGCCTTCCGCTGCCTGCCCTTCAGAGACACAGAGCGGAGATTGGATGGCAAACGTAAGGCACTGGAAGGTGGCAGGGTGTTTTAGTTCTGTATTATACAAAAGGATAAGACAGTGGTTCTGTTAAAAACTGAAACAAAAGCCAACCCCAACAAACAAACAAAAACAAAAAACCCACAACACAGAAAGCGTTTTATCAGAGGTGCATGAGTGAATATCTAATGCTTATCTGCCCTTTAGGAAAGGGATAAAGGTTAATTTGTAAGAAAGCGCATGTAACAATTTAGAAAAGTTAAAAAAAGCAAGCAAGCAAACAACCAAAACACTTAAAAAAAACCCTCCTGGGGCTTTCCCCCCCTCTTTGCTTCTATTTGTTTTTATGCAACTGACAGATTTTATTGCAGTTTTAGTTCAAACCCATCAACCAGGTACAGAAGAGGAGTAGAAATCTGGCATGGGTGGAGAATAACTAGTAGGCCAGATGGTAGGAAACATAAAGCTACAGTATACAAGCAAAGAGAGAGTTTAAAAGAGATTATATTTTAAGTCCATAAACAAATTGGCAAAGGCAAGAGTCAGCCCTTTTAAAATAGAGTGACATTTCTTCAGAGAAGGTAGACATTACTTAAAAAAACACCCCGTTTTGTCTGTCTTTCTAAAGACAAGCATCAAAAGGCATCACTAAATCTGAATTTCCAAAGGTGAATAACAATATTTGAAACAGAAATGAGATTGTGATAGGAAAAAGGATCTAAAAATAAAAATGATCCCAAGCTCTTGAAATATCTGCATCTGGCCAAATTTTATAATATTTGGGGGGAGGTGGTGGGTCTAAAGAAAGATGGGGGGGGGGGGGGGGTCTTTTT
>NW_010973321.1:141494-230131 GCF_000737465.1 Haliaeetus leucocephalus
GGGTGAAGAGGAAAGGGGGGGGGGGGGGGGTGTCTATATTCAGCAGGTGAGAGAAGTCCAGTAAGGGTGTTTCAAGGAATGCTAAACTTTCTATCTTGACATCTGAATTGCGAAGGCTCCAGCACTAAGAGGCTCAGGAAGAGGATTATCTTCAAAGCTGTGATTACCTAAACACCCAGTAATGTATTCATAACTGGTCATTTCTAGAGGAGCCAAACCTTTTTAAAATAAACACCAGGGAAGTGCCAGATACTAAGTCCATCACATAGTTTACCTGCATGTTGCAAAATTATTACAGGACTGTATAATAGCCACATGGCTAATAATTATGAGAAGGAGTTCAATTTCTTGATTAGATAAGTAATTAATTTTAGGATGAAAGACACAGATTTTTTCAAGTGAAAGCAGATCATGAGGGAACAAAATAAGTAGGTAGCCAAATAAGTTCTAGAAGTAATTGCCTTCTGTATAATAACGGCTCGAATATGGGAAGGAAGCTTATTGCTCCTAAGATGTCAGGACACTCAGTATTGGACTGAGGATAAAAGGAGGAGGAAGTGGACAGGAGACTGAATTGCAAATGTCAGGGAACCATGAGGTGGAAACAAGGGAAGGAAATGAGCAGTAATTTCACTGCTTACGTGCTATGAAATGTTCAAGAGACACCTGGGGCTCTGGGGACTCGAGCAAAAATAAGATCTTTGGAATAATGCTCATGTGGGCAGTGGGGTGAGAGGGGGGAAAGAAACAAAATGCTTTTTATTAGCAAGATAGTTATGGACTGTAGTTGGCATGAGTTTTTTTGAGCAGGGTTCAAAGGTCTATTAATTTGGGTATGCACTGTAATTTGCAATGTTCAGTTTATCTCACCTTGTTACAGCAAAATAACTTATACCTCTGGGTGCTAAAGGCCTTTGGAGGGAAATCAGCCCTTTACAGATGCTCTGGAGTTTACTACTTCTAAAAAGCAAAAATTTTCTTGTGATATGGTGGCATTGTCCTTATGAGTAGGCATTTCAAGGTGCTTAATCCCATTCTTAGCTCAAACTTGTTGACAAAGGAAGTACGTCTCTTAGGAAAATGAGGTAGAAATGGGCCTTTGGTTTGACTTTTTGGTTTTATTTATTGACTGAAGAGGATGAGTTGGAGAAAGCTGAGAAAGGCAGGAAAGAATCAGCATGACAGCAAGTTTTGATTTCATTAACACAAATAAAGGCACTGCAGCAGGTGATCTTGCCCTTTTTCTTGCTCCTGATTTTTCTCATTCTTTGGTTTTCTCATGTATTTGGATAGCAAGAGAAGGAGGGGGATGCAGAAAGAGTTCCCTGGAGTTTTGTTGGGGTAATGCAAGTGCCTGTGCTGAGGGACATATGAGAGAGATTCTATCAGGAGATATAAAATCCTAGTGTAATCTCACCACTGGAAGCCCAGGGATTTCTTCAGACATGGGAATTTGTCAGGAGAGGAAAGATGAGGAAACATTAAGCTAAGAACAAGCCAGAGGGCAAGGGAAAAATGAAGCTTCTTTAAAAGCAAAACCAAACCACCAGGTGGAATTTGTTCTTCAGGTTTTGCAGCCAGGTAGAGTATGATGGCGCTGTCAGTAAAGGGGTCAAAAGAAAAGCAATCCAACCTACTGATATGAAAAAATAAGGCCTAATAAAACATTAAATTGACATTTGGAAGATTATGAAGAAATTTGTCAGGGATTGGTTAAAATGGGACTGTTGCTGTAGAGTTGAAGGGATGCTGACATTAAATACAAAGGCTAGACTGATCATGAGGTGCAGAATATAAAATTGATTTTGTAGGTAGAGCACAAAACACCTACTTTGATTTACTCATCAGAATTGTGATCTGACAGATTAAAATGGAGTGATAACAAGATTGCTTTTTCCAACGCAACATCCTTACTTCCTATAGGAAAGCTTGAAACTAACCTTTGTCAAATGTAATTCCTGGTATAAAATGTGGGGGTCAATAATGGTGCATGATTTAATATTGCAAATGTCTGAGATTTTAAACAGGATTTAGAATTAATAGAAGGATTAGGTAATCTGGAAATGTCAAATTAAACTTCTTTTGGAATGATCAGAACCCATGGGGTTAAACCACGGTGGAGCTTAAAAAGTGATGGTGAAGAAAAAGGGGCCTAAGAAGTGTTCTCACTGTAAAATGGGAGTGCTACGTGGTTTAAGGCTTACGACTGAGGTAGTGCAATCCTAAACTGTCAAAGTATTTAGTTTGGAGTTTATATCGGTCTATTAGTGGAATGAGGCAAGTTGCATGTGTACTTGAATTGGCTTGCTGAAGGTCCATAAATTGTAATATTTGGGAGGCAGCAGACCGTAAAATTGGAGAACTGATATTGCAACTTCATTCAAAGAATGCAGACTTGTGTGAGGAAATTCGATGTTTCTATGGGGCTTGTTTTGAAAAGAGAACTAATGGCCTACACTTACTTTATTGGGAGAGAGCATGCAAAGCATCTTGGGGCAAATCGATGAAAGAGGCTGTGGTTGTCCCTTCAGTGCTCACAGCCTTATTGGATGAGTAACCAGGTTCAGCTTTTAGGCAAATCAGCAGAAAGTTAACTCCTTAACAGCGTGAGTAAAGGGCAGGCGTGTGTATATTTACATTTCCTTAAAAAAGAAAAGAAAATGAGAATTAAATGACTGGACTTCAGGCATCCGGGTAAGAAAAGATAATTATAAATGGAATTTTAAAGAGCGATTCAGCCTGAAACAAAGGCTTATGCTGCAGGGGCTGGCTGTGAGCTCTGGAGCACATCTGCAGCAGTGTAGTCATCTCAGTCTCTGGGCTGTGGCAGCACTTGGGACACTCTGCTGACTCCCACTTGTTTAGGTAAAGAGGTCAAGAGTATGAACACATCTCAATAAATTTAATCTACCATACAAAGGGACCTAGAGCATCAGTGTAGTCTGCTTTTAGCAATGAGAATGGGTTATGAAGGAGTGTCTCTCTGAATTCATCACAGTTTAGCCAGCTGGCAGGAGAGCTGCCACGGAAAGGGAAGCAGAGAAGTGCCAGGGACTGTCACAGACCCAGAGTTGGGGCTCTCTCTCCTTTTGGTTAAGAAATTGGTAGGACTGTAAGAGTAATTAGGAGTCTGAAGCGTCTCAGAGAATGATTTTGCATGAGGTGTAAGGTGAACCATACTGAGTTTCACACCATGTACAGTATTTCTTGTTGGGGAATTTGTTCAGCTCAGCTCAAAGACAGTGCAACAGATCAAAGTTTGATGTCAAATCTGTAGCCGGTGAGTTGGTTTGGTGGGTCATCTCTAACAGACGGTGTGGCAAGTCAGTAAGTTTCCAGCATTCTGGCAGTAGGTCTTACGTCATTAGGTAGATTCTCTTAATAACTTTGCCTTGAAGATTTAGCGTAATAAGAAACAATTGGGGGTAGTTTAAATATGACTCTTGAAAGATGTGGATTTTTTTTTCCTCTGATGCTCTTTTTCTGAGATTAGCTGCATTTTTAATTCCTCTCCGTCTGATGTCACGGCTTCCAAAGCAGAGGGGAGGGTATGTTGGTGCATTCCTGTGCTGGAAAAATTAGGGCAATTTCTCTCAATGAGGAAAATTATGTAGATATGAGACCTTCCAGGGGAGGAATTGAGTCCAGGTATTCCAGGGTGAGTGCTTTAACTATTAGATTAACAGCAGAAAATCTCTACAGCATTTTTGAAAGAAAAATGTTCTAAGTTATTTTGAGCTCTAACTGGAGTGCATAGCTGGATTTCTGCCTCTCTTCTGTGGTGTGAGTTCGGATAGGTGTACCTGCATTGCTCTTCAAGTACACGCAGGGCTTTGCTTGTCTTCTGTACATAAATGTGGCTCAACCCAAGAAAGCAGTTCCCTTTTAAAGAAAATCTTTGGAATTTCACGGACTAAGACTAGATATTCAGGAATTAGTGGACTTGTTACTCAAACTTGTGATAGATGTGTAAGAAAAAAATTCAGAGCAAAAAAAAATTAAAAAAAATAATCCCCACGTTGGATCATGTTATGTTAGACTAATGCTTTATTAGTGATACACTATAGGAAATTCATTTGTTTAAAATACAGCTATTAAGTTTGACTCTGTTCCATAAAAAATAGATTAATAGCTCTGCCTTAAAGCAGCTTAAAAAAATGTGTTAATCTTGTCATTTACTCCTCCCCCTTGCATTGTAATGTTTTAATGTGTCTGCTATGAATATTTTCATAACATTTATTTAAAATAATTTGATATGATATAGCGGTCAGCTGCCACAGCAGTGGTAGCACTATTTCTGTGTTTTCAAACTTCTTTTAATTTCTGAGGTACACACCTGGTTTTACTCTCTCTGCAATTTAACAGTCTAATGGTCATTGTAAAATGGTTGTGCTTATTGTAACAAGTAGGGAGGTAACTTTGTCGTATGAAAAAAGTGTTTCAATTCTCACTATAAAACAGTGGAGTCATCCAGAGCCTAATTCTGGAGAGCGGGTACAGCGCAACCTGCTTTTCTGTTCAGCGTGGTCTCCAAGGGGTATATTTAGAATTGTTGCATGTGACAGTTCTTGCAAGCATTGTCCTGAAAAAAAGGGGAAAAAGACAATATTTTAATGCAAACTCCCCCATGGTTAAATATGTAGTGTCTGGTAACACCTGTTGTCTTTAATGCAGTTCTGAAAGTTCACAGCATTTTCTGACATGATAAAAGAAGAGAATCCATCAAAACAGGCAGGTAGATACATTTTATTTCTACAAGTTTTTTCTCACTGAAAAGTAAAACATAGCAAATGACAGGTGAGTGGAAAATATCAGTAAATCATGCAAGGCCGTACATTACCAGGTTTGTAAAGCTCTGCTTTATATTTGGACATTTCCATTAGCATTTTCTTCACATAATTGTCAGGCTGTACCCATCTGGAACTAATTTGAAAATCAGAGGTTAATGGTCACAAAAGATGACTTGTACCAATTAACTGTAATATTTATAAGTTCAATGTCTATGTGAGTTTCTATTATAAATACTGTTTTCACTTATCTGGCACTGACAATAATGTTTTAACTATTGAATTATTAACATAATTTATATAACAAATACAGATACAATCAAAATTTTTGAAGATTGCTATTTGTCAAAGGATGCCTATTATCTAAACATATTCTTTTAAACTTGTAGGAAAAAAATACAGATTATTTCAGGAACATCAAAGCCATTGTAATCTCTGTGTATGGGGATTTACTCTCCTTTGAAGTTCCTGCAGTGGAACTCCCTGCCTTTGTTAGACTATCTGACTATTTGTATGTTTAGAGAAAATAATAAAAAAACCTGTGAATCATTCTCCTTCCATTTGCACTTTTTTAAAGTTTCATTTTGAAGCACTAAGATAGAAAATTAATTGGATGTATTTAATGATTTAAAAGTCAATGTCGTAGTGGCAATTGGCAATTTATTAAACTTTCCCAAGTGCCCTATTGCTGGAAAGTTTTGAGGGTTTCCCTGTGCTGACATGATAAAGAAATGCATTGAGAGGACTAGAAGAGTACATCATCTCTCCTGCCTCAAACACTTGTTTTGCTTTGCCAGCATTTGCTTTTCTGCTGCAGTGAATAGGTGTTACACACTGCTCCTTACTGTAATCAAATGTGTGTGCTTTATGAAGGAGATTGATTCATCACTGAGCCTCTGAAAGCTGCACTGAGCAGCCTCTTAGGATGTTGTTCTGGGGGAGACACGGAATTTCATTTTACTTTCTCACATTTGTTAGCTGCTAAAATGTAGAAAACAAGACGTGTCAGCCGTGGCTCTAGGCAGATTTCTGTAGTTAATAGAAAACCTAGATTTCGCAGTGTTTACTGAAGCACTGAATTAAAGAAATCTAAACAAATGGGTTATTATGACAGGGTGAGGGGAACTCTTAAGCCTAGGAAAAATACTTCAAGTGGGTGTTGATACTCTCACTTCACATTGATGATCAAGTGATGCATGAATCTTTTTCTACTGCAAACATAACATTAATTATGTTCAAGGAGGAAAATATACTATATGTGTTGCTTTTCATTCTCTTAAAGTGTAAACAAGATGTATTGAACTGGAAGTCTGTGTATCTTCATGTTTAAACCAAACCTTTGGGATTTGGCAATCTTGTTAAATGACTTGGGAAATGCAAGAGGCATATTTTATTCCTGAGGGGTCAAATTACCCTGGTTTGAGGTACTACTTATGCCTTTTCTTTGCAATGTTGACTGCCTTGAGGCATTAGCATAATTATTGTTGAATCATAGGATCATTTAGGTTGGAAAAAAAGCTTAAGGTCATCCAGTCCAACCATAAACATAGCACTGCCAAGTCCACCACTAAACCATGTCCCTAAGCACCACATCTACCCATCAAGTCTCCAGGATGTGTGCAACGTGCTTAAATTTAAACTGCTTGCCATTAAACCTAGTTACTTCTTGGAAGATGTTCTGGAGGACTGGCTCCTCAGTGTGGTCCCCTAAGGATATGAGGCTGTTCATTTTTCTTCAATGTAGTGGTGCTGTAAGGTGGTTTGCTTCCTTGCTCCTGCAGAAGGGCAATCTCACAGGGACTAATAAGGCCTGGAAACTGGAAAAAATGTGGTGGGATTAACTGAATCTTTGTCAACAATTTGCAGACTTTTCTCTAGCTTGTGGAGGATGGAGGATCTGGTCAGTTCAGGTTTTTCCTCACAACGGAACAGGATCTGGCCACTTGTGAGGTTACCTGGCGGCTCAGGTTTGTCTTGCTGCAAAAGTTATGTGTTGGGGATGTGTGCCTGAGCTCCTGGCGGAGGGAGGACCCTGGTTGCTGAGTCAAAGCAACACAAGTGTCCTGTGTGCTGGTTAAATGATCAGCGCATTGATCTGATCGATCATCTGATGCTGATTGCTCAGCAGCATCTGGCACGTAGGCTGTGGGAGCGAACAAGGGGTGACAGTGCCACGCCGCGTTTCAGTTTGGTGCAGACAGAAGGAGTGTGAAACTTGTAAGAGACCTCATGGTCCTGCACATACCTGTATTGGCCATGTTTGGGCTATCGTATTTTGCTAATGATCTGCGTGCAAGATTTGTGTCTCTAGGTATAGAAATGCATGATACGCTTACAACAGACCTAATACGCTTGTCAACAGGATGAGTTTCGTCTGGAAATCCGTCAAGCATGCACAAAGGTTTTTACATGCACAAAGTAAAATCTTGAGCCGGGGCCCAAATAAGAAAATGTCCCTTTATCAGCATAGTTTAATCAAGTCAGCAGGTCTAAAAGCAGAATGAAAGTTGTCAGGTAGATTGGAAGGAGCTGTAAGTGTGGCCATTTATAATGTTAATATTTACTTAACTTCTGATACAGAATTGCAAGAGTTTTGTATTTGTAACCAAATTAGGAATAGCTCAGGGTTGGTTTTTTTTTGGTTTTTTTTTTTTTTTTTTTAAATATCAGCCTTTATGAGGGATTTTTGGGCTTCATTTTAATGTTATGATGACTTATCAAAATTGACCTTAGTGGGTTGTTAAAGTCCACGTACTTGAAATACACAAAGCAGCTAGCAGATCAAGTCTGTCCAGTAACAAGGGCAAGCTTAAAATATTGTAACACAGAAGTACCATTACTATGATGCATTTTTACGATCATGTGCAAATAGCTGTGTAAAGCACAGCGCTGGGTCACCTTTGAAGAATTTCCATTGACTTTCATGGGAGACATGATTATGTATGAAGGATTCCAAATCTCTTTCTTTAATTTCTAGATATTAGAAATATCTGCATGTTGTTTCTTATTTCTTTGCTTTTCCAGGCTCATAGCAACCTAACAGTAGTCTGTGGTAGGTATTATTTGGTCTGATTCTTTGGTTTGGTCTTGATCTTGTAAAGATGACTGTAGCTGTTAACAACTGTATGCATTTGAAAGAACTGAGTGCACATTCTTTTTGCTGACAAAAATTTAGTACAGCAGTGTCATGGTTTTTGTACAGGTATAGCATAATAGACTGGGACTTGAAGGTATTGTGACAATACAAGTAGAAAATCATAATTTACAGGAAGGAAACTGAAGTATTTTTGAGAGTTCAAAGACCATCATTTGTCCATCAGTGTCTTCTCCTGTCTCCATCTATGTCATACTGGTGACAAAACCAAGGAAAACTTTTAATGATTCTTTTGCTGCAGTAATTGTGAATCATGGCATGTGACACCATTGGCTGTTACTTGTACTTAGATAGTGACTTACACTGCTACCAGTAAGAAAACAAAAGCTGGTAAGAATTTCTTGATTTGCAATGCGCTTGTATTTCTCCTTAGGGAAGAAAATCTTGTTGTAATTACTAAAATACATGGCTTTAAAGATGCATGATTTATTTATGATCCTTCATTTCACCTGTGCACACTTTCCTCTTGCTGTTTGCTAACTGCCCATCGGTAGTATTTGCAGCTTGCTTAGGAAAAGCGATGTAGCACACACCAGGTCTTTTATTGTACCTCTGTCCCTCATCTCATATTTACACACTTCCTACCCAAATGCAGTAGGAACAGCTTTCAGGTGTAAGTGGTGACCTTGATTAGGAGTATTAAATTAAGTTTATATTTAACTTCAGTTCTCACTTATCAGTCAAATACAAGATACAGGGAGGAACCAGCATGTGTATCCCTACTTCTGTCCACCTCACCAAGAGAAGAGCAACTAGAAAGCACTGCGATACTGTAAATTATTGTATATACACACAGTGAGTTCAGTGTTAACATAGTGATTAACAACCAGCTGGTGTTTTGCCCTTCAGTTTTGCTGCATAGGCTATTAAGAAAATACAGACCAGATTAGGTTACTAAATTATTGAATTCAAAATATAATCCAGATTCTCATACCGTTTGCTTTATACTGCAAACAAAACCACAGGGTGGTAAATTTTGAGCATGTAGAAGAAATAGTCCGGATGAGTACCAGAGAGGAGATACATTAAGCTACATTTCTTTTTCTGTGTTTCTTTGTGTATAATGTACTTCAGTCAATACCAAATAGTGTTTTGAATATAATCCAGAATGTGTCTTGGTTTTTGACCTTGGCTCGTATTTCCAATGATGACGTCATGAGTACAAAATAAATTGTGCAGTGGTCTGGCGTTAACAACCTCATCTTGTGAGTTAAATAAACCAAGAACGTTTTATTGGTTATTCGGTTTAGACCTTTTCCATTTGAGTTCCAGTAAGGTACAAATGTGTGCCTTTGCCTGCTAAACTCTATATTGCTTTATGACGTCTCCAGTTTATACAATCCTTTGATTTGTATTTGTATTTAGTAAAATTGAATAGAGCAAAGGCAAGTTTAAAAAAAGAAAAAAAAAAAGGAGGGATAAAAAGGGAACGAATTCCCCTTTCTGTAGCATTTCAAGTAGGTCGCCTTCTCATCCAGGTTTCCTGTTGACTTTGTTAAAGACTGTGTCATGGAGAGCTGTTACCTGTTTTTAGGATGACCTTAATATTTCAAACTCGTAGGTACCTGAAATTCCTATCCAAAACAGAGCAATGTCTCCCTTCTGATATCACTTTCTTCTATGGTCATTTTAGCCAAATGAACTCAAAGTTTTCTGCTAAATTTGTGTAGCTGGAAAAAGCAGGTTTTCCTGCGGAATAGGTAAATCCCATTTACTCAGACTTTCACACACAACTTTCTGAGCTGTTATTTGAGAAACAATTTGAATTATTCAAGCAGGTTGGAGAAGTTGTACTCTGAACATTGAAACCATGGCTAAATTCTCTAGTTTCCCAGAAATCGGTGAAAGTTTGGCAGTGATGGGGTCACTGTCAGGACCCCGACTGAAGATCATTGCACTTTAGAACAAAGGTGCTTTGGCGATAAGTGCTTAAATCACTGGAGTATTTAAACTCCTGCCCCTGTATTACGCCTTAGTCTAGGTGTGTTTTTTTCCCCATGTCTTATTGTAGGTTTCAGATGAACAAGGATGTAAATGCTTAGAGTCAGCTGCTTGTCCTTCTGATGTGAGCTCTTTACATCAAATTCACTCTCCTTGAGCATATTTAAACAGCTGAAAACCACAATTTTACAACCCCCCGCTCCAACCTAACCAAAACCCCTGCTGTTGAACTTCATACATATTTCACCTTTATTTATAGAAGTTATTTGGGAAAGGAAAAGGACCCGGGAAACGTAGACACAAAGAACTTGCTCACTTAATACTTTTATCATTTTCAGTGTGGTGAGGGCCTGGTGTCAGCAAAGACGTGTTTGGAGATTGGCAGGTCACCAGGCAGTACAGCATCACTTACATTTGTGATTTTATAAGCTGTAGGATAGGTTTTACTTCGTGTCATTTCACCTGAGGAAGAAACTTATTCCTTGTCTTGCTTCATTCTCATTTGAACAAACCCACGCATTTGGTGCTCTGTAGCAGTAAACTGATGCTGTTTCTTACAACCTGTTCTGCTGTCTGACCCTCTCATATACTCTCTTCCATTTGCACTAATTTTCATGCTTTTGTTGTAAACTTTTGCACTACTCTTATGTCTATGATATAAACTAGGCTTCTTGTTTCACAGCTGACTATAAAGCTGTATCTTCCAGTGTCTTCCAGAATATTTCATGGGGTGGCCTCTTAAATGCCATCTAAAAACTATCTGTAGTTCAGAGGAACTGCAAAACTAGAGCTATCAATCTCTCAAAGACATAGAGAGAAACAAGTCAAATCTATTCTGTTCAGGTAAATGCCTCCCCATGAAAGTTGTTATAGTCATCAAGGGAACTACTCAGTAGTTGAAGGAAATTACTTTTACTAAACACCTTGAAGATCGTCAGTGACTTAGTCACAAAAAAAAAATTAAAAAAAAAAATGCAAGCAGTAGTGAAAAGTCCTTGCACTATCTTTTTAGCAGATTTCCAAAGTGGAAAAAAGAATGTGTGGCAAAACCTAGAATTTTGAGATTCCAGCTCAAAAAAACCGCTGAGGCATATCCCTGGTTTTAAACCAGAAGAGTAGTCCAGTTGAAGTTGGTAAATCCACTCTGGCTTTGCAAATCCATCCTGCAGTTATAGAAAATGGCCTAAAAAAATACAAACCGAGACCTCAAGAACACTGAAATGGGGAACATAAAATGTTATCAGTTGCAAAACTATTACTTTACTATGTGTTACATGTTGATTTACTGAAGAGAAGAGAAAAAAAACGCATTAGATATCAGATAACATCCTGCTAGTTACTAGAGAAACTTCACTTTTCATTAGAAACAGTTGATGTAGATATTCCTTATTTTATAGTTTTCAATCCTTAATCTAAAAGGAAGAAGATGGTGAGCCAGGGAGCAGGCTAGGGTGTTCTGGCATGGCATTTGCTTCCTGCTCTCTTCCTCTTCCTCCCTGCCCTGATGAAGCAGTAGTTGAGGGGAAAGCAGTGAGACAAGGTGCAGGGAAGAGCAGGGTGGGTAGCGCAGGGAGCAGAAGGAAAGCGACTCTGCGCAGAGCTTTTAGCTGTGTGCAGCACTCCAGCAGCTTGTGCGGGAGTGGAGTATTGAAGCTATTTTTAACTCAGAAATATCACAGTGAAATGCATTTAATTCATCAAAAAAAGGAAGAAAACCCTTTTCTCAAGCTCCATATCCCAAGTAGTATTTTAGGCAAGCTCTAGGGATGGAGGTATTTTGCCTTGGAAATGGCAGTTGTAATGCAATGACCTCAAGAAACCTTATCTTCCTGTAAAAAGCATTTGCCTAAGCAAAAAAACTCCCAACAAACAAAAAAACCCCACCTCAGCAGTTTTTCTTCTTTATCTAAATGGTTATATCATCTCCACTATGAGTAACTTTTTTAATTCCATGCAGCTGCTGTAATATTACAAATAAATATCCATGGAACAAGCCGTTATCATTTGTGTAAGAGTGGCCATTGACTTCAAGAGGAGTTACAAACTAGACACTTGGTGTGTTATGTAGGTGATTGTAAGGCTGTCGGAGGGCATAAATGTACACAGAAATGCAAAGAATATTTGCTTTTATGGTTGCGGGAGCAAATATTGGAGAAGTGTTTTCTTCAGAAGTGGCAAAATAGAAGAGCTCATGTAGGTTTACATTGTTCTGGAAATCTGGACATATTTGGACAAAAATGTGGCTTTCAAAATGGAAGATTGGTTTGTCTTTAAAACCATTTTTGTCTGAGTGGTCAGTTTATACAGGGAGTTGCACCCTATGGATACTGTTCATTTTCCTGGTGTAACTTGCAAATACGTTTTGGAAGCATATCCTTGTTTCATAGCTGAATTCCATGAACTGCTGAAGTTTTGCCTGTAAGGCTGAGGCTTTTGCTTCTTTGAGGTTAACACCAAGGTTTGACAAACATGAGGCTCACTGCCTTGTAGTGGCTGTCACTGTCGCCTTGTAGTGTGCATACAAGAAGCTCCTGCAACCCTGCTATGGAGCAACCTCAGACTGATTAGACAGCGTAATGCACTGATTCATTCTTATGTTCGGAGAAATCCTCAAGCAGATGGGAAAGATGAATGGGATTAGTCACTTTAAACAAAAAGCACTAATGAAAAAGTGTTTTTTTTCACAGGCATGAATGTAACGCCACCAGTTGTAGAATTCAGAGTGTTGTCAGCTCAGGAAGAACAAACTGATGCTGTAATTTTGCTTGAGAGACCAGGGAAAAGAAAAATTGATTAAAATAATGCTGTGGGGATCCTGATGTTCTTGCAGTAGGTCAGAGAGAGTCGGAGTCTTCTGAGTCAATATGTTTTCTCTTTGCTCATTCCTAAGACATCAGACTGGTTTTGTAACAGACTATTTGTTCTACACATTTGTGGAGGCTGAAAGCTTGGCATAATATATATACTTCAAAATGAATATTTTTCTATGAATGAGAACTTTTTCTTTAGCCTTTCTTATTCCATTTACTTTTCCTTCATCAATTTGTGCTGTATAATCTGAACCAGAGGTATGCAACAGCATCCTCATAGTATTCCTCTTTTTAAATGACTGACAACCCTTTTCTTTGAAACTTGAACACGTAACAGCCAAGCCCTGCTTGCCCTCCCCAAGACTCTGCTGCTCCCCAGCATTTTCACTTTGTGCAGTGGGACTCTTCTTGACTATAATAACTCTTCTGTGGTGTTTCAAGAGCATTGCAGAGTTGTTTTACTGAGAAGATTTGTTTGCATAGTATTGATTTTTGTTATTGCTTTTAAGCTTTGGGAACTAGTTTGATACTAGGTTTTGGTTTATTTTAATGCCTGTAAAGATAACGGCTGGTTTCCCCAGCCTAGTGAAATCCAGTTAAAAATAGGAAAAAAGGTATCTGTAATAGGATTTAGGCCTCTAGTGTCTTAGGTCTCAGAACTATAAGAAGAGTTGTGCCTTTTGTAATTTTTCTATAACAACGGAGAAAAAGTGATTCTTACTATCTTACAAAAAAGGTTTTAAGTTTGAGCCTAAATACAAAGATAGGCTGGTGAACTTCCCTACAATTACAGCTTCAGTTTTGTATTCTGTAGGTTTGGGGAATTACAAAGTATTACAGCACTTGGCCAATTTTCGTGCTAGTTTAAACTACAACTAGGATATTCCCCCCAAATCGTTTCAAAAATGCACTTAGATGTCTCATTTTGCCAATACATTTTGTGAACCTGTAGAGTTTCAGTAGTGGAAGTCCGAGTTAGAGATCAATCTTTGAAATTGTGGCATGCACCCGAATCAACAAAACAGGTACATTTTAGCTGCTTCCTAAATGCAGCATGTACTACAAGTACTGTGATGAAGAGGGGCTGCAAGGGATTTCCTATGGTCTTTTCTGGAATATTTTGTTGTTTCTTTGAGATGATACTTTATTAAAAAGATGACTACTATCTACTTAGGAAAGAAAAATCCTTAAATCATGGAAAAAGGAGTTTTACATTACAGGCTGTAGTAAAGGATATTGGTTATATTTTAATAGGTAAAAAACAAAGCCTGGTTGGGGTCACAGTGGAATAATACTTCAAAAAATGTCTGACAGTTTAAGGTTTTTAGGACTTAGTATCCAGAAATAAAACTTTGTTGTAGAGTTTATACTTCCAGAATAACATCCTCATGCATGGGTAACATTTCAAACAAAATCTCAGTTTAGACTGTGATTTCTCCTCAGAATGACTTCTTATTTTATTGGCTCTGGCTCTTCTGCTTGTAATAATTTCCCTTTGATTCAGTGGTGTACCTGTTAGTGTTTACTTCAGATTTGCTTTTGGTTGCATACCCAGTTGGAAAATGAGAGCTGCTTGTGGAAAGCAGTGCCAGCAGGCAAAACTGTACAAATCTGGTACACTCTGAAGGTGCCTGGGCTTGTTCCCCTAGCTCTGCAGAGTGACCATCACAGATCCGAAACGTAATTTCCGGCTAAGAGTGTTTTTGCAGTCTTGACCTCCAGTGTGAAGTAGAAAAGACCAAAGCTGGACAACTCATTCAGACTTCAGCTCTCATTCAAACTGTCATTAAGTTTAGAGGTAAAAAGCGTCAGCTGGGGAATGAGACAGGGTTTTCGTATGAGTCTGCATTTCCCGAACATCACATCAAGAATTGTGCTTCAATAGCATGCAGCAGCCAGGAAACATAGTGAGCAACTGGTACAATTAGGAATATTTTTTCTGTAGGGACTGGGGTTTTTGGTTTCTCTGTAGCTTTTGGGGGTGCATCTTTAATTTTAATGCTTCTATATAGAAATGCATTTAGTCAGTGTCAGTGCTGTCCTTCAGCTGCCTCATTAGCGCTGGCTGTTGCAGCGATGCCAACAGCAAATGACCAGTGATTACAGCAGGGAGCTGAGGGCTCTCACTGCTCTCCACAGACATATTGCCACGTTTTCTCGTGCAATCCTCTCTGCATCCACCCGTTGGATCCTGTCTAATCCATAAATTATAAACTACTCTGTGGGATGGGGACTCTGCTTTGCGCAGTCTATGCAGTGCTTTTGACAACAGGTCCTAATCAATTATGAAGATTTATAAAAGCTATTAGAATTCAGGTCCATGAGTAAAGGAACTTCTTTTGAATAAAAACTGGGACAAGTATGCGCAGTGGGCAATACTGAGAAGGCTAGGCTAAATTCCTGACAAATAGGTTATTTCAAATATCATCATGTCCTGATTTTTTTTTTTTTTTCTCCTCGGAATGAAAATTCATAGTGTCACCAGGCACTCATCCACTTTGTCTCTGTGTAACGTACGCACCCCTGTGTGCTATCAGCTGCCTTACGCTCTTTGGCCTCTAATTATGCAGCTACAATAATGAAGATGATGAGCGGAACAGGGGGTTTGGTGCAAGTTATGAAGCACCAATCAATTCATATCCTGACATATTACTGGCATTTCTTTCAAGGCTAGAGACAGATGAACTGAGAAGCCAGTTGCATAATGATTTTTCCCTCCTCCTGCCTTGGAAAGCTGCTGTCCAGAAATTTTTAAATTAGGCTACAGCTGCCTATCTGTGATGTGAAGTGTCAGTACGTTTTCTCGCAGGTTACTGCATATGCTTTTCAAAGAACATTATCAGGTTTTAATATATCCATTGTTTTAGAAGACAACATCTATAGCCTTTGGGTTAAATGGCTTCTGGTTGTTTCTCGTGAGTTGCCTTTTGATTTCACACTACTAGAGTGAGGGCATTATGCATTAATAGTAAAGCATTTATCTACTATGTCACTTATGCTTTGGTAAGCCACTGTATTTATGCTTACAAAATCACAAGATAATTTATATATGTCACAGAGGAAATAAGCTTTTGTGTCATGTTATTTCTCTGATTAGATCATGAATTACACCAAGCAGGCAGAGATTTTAGACAGGATGCTTAGAAAATAAAGCAGAAGATCTTTATCAAGGAAATCAGTATAACATTTGAGATATTACGTGTTTTCTTCAGCACAGGAGATACTATAATTTAAAGCTTTGACCATAGGCCTTAGAGCTGTAACTGTGGAAGTGTGATTCATACATAGCAGAAACCATCAAAATACTGGAGAAAAGGTCCATGTCCAGCAGCAGAGTCTGGGGAGCAAAGACTGTAAGTGTGCTCCTGTGGGAGTTTGCTCCCTTTCGCTTCAGCACTGTTCTTTTGGCCCCGGAAAGGCACTTAGAATTAATCTGCTAGTAATACTTTATAAACAAGGGGATTATTTTAACAACTGAAAGAGTTAGAATGAAAGGCTCTTTCTATTGCAGTCCTAAATTAAACACAAGGAAAAGAAAATCCTTGAATATCATTGATACATTCTATTTAATTATATTTTAACCAAGCTGAACTTTTTAGTCACTTATGAGGACACATTCAGAATATCGTTACAAAATAGTAACAGTTTGTAAAATGTAAGCACAGTATTTTTTCTCATAGTATTGTATGTAAATGTGCTATTGGGCTCAGTTAGAACATTTACTTAGTTCATGTGGTCTCAAAATGTGATTTAGAATATTGATACCAATAACCTTTCTGATTTAAAAGTTTTTTTCTTTTGTTTTTGTTAAGAGGCTTAACGATAGGCAAGTTTAAGGTATGCACTCCTAGCATCAAAGAATATTAAAAAAGTCTCTTACTAAAGTCTGATTTTAAAAGCCAAAAGGGATTAAAAAAGTCAGTTTTCTTCAGAATGATTGTAGCCCATTATCTGAAATAATTTCCCATGAGCTTGCTTAGAAAGAAAAATAAACTCAATCTGCATTACCCCAAAATGATAAGTGTATAATCCTTTTTGACATCTACATGGAATTTTAAAACAGTGAAATCCCAGTTTGTGATAGATACGAAACCTAACGCTCATGTTATCTTTTTTTGGAAAAAGTCTAATAAAAACATAAAGGTTTCTTATTCTAGCTTTGACCTGGAAATACGTGACTTTCAATCTTACTGCTGTCAGTTACATTAGTACATTAAGGGAAGAACAGATCTGTAATATGTTGAAATGCTTAAAGCTCAAACTAAAATGGCATGGTGGAATTGAAATCATTTAAACTTTCAGTAAATGTTCCCCAAAACAATGTTAAGGCCCAGTTCAGAGAAATGCTGCGTCAACATCCTCAGGAGCTGAGCCAAAGCTGGGAGGGGTTGAGGGCTCCCCTGGTTCGGAGAACCTCTGCTTTTCTTTGACATGGCTGCTTGGAGACAGTTACCGCTAGCTTTGCCAGCTTTTTAGCCCCTCTTCAGCGATAAAACTTCTGGAAAGAGCTTCATCTTTCCCTGGACTGCAGACGAGGGACACATGGTCCCCTGGATGCTGACTGTCAGGCAGCTGGGAAAAGCTTGATTGAGGGAGGTCAAAGCAGCTTTGGAGATGGAAGCAACTCCTTGAACGACAGCTTCGTTCTTGTCAGGAAAGTGTGTGTTGCATTTAATCTTCACTGTCCCTGTGACTGCTGTGAGGAAACGGTAAAAACCAGTCACGTGTGAAAAGGAGAAATTGTTACTGGTGGTAAAACCTCATGCGTAATCTATTGATACTAGGAAAGGGATCTCCTTCCCAATTTGCTTTCAGGGATTCAGCAATAGGAAAGCCCCAGAGCTGCTGTTTTACCTCCCAAGTAAAATCACAAAGCCCAGTTTCTTCAGCTGTAGGGTTCTTGTACTTTGTATGGTCACAGAGAGGGAGAAAAGGAGATGGCGGAGTGCCATAAGCTGGGTTTGGCCTTGCAGATGGGAAGCAGTTACTTAAGCTGTGCCTCATCTCATGACATGCTCTTCTGCTAAAGCTTTTCTCCCAGTCAAAAGGAGTGGGTTTCAGTTTCAAGCAGGAAAAAATGATACCGTGCTCTAGGTCTGAGCACGAGAGACTTCTTGAATCCCTGGCTGAGCTGAAGGTCCCTCAGATTTCCTTTGCTCCGTGTCCAGTCCTTTTCTGGCATGAACGTGATTACACAGACATTGCGCAAAATCTGCTGGTTTCAGGTGAAACCACCGAAAGGCTCTGGTGAGGGAATGTAGGAGAGGAGCGAGAAGGAGTTTGAAGAAGGGAAGGAGTTAATTGCACCATCTGATCTTTGGCACTTGGCTGTATCTGGCTGCAAGCAGTTGGTTGGATTACACCTAGCGCTGGATATGTCGGTACAAACTCATTTATTGTATGTTATTCCGAGCACGTAGATGGCTCTCCTGCCTGGAGCTTTTAAGCACAGAAGTTCAGGGTGGGGATTCAGTTGCAGAGGAAAGATTTCAGCTTCGCTTTTTCAATTCCAATCACCTCTAACCACTCAACTGCATTATTATACACAATACCCTCAAAAATGCTAAGGCTACTATTATTCCCACTGCAGGATAAAGGTGTTTTCCATATATACTTTATCCTCTGTGAGCAATCTGGCACTCACTAAAAGGCTCTCAGCTGAGATGAATGTATGCTAAAGCTTGTACTTCTACAAGTCATGGAGGCCTTTTGCTCCAAGCCGTAGATCAGAGAAAACCAACAGTGAATCAAAGTTGACAGGTGAGAAGAAATAATTTTAAATTCTCCACATATGGAAGAATACTCTGTGGAACTAAATTTACTGAACATCATCAGTCAGATTTTGTTTCTTCAAAAAGGTTGTTAACAATGTGCATCTTAACAATACTGTTCAAAATCTGCTTCTTCCCTCTGGCCCATCAGCTATGTTAATTTATTATTATTTACCATAGTGTAATTCTAACTTCAATTAACTTATAATTAATAAGCACTTGACATTTTTCAAAGTACTTCAAAATTAATCCTCTCAACATGCCTCTAAGTAGTTGTTGTTGAAGATGAGAGAACTAATTTCAGATTATTTATATTTATTGAAATGAAATATATCACGAGAAGAAGAAAAAAGAAAAAGCAGCAAGCGGAATCCCAGTTTTACTGAACTCAAAGCTGCACAGAAGTCAAACAAGTATGAATTAAAATGGTTTGAGCGTGTTAATAAACCTGGAGCAAGCGATGCTGGCCCTTTGCTGCCCCAGCAGGTCTGTGGTACAGCAGGAGAAGCGATGCCAGAATGAGAGGGTGCCTGCATGCACCCGGGTTGAATGCGGGATGGGAGACTGCAGTAGGATTTCCAAGAGGGAGCTCTTATTGCAGAGGCAGGGTGCAAGCTGGCTGCAGGACTCTTGGTTTGGTGTCTCCAAACCCTTGTTTGCCCTCTCCCTCTCTGCCTGGTAGAGGGGACCATTAACTCACCCAGAAGGCAAACGGCCGTGCACAGGCACTGCCTGTTGGACCTGGTTAGAAAGACTTCAGTGTCCCCGTCCCCTCATCTTAGAGCAGAGGGTCTGAAAGCCCAAGTCAAGAGGGCCCAGGTTTTTCTGGAAACCGTAGCAGTGAAAACGTGAGTCTGAGCCCTACAGTAAGAGCAGACTCCTATGTGCATCCTTGGGCGCTGCACAGCTGGGAGCATCCATGTCCTGCGCCAACAGTGCTCCGGCTTTGCAAACCCCAGACTATGCTGATTTTAAATGTTAGCCTCCCATCTTTGTCTTTCTCAGTGTTGTTTTCAGCTAACACTGGTGATAGCTTTTGCAGCCAATATTGTAAGATGATATTATTATTATTATTTGGGAGTATGAAATAATTTCTGTAATCTGTTCTTACCTTCACACTCCTTATTATTCTTCATTTAGAATAAGCAAGACAGTTACTTGGCATGTTCAAGCAAAGGGGCATTTGCAAACAAACCCGAAGGTGGGTGCTGAGGTGCAGTGGTCCCCTGGACACTGGAGCCGTTAGCAGGCATGTCTCACTGGTGACGCTGGTCTTGGGTTAGAAAGGGTCGAATGGGTTGTGTGGGAATACTGCAAGTCATTGCCTATTAACACACTGCATAGACACAGATCTCATAAGACAGCTAGAATAAAGGAGTATTCTGAGCTGTTCAGCTGTTAAATAAATTCCAACGCTGTATTGTTTGCTATTAATCTTTGGACTGCTCTTACACACTGGTAATCAGACTCACACGGGAGATGTGTGCCTAGATACCTGCTCCTTGCAGTGGGGCACTCGGGCATCCAGTGGGTCGGTCCTGTCACTTGCCATTCAGTGGGCTACTGAGAGGAATGTCTTCATGCATACCAAACAATGGATGAATTATATATATATGCTTGTTCATTTTTCTTCCCTAGACTCTGCAGAGGTATTTCTTCTGTTTCAGCTACTCATCTCAGTGCTTTGCTTTGCCCTCTGACTGTCTGTATGTGAAAGCCTTGATGTATCAACATACTCTGGAGTGAAAGTCACTTTCTACTGCAGCCCAAAGACAGATTTTCTTGGTGTCTGAAGCATTCCCAGCTCCTGTAGTACAGGCTGCAGTTCAATTCCTTTTGTGTAATGCTGCCACACCTTTGTAAAATCCTACTACTCTCCCACCCGTCCTTTGTTACTTATCGCAGGTAATCACTAGGTAGATAAATGCATCCTGTGGCTGCTTTCCAGGCCATAACCTAATTTTTAATGGTTTTTCTATAGGAGGAGCAAAACCGTTTCCCCACCCAGGAAAGAAGAAGGACCCTAGGAAATGGGGCACTGCAACTTTCAGCTGAAGCACTAGGCAGAATTTTCCAAGTGGTAGTGGTGAATGCCTGCTTTACATGTGCTGTGCCTTGCTGCAGGGCCAGGAGCTGGACCCAAGGGCTTCAGCTTAGTTTAGCCTTCATACGGAACATATGCATGAATTTTTCCCATCCAGTTCTTATTACCAGTAAATGTAAACACAATCTGACTTGACTGTGTAATTTCTTTTCTTTGAGTAACTGGACCTTAGAGAGGTGCTTTAATCTGTAGGTCTGGATCTCAGAAAATACTCTCTCAAATCCTTACTTTTAGCATCTTAAGTTTTGAGTGCTGTGTTGCTTCCTGGAATTTATAGGTACAAACATGATCTTAGGGGGTTATAGAGTTGTGGGAAAGTACTGCTGCTGGCAAGAATTTAATTTTGGATTTTTATGTGTGTTTTGAGATACATCCATCAGTTTGGGGCTTTTGCTGCCTTCCTATATCTCCTTACATAGGTGAGTTCTATTCGGTTTTGGCTTCAAATTACTGCCCTAACTCTGTTTAGCTGTACTATGTGTGCACGCTCACCAAATCCAGTGTCCCTGCTGCGGCGTGAATTCCTAACTGCTTTTCCCTACCCTTTAATGGATGTTTCAGTAGATTATGAAAAGTGGAGCAGGTCCAACGCTGTACTGGTTCCAGCAGTGCCGAGAGATTGCTAGTGTCATTGGGTCCCTCTGAGGCAGAAGGTGAGATGTTGCCCAATTCTCCTGTCTGCGTGCGTGTCATGCCTGGGGTCCTCTGCTCCTCCTTCCCTTTGTAAATGGTGCATCCTTCCATCTTCTTATTCTGTTGTTTCCTACCATTAAACATTGCAGAAAGAAATTTTTTTTTTTTTTCATGTCTGTGAAGAAAGAACAAACCACAGAAATCATTGTATATTTTAATTGAAGTGGGTAATTTTCCAATTTTTTGGTCAGGCTACAATTGACAAATCAGTTTTTCACACAGCCTTAACTGAAAGACCAATATATCACTTGGACATAATAGGAGGGGAAAAAAAAAAATCCCTCTTATAAATCAATTTTAACAGGTCAAAACTGTAATCCTTTCACTTTTTCATTCTCTGTAGATGCCCAATGCAGCTGCTATTTAAAAAACAAGCAAGCAACCTGCTATTGACTTCAGTAAGGACTAGATAAGACCCTATCTATGCATGAGCAAGAAAATTCTTGCAGGAGATGTAGAATATAAGACAAGTAGATTATCTCCTATGCAGAGTTATTTCTCCTTTTAAATAATAAGAGATTAGTATGCCAGCTTCTAAATCAATAACACAAGTTTAACTTTCTCCTGAAGTTCACTTACCAAACCTTTCAAATTTTTTTCTGTCATGCTAAGCTAAAACATTCCAGTACCAGCATTTAGTTTATTTTGAAATAGTGCTTTTATATTTGTTTTATAGGACCTGCTTAAATTATTCATATCCTTCAGAGTAACAAATGCTTAATTTATTAACTTACCCAAGTAAACAGCAAATCCATAGATTTGATAGGGGTTTTGATATAATTCTTTCACATGAAACTCCAAGCTCACAGGTACCTGCCTAAAATGAAGCTATGAAACGTGTAAGCAATGTACTAAATAAACCTCAAAAATTGCCCCCTTTTTCTCAACTAATTTTCAACTATATTGATTTAAGGTTTAAAAACAAATAATGCTCACCCCACTAAGTTTGGAATGCACCTGTCTATACCAGCACGAACCCTTAAGGTGAGTTTAGTCCCTGGTCAGTTATTGCTTCATGCACTTCAGGTGTAGAGAGTCTTAATTTGCTCAGCAAATTGTGTTTAAAAAAAAAAAATTAAAAAAAGTCTGTATTAACAAAAAAAAGGGAGTTAAAAAAATTTCTCCTATTGAAGTCCTGAAATGGGAGTGAGTTTATTGTGAAAGACTCCCTCATTCCTGATTCCTCTTCTGATTGCTATAAGTGACTTAAAACCAAAAGCAAAACCACCACCACCAACAACAACAGAAAAACCCCAAACACAAAAAAAATCCAAACCAACCAAACAAAAAGTCAAAGAAAAAGATTTATTTGCAATGTTTCACTTTATATAGTAGGGCTAAATCTGCACTTTTTTAAAACTCCAGATGAATAACAAGCTGAAGGTGTAAGTGGAATCTGCTAGAAAAGTAAATAAATTAAACAAGCTTTAACTGTTGAGTCTTCTTTTTTTCTTTCCTTGGTTCAGTAAATCATTTTTTTATGGCTGGCAAAGATCCAGAAATTTACAAAAAATAAGCAAGCAGGAGTAAGTACAGGAATGAAATCCCCATGATTATTATTATTTCTGGTAGTTTTTTTTAAGTCAGTTGATCTGATGAAATAATTTACTGCAGCATTTGAAATAAAATAAGGGTTCTTACAAATAGGTGTCTTTAGGAAGAATAAATTAATGGTTGGATGGCAAGAAGTAAAGTAATTGGATGGCATTGATTTTTTTTAAGTAAAATAATACTGGGATGCATTGTTCTATTTAGGTCATATTAAACTGTTTCAAAAGAGGAGAGCCTGCAAAAAACCCACCACCATCGTAACCCATTGAGCTTTCGGTGTTTAGCATACACAACATTTCATGTAAGGGAGTCAATCTGGTGGATCCCTGAGGGAATGGGGGAAGAATTAGCTCAGATTTATTAGGACTACTTCTCCATTTCCTGAGAAGGTCACATTGGAAACTTTGATAAAAATTTCAAGCCAATCTCTAACTTTTCCATGTATAATTCATCTTTGGTCTCTTGCATTTCTTTTCTTTATGCTAGGTCCTAAACCTTTCAACTGATATTATAAAATCCAGGATGAAATGAGCGTTCTGAGGTGGGAACCAATAAGACACGCTTGTTGCTGAGATTTGTAAAGATCAGCTTTTAATAGTTGCGGCTATTACCAGCTTTGATGTGGTCACTTAAAAAATAAAGCTGTCTTTCTCAGTGGACGTTTAGACTTGCTTAATGCAATGCAGCAGGCTTCTTAAAATTACAAGGTTTGTCAGGCAAACACTTTTTTAAAAAAATCTGAGCTCATTCACATGCAATGTAAACTGCTGGAGAATTGCAAGGTATAAACAGCTGCCAATTTCTGCTTACCTGAAGCCAGAGAGATGTCTCCAATGTACAGGAATGAGCCTGTTTCCTATATCTTGTATGTATAAAATGAGCCAATGACTCAGAGAAAACTATTGATATTGCTTACACAGCTGTGTTTGCTTGATTTCCTACTACCTATATTGTGTGTTCCCACAAGTTATGTTTTACTGTGCTGGAGAGACTTTAAAATATGCAGATTATCAGTGTTAGTGCAAATTTGGAAGTGACCATAGGTGCTTAGTCACAAACAAGTATAAGACTAATTGTCTTTTCTAAAAATAACAGAATATACAATAGATGGGAAGACTCAAAGGGCTTGTTAAAACAGGTGCAAGCTAAAGAAAGAAGTTTCATTAAAAGGAGCCATATTCAGCACCTATTTGATGCGTGCCTGCATAAATAGAGCATCTGTTCTACCAGGGCATTCTGAATCTTAGTTACTTTTGCATTTGCTCGTTTCAGACAGAGCTGCAGCGCTGTATTTTACAATTTATAGATTATACATACTATATAGTCATTGCCGAGGTACGCGGTAAGTGACAGCTCTTTGATGATAAGTTGACAGCAAAGCTGAGCAGCAGGCTTTTTGTCTATAGACTCAGGTGCTCCTCAGAGATGGAGATATCAAACATGTCAGCAGTACATTTAGCCGTTTGCTAATAACTGATGTTGTGGTATGTTTCAAAACAGCTTTGAAGAGTAACTTCCATTTAGTAGTCAGCTTAGAGTTTCCATAAAAGCATAAAACAAAATTAGAGGCAGCAGCTCTTATGAAGATGAGGTATGTGTTTGGCTTAAACTCTGAACAAAACAGGAAAGGTGTTTACCAAAATGCAATAAAAGATCTTTGTGAGTGGTATGGGAGATGTAGAAACCGCAGTCTTGTACCTGCAGAAATGAGCAGGGCAAAACTATGTCACTTGGCTGCTGGTACTGTTGGGTCCAGATGATATAACTAAAAGCAAGATGTCTTATTTTCAAAGTGCGCTACCTAAGCCTGAGAGACGAATGCTGTCTAAAGGGATTGAAAAAGCATTGCCGTTAAGTAGTATGATTTTGTGACGGTGGGTATTGTAATGCACCACAGATGTTAACTGCTTTTGCACCGAGAACATAAAATAGAAAGCCCAAGGTCAGTTTGGTAGCCAAAAGGAGTTTCTCCCAAACTGAAGAAATGATAGCTGGTGTGGTGACCACCACCATGTTATGGTGATGCTCGGGTCACTGCGGTATCTGTGCGTTTCTAAGAGCTCTGGAGCGTGACTGGTTTTAGTGGGACCTCCTTAGATGGACACCCACACTTGTGTGTTTTGGAAATGAATCTTCAACTTGAATGCTTCAGTACTTCAAGGTTTTTAATGTGCGTCTGAGTGAGCAAAGTGAAAAGTCGTACTCTAGGTAAAGGTGGTTATTCAGAGACAGATGAGCTCCTTAGAGATGCACAAGCCTGTGCTTTCTCAGTGCAACTATTTCTGTTGAAAAACTGGCTAAATCATAATGATTTTTTTGTCTTAATTTTCCCCACTCCAGAGGTTTTCTGCTACCTGATCTCAGTTCAGCACTTCCCTTGCAGTTTTTCAGCTATTGAGGATAGAGTAGTTGTAGATGACTATGATGTGGCATTACAGTTAAAAAGACCTTGTTCCTAGCACTGTGGTCCCTGTTGTGGTGCTCCTCTCCAGAGAAAGCAAAGCCTCCACAATGATCCTGTGTCATATATTATAAGGAAATGGTCTGGTAGGTTATTCAGGAGAAATTCTTTATTCCTGGTTTTTCTTTCCTTTTAAGTTCAGGATCACTCTTTGAGGCTGTCCTGTGGTTCTTCTCAAACATCTTAATCAACTAGAAATGGAGAAGCTATGCCACATTTTTCAAAATGTTGGCAATTCAGCGGATTGTAAATCGGCAGTGTTGGAATTACACTTCCAGTTGGTTAAGATTTGGAGGTACTGTGCGTCAGCCATAGTTTTGCATCTTCCAAATGCAGTTTCCAGTATGCTAGTTGGTTTTCATGGCCAGATAGAAAAAACCCCAAACTGATATTTGTGTGTTTGCTGCTAATGGTGTCCTCCTGTTCCTGCATCTCAGTGGGACGTAGCTCCTGTGAACATGGGACTGTTCAGGTTGTTGTGGGGCTCAGCTGAACTGTGCAGCTGCAGAGGAGGTGGTGAGCTGAATACTGCACTTTGGAGCTAAATATGCTGAACCCGTTCAGTTGCAAAGATTGAAGGAATTGCAAAGAATTCCCTTGCCCCAGGAAGAGCATATTGGTTCATTCTATCATGGAGAAATATTTGGCAATTAAACCTAAAATTTATCCACAAAGGAAATAATTAAAATTATTATTATATATTTATGCTAATACATATAACCTGAGTATATGTATAAGTTCTGCTCAGCTCATAATGATTATCTGTTGTGCAAAAAAGAACAAAGTTATACTAATTAATAAGAAATATGAAGTGAAATGATTTGCTAGGGAGTTTTTTACTGTATTTCAATGTTACAAAGTGTTTGAGGTTGAAAATTAATTTGATTCATTTATGGTTGGGTGGTACACACATCGATTCCATTACAACTAACATTAAATAATGAAAAAGGCAAGTAGCTAAAATACAACTTAACTAGTAAGTAAAGCTTGAAATGTAAAATAATGTATTTTTGTAATAATGCTCTTAAGTGGCCATTAGTGTTGTACTAGTGTTATGTAGAAACAAGGAGCAGATCCATATTATTCCTGGCAACCAAATATGTAGACCATCAAAGAAAACAAGTAGGAAATGTAAAGCTCTGTTGAAACCAGTTCGCTTGTAGCATTTCCCACTTTTGCTGTAAGCACCATCGGCCCCAGGGGAGCAAATATCTCCACCTCCCTCAGTGAAGCCAGGCAATGTTTTCCACGGGTTGTGTGCTAGACGTTTTGGATGGTCTCCCTGCACTTTAATTAGCCTCCAAACCCTGCGCAGTAGGGAATTAATCTGAACCCAGTCTCTTCTGAAGTGCCAAGAGCCACACTGCTGGCACAGTCCATACCAGGGTACTTCATCGCTACCGTATACTGGTATCCCTGTATTGATAAAATGCTGCTAAATCAGTTATACCACTTTAACTGCACCTCAGCTCAGCCCAGTTACACAGGTTTAACTCCTCTAAACTCCTCATCTCTAATCTTAATTTTAAGCTGTGAAGGAGTGTTGCTAAAACCAGAAGGTTGGTGTGCAAAGTTCTCATCAAAGTTTTCCAGGGGAAAGTGGTAAAAGTTGCTAATAGCTAAAGGAGACAGTCTTTAGTTAGTACAAGGAAAGATCAGCTGTGTCATAATCGTAAAACAGATTTTCAAGATCCTGGCAATAGGATACTTCGTCTTCACTAATAATTTATTATACTGAATTGCAATGTTTAATTATTTGCAAGGGTCTTTATTTTTTCTGTCTCTAGAACAATGCTCCTACTGTCATATGGGGGTGGGGGGAATCTGAATTTCAGCTGGTCCATATGTTTAAACATATCAAGTCAAATCCTAATGAATTTTGTATTTAACATTTTATATTACCTGACTATATGTTTAGCATTTCAAGAATGTGCACTAAGGGAAGTGCTGTTTTGGAGGTTGAGAGCACAGCTGAAATGAGGCAGGGTTAGGTTCTCTTCTGCACATTATTTGTGATTGGCACAGAAAAGTCATTAAAGGAAAGCTTCAAGATCTGTAAGCCAAAAGTTCATCTAAAAAGTTGTTCATAGGGAACAAGAAATGTCTCCTGAACTCTGACCGAATGAGAGTTATGGGGAGGAGAATCATAAAGATGTCACAGAGGAAAGTTATGGTTCCTCATGTAGCTGAGATGCCCCTGTTTAACATGAATTTTGAGAGATGCAGCATACAAAAACTTTCCCAAATCACAATATGGTTTTCATTCAATGATTTGGGAAAATAAGTTGATGACTTGAGAAAACTGCTGCATAGTTTTGATGCTATTATACTGAAAACATATATACACACATATTTTAAATGGGATATGCATGGATAAAAAGCCAATCTGAGATTCCTTTCTGAATTATTTAGAATATTGACAGGAGGAGGAAACCGCTTAGTAGTTTCCACCATGTCCATAATGCAAGACGAGCAATAAATACAAGCTCTTCCTAACTTAACCCCCTGATTTATGACTTCATTAATAAAGATGGATGAAATTTCTTTTATTCATTACTTATTCAAATAGTTTGGAGAAAATACGGATTTTAAATCAAATGAAATGGAATTTCTAATGAAGCCTCTAGAGAAACATGGAGTGAATCTGCAAAGAAAGATTGTATATACTGAATCTAGAATAGCTTAATATCATAGTAAGGGGGGAAAAAAAAAAATCCCAGCTCAGTCTTACCATGTAGGATTTCTAATCACCTAATGTGATGGATAGAATTAATGTTCAATTGCTGAAATAAAAATACAATGTAAAATAAAATATCAAGAAAAATATACAGAGTTGTTTTCTGTGGGTGGTACATGTTGTGTAGTCAGTAAGAGCACACATAGGATTATGGAAAGTGTCAGCATTAACAAGTCCTGAAGGTGGGATATCCGGGGAGCATGTATGTCATTTGTGGTTTTGTGTTTGGTTTGGGTTTTTTGTTTTGTGTGTGTTTGGGTTTTTTTGTTTGTTTTTGTTTGGTTTTTTTTTTAACTTGACACAGGAGAAGCAAGCAGCACCTCTGCAATCCATCTGCTGATCTCAGGTGCTCTGCCTCTAAATGGTATTACGTCTCCTGTACCTAGAATAGAACTGGAACAGAAAATACTGTTCCATAGCTACAAAATGAAGAATTTAAAGTCTGAGATTACATCTGTGCCCTCGGCTGCCCAAAGGGAACTGTGTCTGGGGAGATGGGCTGCAGATTTACCTAGGCTACGTTTCAGCTGCACGTGAATGAAGGCTTACGCCTCCTTTCATGAAGAGCCACACAGATAATTCTCCTAGGCCTGAACTAGTGCTACCTGGCAAATAAAGCCAGACTCCAGTGAGCGGTGAGCAGACAGACGTATAGTAGGAGCTGTTGGAACACTTCCCATTTGAGGACATCAGTTTGTTACTTTTTCAGAAGAAAATGTTTATGATTTCTTCTGATTAATTTATAAAATTACAGACAAATTCAGCAGTGTTAGTTCAATCTGAATTAAAGAGCGTGATTTTAGAGTTAGGTGCGTTTTCAGCAATCTGTGTTTGCCAAAAGATATCTTTTTAATTTAAGACATGAATGAGAGCTCTAATGAACTTATATATCACTTTGTCAAGAACAAAATGGGAGGCTAAAGAAAGAGAATGTCAAACTTTTTTTCAGCTTTTGAGGAATAAAAATCGCTCTTCCAACATTTTTTCTAATATAATGTCTGTGGTAGGAATAAGGGAGGGAGTCAAAAGCAGGTGGAGAACTCCCCTTCCCGTGCCCACCCCGCTGCACTGGTTCAGTGGGGAAGGCTCCTCTGGTTCCTGAGCTAGGAAGAGCGGGAGGTTGTACCTGGAAAGCCAGATTCCCTCGTACACAGGCTCATACGTAGGCTATCAGGTTGTAGGAAGAAGGAGGAGAGGAGATGAGGAATTTCAGCTTTTCTGGGCTGGAGTCGGGTCCTGTTCCTCTGCAGCTCCTGGAGAGGAGTGTCTTTCAAGTGACCTGTGACAAATGGTTTCTTATGCTGTCCTCTGCTTGCATGGGAAAATAGTAAAGAAATGTTTATAGTTCTGGTAGTTTCCTTTGCTTCCTCTTTTCAGTGAAGCTGAGCACGAGCCATACGTAAGAATGCAATCTATGGTTTCTGCATGTGGAAACCTTGTTACGCTGAGCTTGGGAACAAAATTTTCTTTGGTGTGAAATAAGCTGAGATTCTGGTCTAATTGTTCATTGTTCAGTGTCCTCCCTAATTTGTCATCTGTATCCGAGTTGTATTTTTGTATCTAACGACCTGTTTTTATTAATTAGCAAAAAGCTAGGAATGAAATTCACAAGAGAAATTAATGTCGTAATCAGTTCATGGAAATAACTTCACCTTCTGCTTGATCCCATTTCTGTACTATTTTAAATGTATACAGTTTAATTTTGAAAAATTCTGGCATTGGATTTTTTAAAGCTTAACTGAAAGTCTGTTCTGACATACTGGCAATGAAAATAGTTATTTTTCAGTGGAGTAGCTAAACTGACTTTCCACCCAGAGAGGGATCTTCAAACAGGCTGAAATTCTATTTTTTAATTACATTTTGACTATTGAAGGTGTCTGTCTTTGTTAGGCATTAAATGCCAAACCCAAGTAGCAGCTTTACAGCCAGTGTTGTCAGCCATGCTATGGATGCCTTCTATGCTTGAATATAAAATGGAGCCGCTGTATTTTACTAGCGAGGAAGGAATTCACAGTGGTTTTGCACTGCAGCTTTTAATAAATGAATGGAGCAATATATATATAGGTTTATTATGCCTGTCTATGACTTTAATAGAGAATGTTTTGGTATTCTGAGTTCCTGCTGGAACTTTCCTTTATACATTTATGGATGTTACATTTGCTTGTTTGTGGATTATCATCACTTCTGGTGTAAATTTCAGTGTATATTAGCCAAGGCATGGAAAAATGCAAATAGTGTCTCAGAAGTGATGAAAGTCCACGGACATGGGGGAGAACTCCTTGGTAGCTTGTTGGAATTACAACTAGGACAAGAGACAGTGGAGTGGCTGTGAAGATTGGAATTCCCTTCCTAAATCGCTTTTGCCAATAAAATCTGCGTTTCTGCCTCAAGTAACGTATACATAATCATCTTACCTGTCCCACCTCCCCCATCAGAAGAGGGCTGTGTTGGGCTGTGAGAAGGCTAGCTTCGTGGATATTAAATATTGCAAGGAAATTACTATTAGTTTGGCCATCTTAGTATGAAAATAAAAGCCTAAATTATAATCTGGATCATAATTGAGATGAAGGTCCCGTACATTATTCGTAACTTTGAATCTGACCCAGCTGGCGTTCAGGACATCTGAATGCTGTGAAGCGCATTTGAAGACCAGAGATCTAAGTCCCCGTGTCCATGAGGGCAGTGTGGGGAAGCAGAAGGATATTTCCATTGCCTGTAATGAAGCCCAGATATTTTTTCTTCATTGCAGATTGCTCTCATTTTTCATTCTGTAAAATTCAGAGGCATATTAATTTTAGATTCCTTACACTTCAATAAACGAACCAATAAGAATTGCACTGAGAGAACTAGAGTTTCCAGAAAGAAATGCTATGATCCATTTTAAAAATCTTTGGTAATTTTTGAAAGTGTTTTAAATAGTGAGGCTCAGTAGAGTAGGACAGTTTTATTTTTTGTAACTGCTAATTTGTGCTCTTTAAATTATTTCCTTTTAGATGGCAAAGCTCTTTAAGGATGATTACTTCATTCATCTTCAGTCTGTGAGAGCCAGGCACTGAGTGAGAAATTAGAATTGAACGGGTTTTTTGTATATAGCCTATCACCATGCTGATCCCAGTCCTCCTGCATATGCCATCAGTGGCGAAATAAATTTACAAACTTTGACTTGTTTTTGAAAATTATTTTGACAGATGGCATATGCATGGGCAATTTAAAATCTGACTTTTATTGCGTGTTTATGATTCTTTGTAAATAATTGCATAGTTTCTTCTGAAGAAATAACATCTTAAAAGATGATTACATCTGAGGATGTTCTGCTTAGTTCAGTATATCACAAATCACAGTGTCTTTCTATTAAAGCAAGTCTTCCTGCTTATTGTATTTTATTGTACAGCAGCATTGGATGTAATGATTACTTCCTTTTGTGTTGTACTATAGCAAAGTAGTTACTGAAATCTACTGTGTACTTACCACCTGCCAGATTTCATGCACCAGCATTTTTTTTTCCCTTTTATTTTCCTCCTTGGCTCCCTGTACTCCCCCTGAAAGGACTGCACAGCTTGCTTTCCCATCTACTCTGTTGCTTGAAAGGAGAGAGTGGAGAATTGGGGAGAAACTGTAGCTGTATAAATCCAGTAGAGCATCAGATGTTTGTGGGCAAGGTGGCCTTCATGCATATTAAAGAGAAAACTCCAAATACACCCACAAGGGTGGCTCCTGGCACTGGGCGTTAGCTGATGCCTGCTGGATGACCTCACTCGCAACTGTTTGTCCTGTGGAATGGTCTTACATTGACTAAGCATAGATTTATATTAATTATTAGTTTCATTTGTTGCTTATTATCTGTGCAGTGCTAAATCTGTTTGCTTCATAGCTCACATCTCCATGTCTTTGCTCTCCATTTTTTCTCTTTTGATCAGGCATAACCATTCTGAATTATGATACGTATTTTCTGTGACAACACACGCTTTGCAGTGGCCTTGATCGTGCAAGGTCTCTGCCTTCAGAAGTACCCTCTGAAGTCAATGTGAGTTGTGAAAAGTTCATGCACGTAGGATAGATTTCACATTATTAAATGTCATTTACCATGAAGTAGGATTTGGAGTTTGGTCTTGCATATTAAAACATAATAAAATGATGCAAAAATCAATACTGGAGAGGAAATTCAAACCCACTGTGCAATGTTCAGAGTTAATATTTCACCTTATTTATGTGAGTGCTACATCATATTGAAGAAGGAGTTATACATTACCCTACTCAAGTATTATATAGTGGGGGGAAGTGATATAAGTTATTTCCTTGTCCTATGAAACCAGAAAAATTGCAACAATGGTTTTGGACAGTCACTGAAGAGAATAAGTAATGTTTTGGTTGAAAGTACAACTGGATGTTATCTGCCAATATTTATGTCTTGTAGGACCAAAGTTCCTTTGCTCCTCTCTGGAAATGTGGACTGCAGCTAGAAAATCAGAGGTTATCATTGTCTCCGTTTCCTCTAAGCATAAATCGAACTGAAAGTTAAGCACCTGGAACTTGACTTGAATGGCTGCATAAGTTGAAGTCCCATTGCCTTAACTTATGGTTAACATCAGGTACTTCTCTGATATTTTCCTTTGGCCCTTGAGATTACCTAGGGGCAAAAGCTCAGTTGTTGCAAAGTCCCTGAAATGCCTCAGTCTTGATTCAGGAGCTGTCCTTCCTCTCAGGCTGCAATGCTAGAGAGTTTCCCCTGCCTACCTGCCTCTTGGCACCTGCCCCAGCAAACAGAGCGGGCTCTGCAAAGTCTGCAACAGGTAACAGATCCCTTTTGCACCTGCAAAAAAAATCAGTGTCATAAAGCTCTCCTCTATCCTGAGGGATGTCAGGGCCACCCAGCTGCGGGCAGTGCTTCAGCGGCATGCCATCAGTGGAAGGGGAGGATGCCGTAAACGTTCTGGAGGTTGTGCTTTGTGGGGTTCCTCTGCCTCCAGCGTTTCCTGTGGTCTCACAAAAGCATCTGCTGGCTCCGCTCCAGGAGGTGAACGCATAGAGGTCATTTGGCTTTATTGCCAACGACAAGTTATTTCCACCCTGAGCATTGCACTGCACTTCACTCTAGAAAGATAAAGACAACTTAAGCTCTCCTGAGATTTGCATAGCTGTTAACATGTCCTGTGAACTGACTTTGCCTGTAGAACATGGAAGCAGTGCTGCTAATTGAATTTCCAGGACAGAAACTGTGTTAATACATCTTCACTGATGTGCTGGAGCTCCCAGACACAATCAAGAGCAGAACAAGCATGATTTCAACTGTTTCTAATCTAAGTTCTTTGCAGCATATGACTGCTGGTACTTGTGAAACCCAAACCTCAGCAATTATATTCGAGTGCTGTTGATACCGTTCAGAGCTGTAAAGCGCTGCTTGAGTTTCTGTACATGCATGGTTTTAGATGTCGGTTGTGGCAAGGGGTTGGCAGTTCTGCCTTTTATTTTGGGCCTTCACACAGCTCCCCAACAAAACTAGGTTATTGGATTGAAAATGTGACCACTTGGGGTTTGCCTTTACTAGGAAAGAAACCGGAGAGCTTGGCTTTAGCAGGTGTCCCAGCTCTTATTTCAGATAGGCTAAACTGTACCGTAGATCTTGCCTCTCGAGTCACAGTCTCTTTTTGGAATATCCATATGTTTGTATCTGAACTTTCTGCTGACTCAGATGCTTGGGGGGAATTGAGTATTTGCAGGTTTTCCCTCATTGTATAAATGCAACAGCTGCTCACAGAGCCCACTTAATCTGCAGGTGATTTAAGGCATCCAAGCAATTCCAAAGACCGTGGAAGCGCATAGGTGCTTTTGAATTCCTTGTAGGAGTTACGGTGCCTTTTAGCCATGGCTGCACGCCATGGTTTCCTTGACACCAAAGAAAGAGTCCTGTGTGAAAACACTATGAACGACAGGAACGTTTCATTCAGAGGTGGTTGGACACAACAAAATTGTTGAAGCTATTCAGCAGCTTTGTAAGAAACTGCAATGTGATTTAATGGTATTCCAAAATATGAAACAAAAAATAAATCTTTGCTATGTTACGTCTTCATGGCAGAGGTGTGTAGGGCGCATATATCACCCGGATGGTTAGGTCAGCTTTGCAGTATGTGCTGAGCTCCAGGCTGGTACACCTGTGCTGCTAGCAGCATCTGACTAGGCAACTTAAAAGTAGCCTGGGAACATCTGCATTCTCATGTTGTCGTACCAGTCCATATATAGACATACTGTTAAATGATGACATATATATTTAATTAAATTTCTTTAAACTTAATCACATCAAATGCCCTGATGCATAGTGGTCAAAATTGGTGCGAGTGGCTTTCTGGGAAGATGAAAGGAAACACCAGCTAAGTGCAAGTGGGCGTGAATGAGAGAATAATGCAACTTCTAATCGCACAGCCATGTAATCCAGTAACTCCTTGGATTATTGTTTTGCGACTTTACATCTTTTTAAATCCTCTCTTATCACTGAAGCAATCAAAACATCACTTTAGTTTATGATCTGAGAAGTCCTAAAGGTGACTATGAGTTATTTTAAGGTGATTAATTTGCATCCACAGATGTATGACTTTGGACTTTGTCCCTGTGCCTTCTCTGATTGTAATGATGAAAACATACTCTTCTTAATTTGTTTCACATAGCACAACTTTTCTCCCTAAAATCTGATGTAATCCTTGACCGCTGATCTGTAGAATCCTACAATAATCCCTTTATGATAATATTATTTCTTGAACTGACCATTCAAAGGCCTTTAGGAACTGCAGAGTGCTCCTAATTAACTTCTCTGAGACACTGTTTATTCCATTTGTCTTTTTTCTTTCTTATTTTTCAGTGTCACCATGGCATCTGTGTGTTCTCATCCTTTCTTCTGCCCCCCGCTAATTATAGACGAGCGAAATAAAAATCTAACCTTGCTGGAAATTCATTAATATTAAAATATGCCACAGATAAGCCTGTAAATCTCTAAGTTGCAGAGTTTGTCAGTACCTTACTCAACAATTTACCTTTGGAGTGAATGCAGATATGCAGTACAAATTACTAATCAATTCTTGCATATTTAAATTTACTTTTCAACTTAGAAACCTGAACAAAATTTCTGTTTTCATGCTGAGAATTGGCAGGGATGAACTGTTCCAATCTTAAGGTAAAATGAACAAATAACTTTTAAGAAATTATAGTGTGAATATGTCCCTTTAACAAGAACTCAAAGTTATTTGCTACTGTTATTATAATCATTATTAAATATACATGTAACACTGTACAAATACAGTGGGTACAGAGGTTGGTGTTCTAAATACTACCGAATTAGACAGCAATATCCTCACTCATGGGACTTTTCAAGATGATTTCTTTGGGACTTTTTGAGTAATACGAGATAGACGTTTGACCCTTTGCTATAGGTCTGTCAGCTTTTCTTTTGATTAAAAAATACAAATTTAATAAGAAAAAATACAAACAAACTAACCCAACTGAAATTACATTCTGAATTATTTAGAATTGCACAGGAGGTGAAAGCTGCTTAGAAATTTCTAGGTTGGAGATAATGCATCATGATCGATAAATGAATACTACCCTTCCTAAACCCAAATATATTTGGCATACATTATTAAAAAGGTATAAAATTGTCTGATTTCATTATTAATGCAAGGTTATGCTATAGCTTAGGTGGAAGAGGTCATACAGTACATTTGGTTTCATAGTTTTTATTTTTAAATTATTTTAAAGGACTGTAGAAGACCGTAGAACACTAGATTTCGATCTTCACCTTCCCTTTAGTCTTTCTGTCTCAGTTAAGTCCTTCTCGTTCTTTGGAGAGAAATGTGGGATTGGAGGGGTACTAAACGGTTCTTAAATTTAAGAGTGCTTGGGGAGCATGCCTTCATAAAGACCATCCCTAAAAAACGCTCCTTCCATTACAAAGGACAAGGAGAACAGGCAGATGAAAAATAAGGGTTGACACTGCACTTGCATTGTTCATGCCTCAGTGCATTCATATCAATACGGTACATTTTCTGAATTTACAAGCTTTTCTTTAGCAGCTCCGTTTTATCATCTTTCGGATGCCTCGGTTCTTTGGGTCAAGCACCTTCTAGCACTTTCTGTATGACATATTTTCCTCCCTAAAACACTCTGTTCTTTCCCTTCTCTATCTACCTTCGCCTTTTCTTACCAGAGACTGTAAATGTCAGTATGTCTTGCTGATAATTTGCTGTTTGAGGCTACCTGACTCTGGAGCAAGATTCTAATGCTTGTTATGGCACGACCGTGTTATTTCATTGACTTTGCTCCTGTCATCGGCTAATTCACTTTAAAGCTGTTTTTACAGCAATATGAGAGATCTGTAGATATTTCTAAAGTTTTGGATATATTTTCAACTTCTTTGTCTTGCACTAAGTCCACAGACGCAGCTGTAATGGGTATCCCACTGTGCCAGCATTTCTTGACTTAAGTCTGCCCAGACAGACAGTGCCTGCCCTGAAGACATGGCCTTGTGAGCACAAATAAGAAAGTCACGGTGTGCTGAACTTAGGCAGAGAATGCTGGTTCATTATTTTCAAAAAGGATCACAGGTTGTATAACTGCACATGCAGCTGAAACTCTGACTTGGGCTCTGTGCGTTGTTTCCATCTTTACAGGTTACTGTTACTTTACAGACTGTATCTTGTGTTTTCACTTGATTTTTACTTCCTCTGCCAAACTGTTGGAAGTCCACATGTTTAGTGCCCTGAAATATGTGTTTTCTTTAGTCGAACTGTTTGGAAGAGTACTGTGGAATGAGAGTGGAGGAATTCTGTGCATCTTTGTAATTGAAAATGACTTTTTTAGGGAGAAGAGGTATAGTTGTTCTATATTTCCTACTTCAAAAACAGTAGAGAGGTTACTTAAATTTTTTTCACCAACTTTTTCTAAGTTGTACCATAATCTTCAGTAATGTATCACTTACTGCCAGCTAGATTACAGAAGTGTCCCATGGAGTTCAAATCCATCTCTAGAGAATGAAGAGACCCTCTTCTAATGTGGACAATGGAGTTTACCCTCTTATATACTCCAAGCTGTGAATTTACTTGATTCTTTCTACTATGGAAATGCTCACTGTTGTGTGTCATTCTAAGAGGGACTGTCTTGAGATTCCAGTACCTTATAATCAAGCAAGAAATATTGAGAACTGTTTTTTCTACAAGTTGTTGATTCTTTTGTAAACTTTTCTTCTTAACTTTCATGTCATCCTTTGTGTTTTGAAGCATGCCTGTTATGCTCTGCAGGAAAAAAAAAAAGTTAATGTTGGAGTCAAATTGCTGAAGCCTTGTGAACTTCTCTGAAAGATCTAATTTCCAGGTCACTCTTAGTGATAGTTGACAGACTTGTAAATCTTATCCAGGATCTTTCACAGATAAACTGAAAAAGCAGGCAAAATGGAAGCTTTTAAAGCTTCATAATTTACTATGAAATGAATAAGTACAGTGAAGCCTTCTGCAGATTTAAAAGTGTTTTAACTTCCTATATAATGTGTGAATTATCCTGAATCGTTAAAAATAACTGTATCAGTGCTAAAGTTTTCAAAGAAATTCAAGAAACAAACTGAGGTAGAAACATATCTTGGTTTACTGTTATTTATTTATTAGTATACGCAACCTGATGCTTACTGTGTTAAAAAAGATTATCAGAAGAAAACAAGAACCATTTATATGTCTGTATATGTTTATACAGCATTTCAGGAGAGATGGAAAACATATAAAAAGTGGTATGTCCACCATTAGCCTGCCTCACCACTTGTCAGTTCCAGCAGTGGTCTCTGTGTTCCTGTTATTAGGTGCCCAGGCCACTTTGAGTATCTTCTCTTTTATAGGCTTCTTGTATCCTTGTATCTATCTTGTTTGCTAGAAAGTTGAGGTAAGGTTGGAATCGCCTCTTAACACCGGTAAAAGTCAGTTTATTGAAAGTCGGTCAAAATGCTGTGTATAATAGGAAGATTATCTCTCTCTCTCTCTCTCTCTTCCCCCCCCCCCATTTAACTATGCAGATTTAAAAACAATTATTTATCATAGCACAATGATTAGATCATTCTTAATGCTTTAGGTAACATCTGTGTGCTTTTACAGGGATAGTTTTATTAATAGAAGTACCAACACTAGCAGAAATAAAGAAGAAAAGATGCATCTTTCTTTCCATTATCAGCTAGCTCCTTTAAAGTACTTTCAGCCATTCCATCTTCTCAGTAGTCACTGCTGTCATCTAAATCAGACATAAATACAAAAGAAAGAATAAGCAGCACTTAATTATCTTTTTCACCTAATTTATTTTGTGGTTCCTTTTTATAGTGGTGCATCCTACTTTTTATTTTGTATGTATTATTGAAACGGTGAAGTCATTGCTAAGCATGCGGATGAAACCAAATTTCAAATGTGATGGGTAAAATTGATTAAGTGTTCTTACCAGTGATAATCAGTTCCAAGGTCTCTGGCTGTTCCAAGGCCACAACCCTTGCTGGAAATAGAATGCAGCAATAAATTGAAAGAAACCAATGATTCAACCTTAAAATTCCAGAAAACCTGAGAAGAAATACACTTCAAGCTTGCAGCAGTAGTATGTGCACGTAAGTTCCTTTTTTTCATTAAAGTTTAAGACGATTTGGAGCGGATCTTGTATAAAATATATCCTGTTCAGAATGCAGACACTGTAATCCTTATCTCTGTCAAAATTCATCCCAATCCTATCATCTATTAATCTGCTGTGTACACCATAGAATAGGATTGCCATGGTCTGTATTCTTCCATCTTTGCCTACGACTGGCCGGTCAGCAAGAGGACATGGGGGAGACAGACCTAATGAGAGAGAGTACAACTCTTCCTAAGTTACTCAAACCGGGAGGAGCGTGCAGTAGAGGAAGATCCAGTTCTGGGTTTCTTGTCCGTATGAGCTGCTTCTTAAAAATAAAATAAGCTGGAGGTTCAGTCTCTGGAAAGCTGACTGTCTCTTTTAATCCATCTCTCTACATGCCTATCTCTATATGTAGTCCCATATGTTTTTGGTATGAGAATCCTGTTGGAAAGATATTCTAGGAGCCTAAATAAAATGGGAGAAAGATCTCGATACAGGACTAAGATCAACCTTTGTGTAAGGACACCTTTTAATTTCTATGAATGCTGTTCCTTTCTGCTCTTGTCTTTCATCTCTTGGGATGCATAGGTTTAATTGGTTGCTTTTAAAAATGCCTACTGGCATCAAGGTCTCATAAACGTTGGCAAAAAATCCCACTTAGGTTCCATTGTTCGAGGATTGAGAGACTAAGTCTGGCAAATCTGTCTGCATAGCTAAAACTCCCCCAAATTCTGTGTGAATTGATAGCTCTGACCTGCACCTGCTTGATTTCTGCAGTGACTTTATGTGGTAATCAGAATTGCACATAATTTTCCAGATGGGCTTTCAGTAGCATCTTTCTCACTGCCAGGGTGCCTTTCTGTGATTTATGCTTCATTCCCTTGTTTGCCCAGTGTAGTGCTTCTTACTACTGGACAGATGGTTTTATTATTTGCAATCACCACAAGATCTCCCGTATGATTTCTGTATTCAACAATGATTTCCATGTTTATTTTTGGTACCTGGATTATTGCCTTGCTTTTGCCAACACTGGGCTGCCTGTATCCACCCAGAAACCAAATCTACTCAATCACTGTGTATCTGGTGGTATTTTCCTATTTGTGTGTTATCGTTAAAAGTAGTCGTTCTGGAAACTCAACACTTCTCTGTGTTGTTTGTATAGCTGATAATTCCAACATGCTGACCCAGTGGCTTTCCTTTAGATGCTTATTTTCTCTCTAACATTTTGCTGTTTGCCAGTACCTCTGGCCTTGCCTAAATGCAAGAATATTTTAATTCATCCATGGAAATTCATATTTTTCTGCTTTATAGTTGCATAGCATATACAGCTTTTTTCAAAGTGCAAATAGCACTCACCTGATAGCCCACCACCTTTTTATCCTTTTGAATAATAAACTAGTTAGATGGACTAGAGAAAATACTTTTTTTTCTTTTTTTTCCCCTCCACCAGTAAAACTATGCCATTCATCAAGTGATGTGGTTTTATATTTGTGTTCACACAAACATTTTCTCTTTTAGTACCGATTTCTCTCTTAATATTTGGGGTTCTTCTGTAGTACAAAATCCAGTTAGAGCACTGTCATCACTTGAAACGGATAATGTGATTTAGTCTGTTAGTGTAGATGGGTACCATGTTATAACGCTGCCCTTGAGTCAAGTTACATTTTAGACATAAAAATAGGGATGATTAGGTAACATGGTTAAAATGCAATTTAGTTATACCTCAGTTACAAAACATTTTTTAGCCTGGGCAAAATGCGACCTTTCTGGTGCTCAGGTGTAGAGTGTTTATTTTTGCAGCAATGCTGACCCACGTACTGAGGCTAGGATAGCAGCACCCCTACAGTTGCTGTGATTTATCAGATAAACATATCTATAACTACTTCTTTGCTCCTGCAAATGCTCTGAAAATTCTCTATTAGCAGACTTTATGAGTCCTCATATCCTCAAAACCAAATTTAATCTAGATCTGATGAACTCTGTTGTCTCATTCCATCTACTGTTGTCTTCTGCATGGAGTGGAAATGACTTATGCTTGAAGAATAGTTATCTACCACTTACCTTGTCTTCTGGAAGAGGCCTCTGTAAATCATTGCCTTTCAATATAAAGGCCACAGGTTGTTTTATATGTAGTCGAGAAACTCCTGGTAATTGAGAAAGATGTAGGATTAACATCCAAGCACACTATCACTAGAAATTATCGAAGAAATGAAGTAGATCTCCTATTTCATTTCTCTATATGTTTAATTTTTATGCAAAGAACCTCCATTTTCTGATTCTGTCAGACTGCAAAGTCTTTATTTAATAAGTATTTGCAGTGACTTGAATAAATTGCTGCTTAGAGTACTCCCCCCAAATTACTGTTCTTCATCAATAGGAAAATACAGTCTCACTAAATTCCAATACATGTTTCTTGAACCGAGATCATGAAGCACTTGCAGTCACCTTGGAATTGATTTGATAAATACACTGTGCCAGTTAGTAACCCTGGTATGTCTTTTTAAAAATTGAATGAACTCTAATCCATGTAAATTACAGGAGATTGATGTCTTTTCCTGAGCAATTCAGCTGTCATTTCTGGAGCGTTAGCAATGATCAGCAGTAATGGGAGTGCTGAGAAGTGGGAAAGAAAGACGGACAAAAGGGCAGTGCAAGGATTGGATAAGGGAAGAGTAGTGTGAACTCTTAGGATTTAGTTGTCTCTTTGCATTTTGTGTGCTATGAGATGCTTGTAGACAAACTTTTTTTTCAGCATGAGAAATAAAGCCCTGAAACTTGGCTCTCGCTTCAGGACAGCGAGGCTGGCATTTCTGTCCTGCTGTGAGCAGGCTTGGTGTGATTCACTAGCCATAGGTGATGGAACAAGTGAGCAGAACTATGAAGCGTGTTGTACAATGACACCAGCCCTCTCTGGTTTAGCTTTTTTCATCTCTCTGCTATGCCCGCAGTCACTAGTCGTGCTGTCTCCAAACTTGGGTTGTGGCACAGACTTCTGAACGAGTGTCGATTCAGCACTGCACAGAGACGTCTGTCAGCTGATGTCTTTGTGGTGCGGCTTGAGGTACGTTTTAGCTGACATCAGTTTGTTTCGTTTTTTTTTTTTTAACTTGTTTCCTGTGTGGGGTTGATATTCTGTGAAGTATTTCTGGCCTGCTCTATATCTAGCTCCAGAATATGGTTCCAGGTCTTTATTTTCAATTCAGACATCCAGTTAACTTGTGTTCATCGTTGGATGTGCCTGTCTTTTATCTCATGTTTTTGGCTTTTTATCCGAGCACCATGATTAGATTGCTTTTTGAATGAAATCCAAGTCTTCTGCACTTGACAGTTTCCAATAAACCTACATTTCTGATTCATGGATACCACAGCTATAAAATTTGGCACAGGATAATTTTCCATAGCAGTAAACAAAATGAAAATCCAGAAATCAAAAAGACTCTTGTAGGCAAAGGTTGTTGCCCCTTGTGCTCTCTTTATTTCTTTTCTTTTTCTATTTTAAAGGCATTTGCAGAACTCAGCTTCCCTGTTACATTGTACTACATCCCAGTTTCATTTAAGTACAGAAAATACCTTTTCATTCATTCAACCATGAAGCTACTGCTGTTACAAATGGATTTTTCTATAAACATCATCCCATGTAGTCAAGTCTGGATCACATCAAAACAATCTGCTTGAAAAGAGCTGTTGTAATGCTGCCTAACCTTTTGTTTCTCCTTTGCCATCAGAAGCTCTTCTACCTATTAAGTGCCTCTAAGAAGTCCTTCTAAATCCTCAAATCTTATGTCTCTTTATATCCCTTTTTTCAGTGTACATAGTTTGCAACTTCAGCTGCCTCTGATGTCTGTTTTTATATAGCTGATCACCACTTCAGACAAAAAGTGTTTCACAGTAACATCCATGGTCTCTCCAAATTATCCATCCTCTCCACTCCTTTTGATGGCTGCTTACATTTTCAACTCCCTCCATGAATATGCCATATTTCTCCTTGGAAAGTTTCAGTAGCCTTTCACAACTCCTCTTCTGCCTGAACTACAAACCTCTTTTTGATTTATCAGCCTTTTTATTCCTTTGCTTCTTTCTTTCTCTGTTATAACCTGTGTAACCAACTTATCTTTTCAGAGTTGTACTATAATCCAAGTGGTATCCAATCTAACAGTGTGTGGCTGTGGAAGTGCCTTTTTCTCCAATTGCAAAATGCGGTATAGCGTCCAGAGCGAGCTGCTTTGCTTTGATATTAAGCACTAATTCCAGTTATTTAAACTTTTCTTTGAAACTAACAGGAAGAGTGATCAGTATGTGAAAATAAGGTATAGTTTTCAGTTTATATTACATTTTCATTACATTAACTTCATGGTGTTAAATCAATCAATGTCACTGTGGTAAATGTAGACAGGGAACATGGAAACATAAAGCCCAAGTACAGTGGCAGAGATAAGGGCAGAGCGGGGCAGGCTAGTGAAAGAGACTTCACTCTGCCCCACCAGATGAAGTTGGTGCTTTACTCTTCCCTAGACTGAGACAAGCATCAAAGAGTTAATAAACCATTCAAAGACTTTGGGCCTGGCAAAGGAAATAGAGATGAATGAATAGGCGGTAGCAGGCTGGTGGAGCAGTAGGAGCTGCTTGAAGAACGTGCTGCTTCTCTCAACACAGTGGTGGTGCAAAGTCTTTGAACAAAACTAATCAAGTCTGTCTTGCAAGGAAAAATTAAAGTCTAAGTAAAAAAACCTGCCTTTGTTGTGTTTTACCCTTTGTCTTGTTCAGTAAGCACCGCACTCTGCCAGGAGAAGAGGACATTAGGGGGGCTGTTGCAGTTGGTGGTGCCGAGTTCAGGAGCTGCAGCCAAGGGACGTGACTTAGGGTTCGTAAACCCACGTGTTCCCAGTAATCGTCGACTGGGCAAATGGGCCGTGTCTGCAATGAGAGCTGCAAATGGCAGTGGCAAGCATGGGGCTTGCTTATCACTTTCAGCTCTGTTTAAGGTGCTAAACTGAACAACTGGGAGTGTAACAGTAAATCAGAAAGAAGAATAATATGGAATTACGTTACAGTTGTGGGGTTTTGTTTTGTTTTGTTTTTTAGAAACTGTTGGAAAGTTGAAAAGTAACATCTGCCTTCCCAAACTAAGATGCCACAGTTGTCAATTTCTATTAAGACAATTAATAACTTTTTGTACGTGAACTTGCTTTCTCAGCCTGTTAACATCTCTTCTTCCTTATTCTTAACTATGTAAATCAAACAAACAGGATAAAACTTGCATGATCCGATTCAGTGGAAGTTCTTGCCAGCTGCTACCATGTTATTGAGTAATATATCATCAGGATGGTAGTGCATTTGTAATGATGTATTGCATTGATGAATCGTGAGAGGAACTGTATTCTTTGTTATATTAGTCAATAAACGTCGTAAAGAGGAAAATACTGTGATAAGTCAAACTCCAAAATCTTATTTTAAAAGTTATTCATAAATGCACTGTAAATGGAAGATATTGGCAGCTCATGTTCTTACGTTATCTTTCTGTGTGTGAAAGTCTGTATACCAGGTGACTTGTGAAATCATTAGAATCTGTTTTGCACATTTTCCTTACTGCAGGCTTCAATATGAATAGGTGTGCAAGGAAATAATGGTAGAAGAAGAAAACATCTGTCTTCACTGAGCTAGGGAAAAGGGCAGAGAGAGGTCCCTCGCGACCAAAAGGATGATGTTTTGCCAGCCAAATTCAGGTGTCAGGTGGACTGCTCTCATGGAAGTTCCTTGTGGGTTTTAGACTTGAAATCTGTATCAGACTGTGTAATGATCCTTTTAACTTTCTGTTTAAGTGATTTTTGAATAGAAGCAATCTTAACACACTGTCATCATCTGTCCCCTCTCTCTCTAATTAACATCCTGTGCTGATGATTACAATTTTAGGCTGTGGCACAGCTTTGTTACTTATCTAAGTAATTGCTATACCTATAGATGCATCTATTAGAAGCAAATTGAAAGGGATAAATGGGGCTTAATTTAAAGCAGTTGTTACTTCATGTTGAGTGGATGTGAATGTATGGGTGAACAATTACGAGTGTCAAAAAGTACACATAAATGTGTTTTGTTTACCATTCTTGAAACCCTTGTTTGTACTTTTTCCAATTTTCAAGGATAGACAAAAATACTTTTTACTGTATCGAGATAAGAATTTAACCTTCAATATGCAAATTATTTAATAAGCATCATGACCTTATTAAAACAAAGTGCTTTTCCTCTATTCTTGGCTCTTTAAAGAAACTCCATTTAAGCAAGACTGACAATAAAATGATTGTTCCTCTTTGGTTATGCAGGCAAATAAATAACTTAGTACATGACTAATCTCATCTTAGGCAAAAATCTTTTCTAGTGAGCAATTTTTCAAATAAGTTTCTTAATTGGCAAAGATGTATAAACATTTTTGTTCTAAGTTGGGTAATAGCTAGTGAATAAATGGGGAAACATGAAATACCAAAGAAGATAAATATTTGTGAAGTGCCAAAAGGTTAAGTTAACATTTATTTGGGTCTTTTTATGCCAACGTTTTTACAGTGATTTGATAACTATGAATGAAGATTTATAAGCCTTTCTTGCTATTAAGCATTTTGTAGCGCACAGCTCCTTTTGCGAGCTGGTTCTTTTCCAACACCAGCGGTAGCTGCCTTAGTGTTCATATATTGAGCAATATCCAAATCTGCAGGGTTCATAATTTGGGGATATTGGTGTAGACTTTCCATATTTGGTCTCTCAGTTTGAAGAGTGTGAAAATGAGCTTCCACACTACATTTGGACCCTCATAATGTTAAATAAGAGGGGGAAAAAAAAAAAGTATTAACTGTATCTGCATATTTATTTTACAGTGATAAGATGTTGAGGTTGTATATAACAGGTGTTTAGGCTGGAGAACATCTGATTTTATTCAAACCAGTTTTCATATGTCTGTTCTTCACTAGTTGAACCTTAACCTATATCCAAGATGCACAACAGCCTTCTCACAGACAAGAAAGGTGAGGTCCAGAGCTAAATTGCAGTGATCTATCTGCCTTTAAAATTGTATTGAAGTGGACAATGGTTCAAAATTATGCAGCTTTTCTATTTCTGAGGATTAATATCTGATATTGTAGCCGGAAAGGTGACATCTAGAATAGTCCTGCTGCTGATTGAAAACACAAAAGTTTACCTACCTGTGTCAGGTTGATCTGTATTTTCAGTGAAATTATTTATTAAAAAAGAAACAGAAAAGGAAGAATAAATTTCTGTTGTTAAATTGAAGGTTGAGCCTTAGAAGCTGCCGGCAATTTTTATTTGCAGTTTGACCACAGCAAATTTCATGATCCTGTACCTTAAACCAGTTTAGTGTATAATCTGTGCAGCTGACACAGTCCTTTCCTTACATGGGAATAAAGAAAAACATGACTGACTCCTCCATAGAAACAGGTGCAAGAAAAATTTGAAGTTGTATAATCTGATACAGTTTTGACATGAAAGCAGTTTCCCTTTGCAAATTTTCTAACTAGTATACTACAACATGTAGAACATATATTTAGTCTGGAAACCCATGTACAGTAAGTCAGGTGGACTTTCACCTTTGTAATTGATCTCTCTGGTCTGAGAACCCACTCCGGTCCATTGCAATAAGGACTTCTTTTCAGCAAATCTCCCTTTCTCATTCACTACATTATACTTTCCATGAATTTCCTGGAATTATCACCTCCTGGACATAGAAGTCATTAAGAAACCTCAAACAGTTCCTTAAATCAGAATGAAAGACTGAAATCTCAGAAAAAAACAGATTGATAAATGAAAGAAATCTCCTTAAGTCGTATGCGTGGCTTGCTTCAGTTGTCCAAGAACATTGCCATTCACTTCTGACACTCTCGTGGTTGCTAGAATTAGTGAGATTCCCAAATTGAAATGTTATTTTACAGAAAAAGTCTGAGAAATTTGTCAGAACTGTCATTCTTGCCAAAAGTTTTGGCTTGATAGCGTCAGCATTTTCTGACTAAAATGATCTGTAGAAACAAAAAAATCCTGACACTGGATTTATTAATGTTTCCCCTCAGTATCAAGCCAACAGGAAGAAAATTATGATTCAGAGAGATGTATTTGAGACACAGTAGTTCTCAAGCTATCCCCGAGGACAGTGTAGTTCTGCATTGGTGCAGGTCTTTCCAAAAAACCCTAGTGCTGCTACTAACATAATGGGTCACATTTTTCTCTCACCTGAAGAACCACTACAGAGTTTTACTCAATAATAATGAAATTCATCTTGGTAAAACTGATTTTTTTCTTCTGTTGATTACTGACCTGATACCTTAAATAATTTTTGAACTAAATTAACAAATTCTTTTAATCTACTTTATTTTATTTACCATTTAGCAGATGAGATGCAAAATAATTTTTATCAGGTTAAAAGAGAAAACTACATCCCTGATCAATGTGTATCTTTCTGTTTAATTTTGAAATTATCTTTAGTGTCTTGGCTCTCAAAAGCAGATGGGCTGTAGGCTTGCTGTAAATCAACCTTGAAGTAGCTGTCTCTTAACGCGTTGAGTTGTAAAATGCAGGTTCTACTGGAATCGTATGGACTCCGCACTGCATCTTTCCCATTTTTCCTGTCGCTTCTTTATTACTTTTTCACATCACTGTTTGTCATTTCAGTGTGACTTAATTTGGTTTTCCTAATAACTAAAAATGTGATCTTACGTTGTTTGCTAAATATTTCACTCAGTATATTCCCATGACTGGTTCTGTTGCGGTGCCTGAATGCACAGTGTTTACCTCCTGTCTCTATCTGAAGCTCTTTTGATTCTACCTTGTTTCCACCAAACACTTGTTGTCATTGCCGTGCCTAAGTAGCAAACAGATGCTATCCCAACTAAATCAGTAAATTGTCTGCTATTTAATAATGCCAGAGGATGACAGCACCAATACAGCACAGGACACACAGATCTGAAGATGCAGCTAGAACTGTTCCCTGAGTTATTTATAATTTTACTAATTTAAATATTTTTATGGTGGGGTTTTAATACCCTACTTGCCCCTGTTCTTGTCACCTCGTTTTTAGCGCTTTTTGTGTAGCAGTAAAGTACTTTGTGTAACCTGCAGGCTAAAAAACAGGCTGGGAAAGGAAGATCTGAGCTGCAGATGGATTATATGAATAACTTGGGACAGAACAGTCTGTGAGTTGTACAAAGTTATCCATCTCATGATTTTGCCAGGAGCTCATCATTCGATGATCTGTTACAGCGAAAGAACTGTATATAAAAACTTTGATCAAATGAATAAGAAATTTTTCGGTTTCCAGCAGACACAATGCAATCCTTAGACTGTATTTAACTTCCTCATTTTGCTTTTGTTTCCACTGTGCCTTTGGGTCAACTTTGAACTTGTGGTAAAGATTCTAATTCATTCTTTTTGGATTTCTGAGGTTGCGCAGTAATGTTTCTTCATCATGTCAACGAAGTCACCAGTTCTGCAAGTAGGTCTCCATTTGGTATTTTTAGGAGGGGCTCCATATGTGCAGTGTAACTGCTAGAACGTATCAGGAAATAAAGAGGGAACTTAAGTTCAGATCTGAAATTAGCACCTTTGAATTTTGCCTAAATTAAAGAAAGAGATTCCTTTACCTATCATTCCCTCTGCTTACCTTGGATGTGTTTCACCAGTAGGGAAGGAGCATCTTGAATGGCTGAATTTTACCGAAACTGAGAAAAATACAAAACAACAAATAAGGTTTGGTTTTGTAAATAAAACTAAGAAGCAGGAATGAAATTAAATAATTTTGGGGAAAAGTCACAGCTTTGAGGTAACTGTAAGGGAGAAAGTTATCCAGATTTCCAGCAAACTAATCCAAATCAATCCTTTGCAGGCAGCATAGGAACTGGGAGGAGGAAAAAAAAGGAAAACGTGTGCTCGCCCACTATGAAAATGGGATTAAGCTGCTTTAGTTTAGCTATTTTTTCATTGCAGTTGTTCAACCATATCTAAAAACAGGGACTTTGGGTTTTTTTAACTTTTGTAGCTTTCTTTGAGGAAAAATGATAGTGTTTCTTCCTAACAGAAAGCCTCATACTGATATTCCTCTCTTTTTCCAAAGGTTTACCTGTTTTTACTTGCTCATGCATTGAGCCAATCTGCAGGGAGAATTAATATATTAGATATACCAAGCCAGCTCATTTTTCTTCTGTCACTTTTGCCATGATTAATGATAGTGAAAGTGTGTTTAACTCTCTTCCAAATGACACTTCTGGTATTGCTCAGTGCTTGGATTTTTTTCAGTCTGTTATCATTAACTAAAAATAAATTCAAGTTAAACTGCAAAGGCAGATAAAAGTATTTCCTTCTCTTTCTTGTTTATTCTTGTTTTGTCCTTTTGGAATGGCTGCATTTATGCATTCAAATATTTTGATCGTTGCCAGCAACTGTAAAGATTATGCAATTAAGCAGCATTTAAGCTTACTGTATTTTATAAATATAGGATGATATAGTGATATCTTCTTTAAGTGGACAGTTCCAAACTCATAATTGTTAATGTACTAAGAGAGCTCTGGGCCCTGAGGTGGCTGGGAAGTATAAATCTGTCTCTCATCTGATAAACCAGCTTTAAATAGAATCAATACCTAAATCTATCACGTGCTTTTGTAACAATACGCTGCCCTACAACACCGCACAGAAAGTAGCCAGGAAACCATTAAGTACAGGAAATACTTCTAACCAGGTTTCTCATAAATCAGAAAAAAGGGTCGGGGGAGGAAGGACGGAATGGGCTTGTTGATAGAATTGCAAAGAAAGAATTTTAAGGCTCTGAGTGCCCTTGGCTTGAATGAAAATCCCCTCCTTGCAGAAGGGCTTGTCTGGGTCCCCCGGAGCTCTTGGGCTGTATTTATAACCTTTAGATCCTCTTAAGATGTTAACAAGTAAGAGCGATGTAATGATTATCACTGATTTTTTTCCCTTCTTTTCTCTCTCTTGAATGCGAAATTATTTTAAATTGTATTCCTACCAGTAGGTGGGGGTAGAAATGTCCACCACTGATCAGTAGGAGAGTGAGCAATTGCCAGTATTTATTTAGACGGTACTGAAAAGCCTTGAAAGAAGTGCTCGGTAGGTGTATACTTTCAGTGCTCCTCTTAACAAGACCATAGTAGATTGATAGATTTTATCTTTAGTGGGCATTTACAGCACATCGTGAGTCTCTCCTGGTTTTGAGTTGCTGCAAAGCAAAACTACCTATTATCAAAGCACATTACTTCATAAGCAACCTGCCCATCAACCGGCTAGAAAGAGGGGAAAAAAAAAATGCATTATTAATGCAGATTGGTAATACTGTGTGAAAACTGTTCAGCCACTGTGAAAACTGCTCATCCACCAACAGGGAGAAAGAAAATTTGAATTATTAATGTGTATTATTAATTCTACCCAAAGTCCCTTAAAGGGAAATGAAAGGTTTCAGCATTTCTTTTGAAGAGATTGGAGAGTGGTGAAACCAGTATATGCATAGCAGCTGTCTACAGCGTATTAAAAGAACATAAATAATGAATGAATTACGGAGTATCATCCCACAAGAAGAGCAAAATATGCATTGTTAATGTATGTTATTTGTATTAAATGAAATCCCAAGAAAGATAATTTTAGGAACTGGAGAGTGACTGTCTTTTGCAGACTTACTGAATAATTAGTGGACAAAATGAAATCATATATCAGGAACGTGCTTTATCTGTCTTACCAACTTGGCTCTGAGAATTTCAAAGTCCTGTTTGGAAATTGATTTGATTCAGTGGAAGTTACTGTTTGTGTCACAGTGATGAAGGGTCAGAAATGGAATCTGGTACGTTCAGTCGTCCCCACATTAAGCGTTGCCCGTGGGATCAGGAAGGTATATTGCGGAAAGAAGGGAAATAAAACCAGTGCAGGTTGGCAAACACTTAGATCGCTTGTCAGATTGACGCAAAACTCAGCCGTTTGTTCTGTTAAGGGTGGACAACTATATATATATATATTTTTTTTTTTATGACAAGATACAGGAAAATAGATAGGAAGTATGGAAGCTGGTGTAAAAGATGAAGGGTAAAGCGATGTACCGGTTGGACTTCATCCTTCATTAGTTTGTGCTTTTACTCCAAAAAGCTTTTCCGTTTTCCCTGAGGTTTAGGGATGTGCCTTTGGCTTTAGTCGGAAAGCAGAAACAAACATGCACAAATGTCCTATTTACATCATCTTTGAAACTGTAGAGTACATAGCCCAAGAGCTTCAGCAAAGCTGAAAAACTATAATCTATGTCAAATATGCTAGGTCAAGAAAATAAATTAGGTACATTTTATGTCACAGAAGCTCTTGGTTTCAGGTCACCGAGCCAATGTCTTAAAACATGATACCTATTTAAGCCCATTTAATAGGATTTGAACACGTTATGAGCTGTACTCTGTAGATCAAGCCTAACTTATCTTGGTGGTTTACCAAATTATAATGTTTTTATTGCAACGTCTAGTCTGTTCTGTCAACAGGAATTTCGAATGGGAAATCTTACAGGCCGGATTTGGTCTGGTATTTGGAAGCCTAAAGGTGGCAGTAAGTACGTCGGGCGATTTTTCAAAGCGTGGTTGCTGTACCAACGCCGGAGTCCATGGCAGCTGGTCCGGGTGCATGGCCTAAAACCCCACTAGAAGCATATCGGAGTAGGTCTGTGTAAAGCCCAGGTAACAACTACACGGACTGATTCCTGTAGTTACTCGTGTTGAGGTGAAATACGTTCCTCGATCTGGAGCGGTAGGCGTCTGCTGTGCCCCTGCGCGTTGCCCTGATGCTGCACCAGCTAAGGGCTGGGTGTGACACTTCATTGAGCTCTACCTTTGCCTGTAAAGTGGCTCTATTGATCTAATAAAAGGATTATTTTGAGGGCGAACGTGGTCTTATCCAGCCTTCTGAACTTTTTACTTATCTGCGTAGTCCCAGAGGAGATGATCTGTCTTTCTGTGGTGCTTTCATGGTTGTCACCCATACTGGCTGAGTGCTCGCAGTCTTCCGTGCCTGTATCCTCTCAGCCTGGGGAGACCAAGGCACAGGAGGAGTAAACGGCTTTTGGAAGGTCGCTGAGGAAGTTGGCGTTGGGGAAGTGCAAAACCAAAGTCTCAAGACATGAGATTAGCACTGCAGTCACTGCTTTCTCTTCCCTCTCCTACAAGGAGTACCTGTGGAGTAAGGGCGGGCAGGAGAGGGAGGACCTGGCGGTGGGTTAGCGCAGAGGGACGTGAGAGGACGTGCAGGGCAGGGGCGGCAGCACGTCCCTTCTGTCACGTACTCGGGGGCTGCGGAAGGATCAGGCTTTCTTTGAAGCTGTATTCAGCCATCAGATCTTTTAGCTTCATCTTGCATTTGTTTTGCAGGTTTATTTCGGTTACATTGTTAAAAACCAAAAATTGATTATTATTTTTAAATATAGACACAAACTCCTTTACCCAGCAGATTCTCTAAGCTTTAAAAGACACAACACGTTTTAGTTTACACTCTCTTTCGCAGACCTGAACAACTGCAGAACAGATGGTTCAGCTGGTAATGGAGGTAAAAGGCTCTGTGGATTAAAAAATTGTTGGCTATTTTTATTCCATTTCTGCTTTGGCATTTTGCCTCACTTTTGCATCGTTGCATATCATATAAAATGAGGCATTCCTGAACGTTCTCAACTTTTTAAAACTCCTTCTAATGATGCATGGTTTATTCTGTGTGGGAGATGAGACACCATCGAAAGTGAAAGATGACCCAAAGAAGTAAAGATACAGAGTTAAAAGTAATGGTCTCTTTCTGGAATTTCTGATTGCATGAATATTTTGGCTTAGGATTGTTTCTTCTTCCATTAAAGTCACTTGCCCTAAACAGGCTGTGATAAGAATTTGCTCCTTGAATATAGTTTTGCCTCAACACATATTAACCAGTGTAATATCAACTGAGTTGCCTTCTATGCCAGTTAGTTAACTTTTACCAAATTACGATTTAAGGGAGTTAAAAAAAAAATATCGTAGGTTATCTTCTTGCTCTCACAGTTCGTGGTCGGTGTCAACTTAAAGAACATTTGACTGTATTTTTTGTGTCTTGCTGCTAGTGCCATCCTTCAGAAGAATGTTTTGCTCCTTTCAGGCTTCTCAGGTGGTTCCTTACAAGGTACCTGTAAGGTGTCAAAAATCAAAATGTTTACATATGTGACAGTCTCACCAAAATCAGTGGGACTGCTTATGCATTTAAGGTGAAACTCCCATTTCAATGTTCTGCTGAATCAGTGTCTTGATCTGAGAAACGATGAGGATGATCTCTGTCCTGGCAGTCCTTGTGTGCAATGTTGTTCCATATGATAAAAAAAAAATGACAGCCACAAAGGAAGGGCTTTTCCGCAGTATTGGCTGCTCTGAAGATTGCACTGATCTTTGAGATTCATGAAATGTTTTTTTAATGAGTTGACCTGAGTGTTAGATTTCCTTGGTGTAGCCACTGTATTAATGCCAGAAACATGGATAGATTTGGCAGTGATAATTGATTACACCAAAGAAGCTGCTCTTAAATTCTGTAGAGATTAATTTTAAAAATAGCTTACAACTCCCTTTTTCTATTGAGAAGTCTTCAGCTGCCAGTCTTCATCTCTGACTGTACACCAAAGAGACCCTTCTTGTCTGCTGTGCTTGGAGGCAAGCAGCTGCTGGCTAAAATTCAGAGGGGGGCTGTGGTTGGAGCAGTATAGGCTAGAGAACTTCAGAAAAATGCCTGGTTTTCCTCGCGTGCCAGCAAAGAAGTTCTGGCTTGTCCTCGGTGCCCCTAGACAAATCTTTCACTTCGCTCACATCTTTTTCCCCACCATCTGTACTGTCAGTTGTTTGTTTCCTCTCTTTTCAATGGGTACCGTTCTTTAATAATCAATGTGATATCCACAGGGACAGTATTCAAGAAATCTGAATACTTGCAACCTTCTTACCTTAATTGAGTGTTTATCTTGGCTATTAAATATTCTTGAGAGTTCTTTTATAGAAAAACCTTGAGGTACTCATTAAAATTAATGTGTGTGGTTTGTTTGTTTATCTGCCAGAAAAGGAAATGCACAGAAGTGTTGCAAGTCTCCCTGCTAACGTGCAAAGGTGAGAACTAGGATGCAACTGTGACTGGTGCGATGAAACTGGGAGCAGGCAGAAACTGTTTTTCTAATGTTACAAGTGTATATATACTTTTATGGCTACAGCACAGGCTGACTTACTGGCTAATGTGAAGACTATTTTTATCAAAGATATTCTGCAAAATTAAGGAAGAAAGGAATAATTAAGGTAAATCCTCAATATTGAAACTGTAAGTCTGGCAGGACTTTTGAGTCATATGAAGCAGGCGCAGGCAGGTATTCAACTTGGTTCTGGAGCCTTAGGTCACAAAAGATTTGAAACTGCATTAAATTACAGTGCTGACATGGTAGGCGCTAGAAAGGCCAAGAAAAAGTAGAGTCTGTGGGTAGGAATGAAATATTTTAGACAAGCTAATTACCTCATGCAGAAAATGAATTACCACTACTACTTGCAGCATCCTTATAAATTGTTTCCTACTCTTTGGATTCATTTTCAGTTTTTTTTTTCATTCTGGATTAAGGCACTTTGCCTTATGAGCGCTGGCTAGTGCACAGGAGTTAAGGTTGCCAGTGTCAGAAATCAGACTTGTAGGTGCTGAAAGAACAAAAAATTGCGGAGATCATAGAGCCTACACTTTTATCTAGAAAGTGCAAGAGATGAAAGTGGAGGTCTGTAATCTTAAATGTAAGATTCTGCCTAGGAACCGCCAAAAGGTAAATATGAGAACGAGGGTAATGGCATGCTTCTCTACCTGCGTCACGTTGTACGTGCATGTGTGTGTGCGTATCTGAGATTGCAGTATTTAGTGAGGAAAAACTCAGAAACAGTGAATTAGACCCTGAAATGAGAAACGACTTCATAGCACAGGGACTGGACCAGGGAAACTGTTTCAGTGGTTTAGCTGTGCTGGTCTTCAGCTAATAGGGATACTCATATGTGACATCTGCGTTTCGGAATATACAGTGTAAAAATCACAGTCAAGATCATTAATAAAGCAAGTAAAAGGTAGCTATTATTAGTATGAATCAGTGTTAGGCAAAATTTTATCACTTTTTCCTGCTAAGCCTTTGTCATGATATTCTAATATCTCGGTGACTGCAATTTGTTAAAGCGCAAACCAGAGATGATAACAGTATCTTAAGGAACTGGACAGGAAAAAAAGGGATATTAAAAACCGCCTTACAGTTTCCTAATGTACTGGTTTGTCTGCGTTCAAGGGTACTTTTTGAAGGAGTAATGTAATTATTACTGGCACTGATAATGCTGACAACAAGGCTGATTCTAGAATGATAGTGGAAGATAAAGGGAGTTTGGCAGTCATTTGAATAATTGGTTTTGAGAAATGCAAAATAGGCAACCAACAATTTAAATAAATGCAGATTATAAGTAGTGAGTTTGGGGATTTCCATTAGTCAGAATACAGAAGAAAGAGTAAAAGGTTTAAAAGGTTAATTATTATTTAGAAAAAATAGTAAATGGCCTACAAGAAAAATAGGATGAATAAGGAAATTATTAAAGTATTAACTTAGCAAAATGATCTTACAGTGGGTAGGTTGAGCTCTCTTTTAAACTGAGAATATATGTATTTCTTTTGGATTCTTACACGAAAATAAGCTTTACTGTTTCAGGATAAATATACTGAATTGTTTGCAAGAATATGGGAACTCAAGTAGCATGGTAAAGGTTTAGCAAAAATAAATACAATGGGGAAAGTTCACAAAAGAAAAGGTGCTAGGAAGGAATAACAAGAATGTTCAGAAGACATTGTCACTACAATTCCAAGAAAATGTAGTTGTGTAATCTGTGCTCACAGTCAGTTGGACATATGTTCACAATAAATAAAACTTTATCCTCATTTTAAATACTTCCACTGAAACTGCTAGAGTGGAAATTATGATAGTTAGGGTCATTATTGTCAGTGCTTCCATTACCTAAACAGATAGAGACCGCATCCTTATTCAGAAGGTAGTCTCTCCTGGTTGATGGTGTGAGTGACAGATCCAAGGCCTTTGGGATTCATTTAGGGATGTTTTGTGGACTAAGACTTCAGCTCTAGTACACTGACGTAGTTCCACTGGCTACACCACTTAACTCAGAATCCTGAGCAGTGAATGTGGTTTAACCTATCATCTTCCAAGGAAGAACAGACGAGTTCCTTCCTTTGACTTGAACCATTGATTTTTTGGAACTCAGGAGTCTTTGTTGACCCTCTCACTGTATTTTTTTTTTTTTTTTTCCCTTTAATTATAGCTGGGATCTAACTGTAAAGGAGTGTAAAGCAGTTATAAAAGCAATGATAAAAATGCTTCCTCTACTGTATGTCTGAAAAGTTGTTTGATATCCTTGCAAGTCCATGCTCTGATTTGCAGAAAAGTAAAGGGACTGATTGTATAGGTGAACTGAATAGCAAATAGCAATGTTTAGTTTGCTGATGTTCTTATGGCAACAGAACCAAGACATTAGTAATTGTTGTTCTCTTGCTCTTAGTGAACAGCACCTAAAAGAATAGGGATGAGGAAGGAGAATTGTCATTAGAAACAAAGTTTTTTTTGTCTTCTGTGTTCCAGTCCCTCGTTTCATCCTCTGTTCCTCCTTTCCTTCCCTTGTCTGCTGCAGTAAATATTGATTTGTGGGCAGGAACAGCAAAGGCTTTGCCTGTGCACATTCTGATCTCATCGGAGAGAGAGGTGAACAGGAAAGGGCAATCCTTAATGACATTTTCCTGAGCCCAGAAATTACTCTGATATTTAAAAAAAACAGCATTATGCTGAAAAACAAAAATAGCTGTCATTGGGAATCAGAGGTTCTTAAAGATGGAACTCTCAAAGAAGCTCCTTAAGTGCTACGTAAACTGTCTAGTACTACTAAGAACAGTTTTGTTTTATTTTTAAAACACAAATGTAAGTAATGGAGTTGTGTGTTAGTGTGGGGCAGGGAAGAGAGAGCAAGTTAATTGGCAGTGTAAAACTTGGGGATTACAAGAATGATTCTGTAGTCCTGTCTACTGTGGAGAGCTCCAAGGTAGTGTTCTTAAAAGTCAGGTCAGTGGCCTGACACCACTCTCAGCGAAGGTAGAAATGACAATGTTATTTTAAGGTTTTTTGTGGGGCTATTGCATTGTTTTACACCCAGCTGGCCTCCTGGGTTTTTATCTTATTAAAGTACGTGGCAAATAGACCGTTCGAAGTGTGAGCTACAGAGAGTGCCCGTGTAGAGTGTGCTGTGCAGGGAATTGCTCATGTGTCATCAGCTGGAGAATGATCCAGATCAGACCTTGACACTTCAGAATTATGACAGCACATGCTGGATAAATGAAAAATTCTTGCTTACAGCAGAGACATATTTCATCTATTTAAATGTCATACCAGTGCCGTTAGTATTCATGGGTTCAGGGAAGGTCGGGTTCTCGGCTACTTCTTGTCTGACCTCACAAAACGCAAGCTTGAAGTCAGTCTCACGGCTCAAATGCTCAACGTGATTCAAATAGCCACATGCACAAGTTACAGTGGTCTCAAGACCTTCATGATGAAGTACATCATCTACTATTTGAGTTCTTTCCAAACCCATCTATATTCCTTAGAAATCTCAGGTTTGTATCTTAATCAGTTTTCTTATCTTCATCAGTAATGACAAACTGAGGAAGCTTTCTCAAGAGAACCAGGCCAGTTAGCTTACAAACAGCTGCACATCTCATTTTAGTGTCAGATCAGGATGCACAGTGCAACAGTACTAGAAAGATGTATTTGATTTAACCAAGACTTTAGAGTTATATTCACGAGAGCAATTAGGCCAGCACTTTACACTGGTACTCAATTCGTTAGAAAAAAGAAAGATTTGATTTAAGAAGATAGTTAACTGTATTTCTAATTTTAGGTACGCTGGCGTTGTTAAAGCTGGGCAGATGCCCAACTGCTTTGCTTATCAGTCCCCAGCTGCCATCGGAGTTGTTACACTTCGCTGGTTTTAATTTTCTAAGAAAGCATGTACCTGTCTTCATGCACATCTCTGCTGTTCGGTTGTAGTCTGTTTCCTTTTCTTCAGTTAGTCTGAAACCTGGGCTGGTGTCCATCTTTGTGTGTGAACCATCTCAAACATTTAATAATCCAAAAAAATCAGAAACCAACTGGAGAGCTTCCTTACTGCCTAGATCAGGAGCTCCAATACTCAAAAAGAATAGTCAAGGTATTGGTGACTTAAAAGGCAGGTGCTGATATAGCAGGCGGTAGGATCTGTAGTCCAATAACCTTGAGAAATTTGCAAAGAAGTAAACATAAAGCCACTGTTAAGGAAAAATTCATTAGGTAACGCTTTCGTTTCTGATGCATCAATGGATGCAATTAAATTTTTGGCAACAGCAATGGTATTAAACCTTTTGTCCAGAAGGTTATTCTAGGTTGAATGGAGAGGCTGGACAGCTAAACAGCTATTGTCATCAAAACATACGGGAGAAAAGTTGGCTGTTTAGCAAAGTGCAAGACAAAGTACTAGCCTCCCAGTGGGATACTTCAGGCTGGCTTCCTGTCGGAGGCGGTGTTCCCCATCCTACCCTGGGTGAGGGTGGAAGAACCTGCTTGTACAGCTAGGATAGAGCCTGACCTGAAGAGACAAAGTGCAGACACGGTATATCATTATTCCTCTGTCAAGTAAAACATTTAATTCAATTCTCCTGCATTCTACAAAAAAAACAGCCAGGGAAGAAGGGAAAGGAACACATTATTTCTGCATGCAATTAAATCAGATCCTTTTTATAAAATACAGATTCTTCATTTCTTATCTGACTTCAGTGACAGAGACCTTAGCTAACACATAAATTATGCAGATTTGCTTTTGGAGACTACTCTTTTTTTCCTTTTCTATACCACAATTGTGTCTTTTAAAGAAAGCTCATTAAAATGATACGTACTTTGAAGAGAGGATGCGGTTATAACTGTTTCACACCCTCTTTGAACAGCCTGAAGACTGTTGTTTGTTGCCCACCAAAAGAGATGGATCTCTACAGTGATGGTTTAGTGCCACAGCTCCTTGTGCAGCTGGTTGCAAAGTGAATTACGGAGCACAGTCATACTTCTTGTTATGTGTTAAACATTTCAAAAGGATGCTTGGCTGTTTAGTGTGTAGTTTTGTGGCCCTTGCAAGAAGAAGGTGTTCCTTGTCTTAGGTTCATGTAGAGTAATTAGTTATTTTCAGACCAAGGTAAAGGATAATTAATCCACTCTAGTTTACCTAAATAAAGGGCAAAACAAAGACTTTTCTGTTTTGTAAAAAGAAGTTACAAAGTAAGACAAGTAAATACATCTTTCAGCTGGAACAGGTCTTTGTTTAGAAGCTTCAGGACTTCTCATGAACCTGAAGAGTAGGACCAAACCCTCCGCAGAGCTTTGGTTAAGAGCTTAGCTTAATAAAATGAATCATCAGGGTACTGCACAGTGGTAGGTGGCTCTGAGCCTGATAAACATGTATTACTTGTCCTTTAGATGTGGTTTACAGAATAACATCTTGCTTTCCTTTCAGTGTAATAAAAGGAAAGTATCAAAGTGTTCTTCTGGGGATTTCCCCTGGCTGCCAGACTAATTAACCAGAGTGGAACTCTTTGTAACATGACTTTAGACTTTACTGATTATATTTATCAAGGAAGATCAGCAAAGGGTTTTCCTTTGTTTTATTCTGCGGCTTTTTACTTACTGAATTAAGTGAGATGAAAATTAGACGTGTTCTGGTTTGGGTGGCCACCCTCCTTCCATATGCAGCAATGTAAATCCTCTCACCTCTGGTACTCCCCGTGGTAATCCACTGTTTATTTTCACTAATCTTGCTAAATACTACTCCATACAGCTAAACCCCCAAAAGTTATGTGAATGTAACTTCAGAAATATGAGTCTGTTCTTAAGAACACAGAGTCGGGGAGACCTAGTCATAGCAGGGTGTTTCTCACTGAAGGAGTTGGGCAGCCATGTCATGCGTCACAACTTTGCTTTTCTGAGATCAAAAGAAAAAATCATGCATGAGTAGGTTTTTGAGAAGGGCCATACTTGATGAAAAATCCCTAAACCACCACATATTTTCTTACTAAAATCCTAGCGTTTATTAGACCTGCAGACAGATGTCATCCTCATTTTGTCCTGGTTGAGGCGTACAGACTGTACAGTGCTGCAGTAGCTCTCTTTTTTAATGTAACAGGTAATGTCACTAACCAGTCGCTGTGAGCCATCACGGCTTCAACTTCTCGAGTAGATTGTGTGATGGCTTTACTGAATTGCCTGGAATGAATCCAGCGTTGCAACATACACATATCAACAAATGCACTGAGGAAATTCAGCGTGAAATACACTTGCAGAAATTTCAGTTTGTTCCCAAATGTTTTTTGAGAGAAAAAGAGAACAAACTGACTGTCATGTAATTTATATCTTACCTCAGTCGTTTACAATCTAGTACGGAACTCATCCCAATAAATCACAGGGCCTAAAATTTTCCTTCTCTTTAAGTCTCTCCTAAAAGAAGATACGCCATCCATACCATCTTATCATCAGCCAAATATATATACAAAACCCCGTATCTATTTCTTGGAAAGGTCATCTCTGCTGAAATGTTAATTAGATGTTGATGCTGTTAAATATTAATAAGCTGAAGTTTAACTACAAAAAGTCTTTGTATCAGTATAAGTAAGTATACGTTTTTTTGAGGCTATCTGTGTCCCAGAGATTACTGGGGATAAAGAATTTTTTTTTTTAATTTTATTTGTTTTTTTTTAGTTTTCTTCTTCTCAACTTACTGCTCACAAGAAAAAGCAGGCTCATAAGTTTATGAAGAATGTAAGCGCTCGTTGTAATGAATTTAAATTCTTGTAATCATGAATTTAAACCCAGCAGTGCTGCTGAAGAAACTCTTAATAAATTAAACACATTAATTTCACTTTACTGGATTATTAGAACACTTAAATATTATTAGCTAGATAGCCTAAGAGCAGCAGGCTTCTGTATGGAAATATGTGCAGTGTAAGGCTTGCAGAAAGTCCCAGTAGATGCAGGAAGCTTAGTCATTCTTTCAACTTATTCCTCATTCGTTTCTGAATTCTCTGTGTAGCAGTCTGGATTTTTCTTGAAATTAATTGTTTTAATTATGGCAAATGGCTTGAATCGCTTCTGTGTGAAGGAAGAATTAAAACTCTGGGACGGTTTAGTGCGGAGAGGGGACATAAAGAGGGCACACGATGGAGATATACAAATAATGAATTGCATATACAGAAAGTAAATCTGGCACTTTCACTTATCCTTTCTTATAATACAAGAACCAGGGGACTTATAATGAAACCAAAAGGCAGCAAAATTAAAACCATTAAAGAAAATAAGTATTTACACAAATGCATAATTAACCTGTGGAATTAATTCCCACAAGAGCTCAGTGAAGCTAAGAGCTTAGTGGGGTTCAGAAAAGGATTAGACACTTGTATGGATAATGGAAACGTCTGTAGTTGTACTGGATGGCGTGAGAAGTGTACGGGGCATGCGGGACCGCAGCTCCTGCTGAAGCCAGTGACGGGGAGATGAAGTGTATAAACCCTCGGGCAAATGGCACCGGCAAGCCAGAGCTGACACAGGGAAGAAGAAAATGGCTGAGGTAGGGAGTAACCCTTCAGTAATTGTTCATTTCACTTAGGTAAATGCGACTGTTTCATTTCCTTTTGAAGGAGATTACACTGTGATGAAGTGATGCGAAAATGGCATACAGTTGTCTACTCGTTTTACCGCAACCGAGCCAAAGAATAAAGGTTTTAACATCAGGGGAAAATTAATTCAGAGCGAACTGATTGTTGCTATCATATACAGTTGTTATCACAGCATTCCTAAAGAAATGCATAATAAATAAATATCATTGATCTTTGAAAAACAGATTAGTTTTCCAAGTCAGATGAGATGTGGTGTGATGGGAACTGTATGGTGGCAGTATTACTGGTACTAAATCACTGCATGCTGTTTTGCCCATCCAGTGTTTTAGTGTATTGAATTTTTCTGCGGCACTAATATTTTAAATCCTGTAACAACATAATTTCAACAGACATAAGTTGTCCACAGTTCATTGAATTCCTTAAATAATCCATGTTAGCTTTTCTTGTCAGGGATCTCTGCCAATATTCTGGAGACCAAGGCAATTTGATGACCTACATGACATTATTATTGAACCTATTTTCCCTTTTGCTAATACTAATATTATCCAAACTAGGTTCTCGAAAGCTCTCTATCCAGTGCATGCAGGGACTTGTTCACTATAAACACAGATGTTGCGGAAATGTGGCAGACATATGGCAGGTTGGAGGTGGATTTCCATTTCTATTTCATTCATTAACCTTTTCAGGATGTCTGCCAAAGTATTTTGACTCCTCCATTGATGGTCTTCATTAACGCACTTGTGCGAGAAGACTTTTTTGGTTGATCATCATTATTTTGAATCAGAGCAGGAATTCCACCTCAGCACTGCTAGGCATCGCGAAAGGCTTCTCATTCATGCTCAATTGATTTTGCAGCAATCTTAAATGTTTTCCAGACCATTTATTTATGACTTGTTTCATTCTAGATGGTACTTGAAAGCTCTGCAACATGACAGATATGATCTCAGGTAGGTCAGTAGCTTCCACGCAGCCAGATGTCTAAACTGTAATTTACGTTACTCCTCGAATAACAGAAACTCTGAATGCTATCAGCATTTGTAAAGCAAATTTTTTAACTTTGAGTAACAAATAACTTCTGTGTTGGAAATTAAAACAAAAATCTGACTCCCAACTTTAAAATACTGTAGATTTTTAAGATTGTGTGGTTTTAAGCAGTGTCTGTATTTTTGACTCAAATTGTTTGGGTAGTTAGATATAAGATTCACCGAGAGCTTGCACCCAAAAGCCTTCCCTGAGCTTGAAATGTCGTTATTATAGACAAGCTAAAGAAAACATTCTAAGTGAAAACTCCTTCTAGACATCTTGTGCTTTACCCTCAGTCTGTAACGTTCAAATAGCTGCCGTGATGACCCATTCCATCGCAGACCTCTCTCTGCTGCTTGCTGGCCCCGGGCTGCCCGCCTGCGCGGTGACACTCACTGTCCTGCCCGGGCAGGGTCATCTGCCGGCTTTGTCGTCCACATTGCAGAAGCTCGCTTCTATGTCTGGAAGAGGTGGCTTTAAACTCCAAGGCGTTCTTGCTTACAGCTGCCAAAACCGTACCGGTAACACCTCATTATAAGTTATATTTATACACAGACTGACATTGTCTGAGGGAGCATGCACAGCTGAGTACTCCTTCAGAGCATTGTCTTCTTTAAACTCCTTTAATGTGTTCTTTGTTTGAGAGCTCCTTTTGTAATTTACTTGAAGCTGAACTATGAAAGAATCCTGATCTAAATGAGTCACTGTCCTACTAGAAAGAATGTGACAATTAAATATTCTTATGTAGCTTGCAGATCTGAAAGTAAAATTCATTCTTTTCCTTTAATGCTGTCTCTTCCTTTATATTCTGATGACTCATTCGGTGAAGCATTATGGTGCCAATTTTTTTCTTCATCCCAAAGCTAACAGGTGTTTCTTGGATTTGCCTCATCTGTTATGAATCACTGTTGAGTCCAGCTGGAAATTTTCTGTTCAATAGTCAGGCAGTGCCCTGCACATTGGTATTCTGCACCTGGTCCCACCATACCCAGTCCACCCCCAGCATCATAGTTGAGTCTGGCTGGCCAACGCTTGACAGCTGGTTCACCAGATCCATATCGGTGTCTGCACAGGGTGGATTTATTGTACAAAGAGCCCAGGGCACCTGTATCACATTATGTAAATGCAACCGCTTCTGCCCTAAGATGTTGTTTACTGTGGGAATGTGATTAAAAGCAGGTACTACTTCTGAATTGTTTCCTTTCTGGAAAGACCAACACTTGAAAACAGTAACATCAACATTATCCTTAGGCAAGAGTTTGCTTTTTGCAGTACAGTGAAAGCTCATTTTAATAAGGTAATATTGTCCAAACTCTCATCTTTTTAAACTAAAATGCTCTGCCAGAATGAGATGAATGAGTAGATTATTAAAAATACAACACACGTACAAGTTCACAAGTTCTCATCTGTCTTTACTTTGGCAGACAGTGTTTACACACATCTAAAATCATACGGAGCAAAACTGTCCCCATTTGGTAGGAAGTGCCAAACGGCATTTTACAAATATTAATTTGGTTTGATCTGATTGTAGTGCAAGATTTTATTTGCAAGATGCTCAGACCTAATTAAAAAAATATTTTTGACATATTAAAATCTCATGGAAAACATCAGACTCCTTTAATTGTGATCTCATAAACCAAGAACATAGTGTAATCAGCCCCATTTTAATCTGGTTCTGGAGGAGCAGTAATTGCAGTAATACTGAGTAAAGAAGGATTAAAAAGAAAAGATTCGAGTCCACTTTCTATTTGCATCTCTCTGGTTTTCTAATTTTTTTTTTATATTTAAGTTGTCTCTACGAAATGTAGGGAAAATTATTTCTTTCAAAACTTACTGTTATTATATTTATATTTCAGAACCCTAAGAAGAGGGAGTAGTATGTCAATTTGCTCTCATCTTGCAAAACTGATAATATGATAAAAAGATCATCCTGGTTTTGCTGTTGCTCATCATTGTAACAATTCACCTCTATTTAATAAAGCAGTTATCATCTTGACTTTGTCTTATATACCATTTTAAAGAATGCACAGGCAAAGTCTTGACCAAATACCTCTTTTCTCTTTGAAAAAGAGGTGTATAGAAAAGTTAGTAGTAGTTTTAAAATTTCTAAAACTGTAAAGGCTTCAGAAAACCAAATCCACATCCTTTGGATGCATTATATTTTGAGAAGGCTCAAAAAAAAAAAAAAAAAATTCTTGCATCCTCCATCTTTTAAGTAGAGTAATGGGAAGACCAGACTGACTTGGAAGAAGTCTAGTGCAGCAGTTATGAGTTGAACAAGTCATTTCCATGCTCTTAGGGAACCAGTATGAATTAGGCTTGAAAACCGTTGCTGCACTCCCTGAATTTCCTCAAGCAGCAGAAAGGATTAAACTGTGTAAAAAAACTTGTGTAGTGATATGTTTACTACCAGTCCCATGGGCAGCATAATTACTATTTCTATCATTTTGAGTGTTTTAAGTTATTCCTGTTTTTCATTTGTTAATATATGGCTGATCCTGCAACCCTGTATTCTCCCTGGCACTGCGAGTGGAGGGCAGCAGGCTTAGTGTCACGAGCGCGTTGCTGCTGCGCGGCAGTCGCTGTGACTAGTACAGGTGCTTTGCAAGTTTCTTTACAAAATAAAATCACTAGCAAGGTTAATTAGAAACAGGAATATTTCACTGTAGGTTTAGCACTATTGAAATGTGCTGATTCAGATGAGAACACTGACAGACTTACTACTCTGGCTGATTATATATACCTTAATTATTATATAATTCAATTCAGTATAAATAAGACCTTCTTGGTATAATGGCTCTCTGCTATTTGTGATTAATATTTCATTAGGCATGAAGCCATGAAAGCACTTAAGCAGGTGCTCAATTGTAGCCACTTTAGTCAATTATCCTTAGAATTAGGCATATGTTCCAATGCTTTGCTTGACTGGACCACTGTTCCCCAAAGCCGAGCTGACCTTTATGTATGTCATTTATATCAGTGAACATTTTTAGCGTTCATTATCACTAAGGATTAAAAATAAGAAATTCTCTTATTTCACCCACAAATTAAATGTTGTCACGATTTCTAGGAGGAGGTTGAATCTTTTTTTACAGTATATCATATGACTGAAAGGATGGTTTTCCTAAAAACCTTGTTTCCCTTGTATCCTTTGACTATCCAGGTGGCAATCACATTAATACATTACATGTTATCAGGCTCTAGAGAGCCAAGCATATGAATGGTGTGTGCCTGTTGATAGAGGGTAAAGTTTTCTAAATATTTTTTCCTTGTAGTAAATACATTAAAATAGTGATGTACCTTTTCCATAATCCAACAGACAAATCTCACCCATTATCTTCTTCATGTGCTGGTCTTTGCATCACCAGCAGGTTTTTACACCTATTTTAATTACTTACTTTTGATTTGCCAGTATTTCAAAAGATACCAGAAGGAGGCAGTTAAAAATCATAGGCTAAAAATGCAAGCCCAAAGTCTGTGGTCAGTTTAATACATATTTTTCAACCCTTTGGTGGGTCCTGCTTCTGCAGAAGTCAGTGGCAGAAGCCCATTGCAGAAATGCACTGGACCAGGGGAGGCCTTTAATTATTTATCTCATAGCACGATACTGTGCAGTCTGATGCTTTAGCTAGGGCTAAATAAACTGGATTCGCAATCTGCAGCAGTACAGCCATGCTGGTGGAGCTGATAAATTGGGGAATGGCAGACCTTGAAGAAACCAATTACCCAACAACAAGGTGAAGTGGCATGTACATGGCAGAAAAACCCAAATGGGTTTACGAGTACCGTACAGTGTAAAACAAAGCGTAAAACCCGTCGTGGTTGTGAATTTTTACTTTTTTCCCTTGGGAGCTCTGCCTGGTGCCCACATGGTGCCAGCTCTGCCATTGCTCTGTGAGTGATGCTGGCCAGCATGGCCAGAGCGTCCACAGACTGGAGTCACTCCTGTGCTATCTGCTGAATTTTTGTTGCGAATGAAAAAATAAGATAAGGAGAGTATCTTTGTAGAGTGAAAAAGGGAAATGTCTCAATGCTGAGTGAAGAAGTATTGTCTATGGTGAAGCATTGGCCTGAGGTCTCCTGAACCCACAACCAGCCCTAGCAGGGCATTGGCCTGAGCAAAAAAAGCGAGGTCAGGGTGTGCAGCTTTACTACGCAGAGAGCAGGTCTGTGACTATCTCTCTGCTCGGAGGCGGCTCCCTGGGACAGGGGTTTCCTCCATGTTCGCAGAGGCTCACGCTGAGGATGTACCCCAAGAGCTAATACCCCAGCGCCACTGAAATTCGGCGGTGAGACTCCCATAGGCTTACATTAACAGCAACACCTTTTTTCCACTCTGATGATGAGCTAGTTTGTGCTGTGATATTTATCTGAACTGCAGTTTAGTTTTATTTATGATAAAATTCAATAAATGGATAAAGATGACTTGGATTGCTTTTTTGGATAGAAATCCTGGCTTAAGTTGTTAGACAGTCATTGACCAGCTCTCATGGAAGCAGCAGTTAGGCGCTCGGCAGAGCTTTCAGAGGAGAAGTAAAACAAAATCTTTACTTGGCTAGTTTTGGAAAATGTTTTTTCTAATAGTAATTTATTTTTCTATAGCTGGTGTTTCTTCCCTATAAAAGCTGTTTTCCCCAACATGGAGAAATTACCCACCAAAATTTAATATTAGTATCGATTCCAGGTTTTCAACTCTTTATGGATGTTGCTGCCCAGAGCCCTGTAGTGTGCTGGTGCGTAGTGGGATCCATACAGCAGAACGGGGAATGAGGAAGGATTGAGGTGTCTCCTACTCATAGCCAGGGAAACATCGAGTTACAAGACAAGTTTGTGAAATAAGAAAAAGTGTTTCTTAAACTTATTTATGATTACATTCAGTTAAGTTTCTTTGTTACCTTTCTCATTGCAGATGAATAATTTCCAAAGCCTGTGTTCTCATTACTGATCTGATTTTAACTTCTTTTTGCTTTGAAAATTACAGTGTTGCCACATTTAACTTTTCCTGATTTTCTCTCTTCTTTCCAGAACAGTGTATTAAAGGCTTGTCGTCCTTTTATACTTCCATACCCTGTGGTCCTGCTCTGCAACTGTTGTTACAAAAGAAGGAATAGTGTCTTTTGAGAGACCATCATTAAGTATATGGACAGTCATGTCCATTTTAAAAAGGACTGAGGTCTAGAAAAAGAGCATAATTGACTTGTAATCATGTTGCACGGGTGAAAAGTGAAACAAAAGATGCAGATCAAGTTGCAAATGGACAATTTGTCCATAAAATGATTTCACTGTGGTAACAGATGCAGATAGTACTACATGGCTCGGGATGTCTTTTTGCAGCATTAACATTTTTGAATCTTTATGATAGGAGAGGATGGCTCTATGAAAACAGGGTTTGACTGGTTTTATTTTCAAGTAGCAAAATCCCTAGAGAAGTTCAGGTGAATCTGAAAGGGTAACTGTTTTGCATCTGCTGGAGAAAGCAAAGGGATTTATCTAGTATTCGCATAATTTGTAGGATATCTGGACCTGGGATTCCCCATCATATGCTGACGACTTTGCAATCTGAAATGAAATATCAAGATGCTTCTTGCTCAGCAAGGAAAACCTTGAGCTTTCATGGCAACTGTAAATATTGGAGAGATATCAATCACAGTTTTCAAAAGTGTCAGTCTACTGGAAGTTTATATCCATGGTAGACAGGATCGTGTAACTTATATTAAGCCATTGTTGAAATGTATTTGTTTGCCATCATGAGTTAAGAGATGGTGCCTTAAGAGAAGAAAAAGAAAGTAGGAAATCATCTAAGGTGGCATCTAGAGAGTAGCCACAGAGGCAGATAGTTTGATCTGGTTACCTGTTTTATTTTGATTTTTTTTTTTTCCCCTCTGTCATTAAACTATAGGAAAAGGGTATGGTTTAACTTACTACAAGTTTCTAGGTTAAATTTGGATTACATGAGAGATCATGTATTCACATAGATTAGATTTCCACATGTGGGACATTGCAAAGCATTCATGTCTGAATGGACCGCAGTAGGTAACCAAAAAAATGCCTAGCAAATGTATGGCATTTTTGTTATTGTATTATTTTGTTGTTATTGTATGGTTTGTGTTGTGAGAACGGGGGTTTAAGAAGTATTTTTAAAGCTCATATTGAAACTGTAAACTGCTGTTTTCCTCATTTACATATGCTATACATACCTGTGTAGCAAAAGGTAGCCTAACAGAATCCATACATCTGGATAGTAACAAAATTTTGCTGGATTCCAGCTCACCTTGAAAAGTGCTTCATAAATCCCTTTCTTAAGAAAATCAACTGAGAATTTCATGGAAATTAATGGAAAAATGGAAAGAAATGATTAGCAAGAATAAGCACAAAATTCCCACTTGTAGTCAATATAAGGCAGAATTTTGTGCTGGCTCCTGCAGACCGCAGCTGTCTGTTCTTGCTGAGGACATTGATCCTTTGACATTCCAGTCTCAGGAGCTGTCTCTTTGTCTTCCTTTTTCATCTCAGAACAAAGTAATGTGTTCTTCAACTTTGACCAATGAGATTGGCAATATTACAGGCGGACTAATCTTATCTGTCCAAGACCCATTAATACTAACAAAAATATGTTCTAAATGAGACATTTATACAAATCAATATACATTAAAATGTATGGTGTGCCAAGGCAAGCCAAGCAGAACTTGTTCTTTAATCTTCATTAAAAATAAAAGATTAAAAATTTATCTTTTCCTTCCTAATGCAGAAAGGTATGGTGAAGGGAATGTGACTCGAAATTTTAATGTAACAGCACTTAAATTATATTCTCTGTACAAAACAGGATTTTCAAAGTGAAGAAAATGGCTAATGCATTTTAAAAAAACAACAAGAAGCAAACAAAAGTGTTCATGGTCTGTATTACCCTATAATGGAAATGGCTTTTTAGAGTGAGATAGAGCAGCTATGGGAAGAATTAGGCTTTTTAACACCGAACGGGCTGAACTGAGGTCTGTGTCCCCACAGCGGTATTTCTCTTTTTATCTGTGCATCTGTAATGTGCTCACTTCCACGCCTCGGATTCAGTTTGTTAGAAATGTCAGGGAAAATTCTATGCATAAATAGGGAAACTGTATTTTGATGGGAAGAGGTAAACAAAAGAAATTGAGAGGAGGATTAGGGATGTACTGATATCTTACCTCTGATCAGCTGCCAGATAGTCTCAGTGAAATGAAGTGTTTGAGGTGTCTGCCGCAGCAAAGTGGCCAGGAAGCTTTGGTTCACTCCAAGCAGCAGCCATCTGGATTATGTTCTTGCTTGCAAGACACGATAACAGAGAGGAGCGGTAGGAAGCTTGGTGTGTTCACTGTTACCAGTTTGATGCTGTATATGTTTCTAGTACATCGATTGACATTCAGGCACTCAATATTAGAAAGGTAGCATGGGTCCCTTCCAACTCGGGATGTTTTGTGATTCTATGATTTGAGACTACCGACAGACCAAAAACGTTAGCGCCCAAGAAAACACCGTGCTCGGAGGCTTGCGGGAAGCTAATGTTGCCTTTGTCCTTTCCCTCCTTGTACGCTCATGTTGCAGACTGATTAAATATATTACTGCTACCAATTGCGTTTCATCGTGTAAAGTGGCATTTGCAATACAACAACAACAACAAAAATCAGAGCTTGAGTAAGGTACTGAGCCTAACCTATAACCTCAGGCAGTTTGCACCACGTTACATTAAATAAGCTGACAAGGTAGGCAAGATGGAGGCTGCGTGTATTTGAAGCCTTCATTAATAATCTTGAAGTATTAAGTAGGAATAAAAGCATGCTGCTGATTTCCATTCCCACCTCTGTGCCATTTGAGTGATTTTTTTTTTTTTTTTTTTTTTTTTTTTCCCCTTGACAGCTATGTGAATTATTTCTGCCTGCACTGTGTCATTACGGTCACTCTCATTGCTTACTGTGTGTCAGCCAGCATCCCTAGGCAAGTGCAACGGTACAAACAGAAATGAATCCTTCTGAGGGTCCTGTAAGGAGCAGAAGAGGCCTGCAACCCTTTCTTTTCTTTATTTATACTAAATTTTTAAGTGTATCTGCTCTTTTAGATGTGACTAGCTAAGGTACTTTATAGTTGTTACTGTTCTCCCTTTATCAGAGCAATTGCCCGTGGGCATGAACAGTGTGAAGCAGGGCTTTCATATCAAGGTTCGAGGACCTTTTGTATCAAAAAGCAAGCTGCTCATCTTACCCATTAGTCTATCACATTGCTTGTTCTCTCAGATGCACTTTTTTCTTCTTTTCCACTTCTTAGGACTTGCAACCTTGCAAGAGTTTGCAGGAATTTTAGGGTAAGCATTAAGAATACTGTGTCAAAAGGGCATAAAGTGCTTTGTAGACATAAGATAAAACTGCTTTCCAACTAGTTTATTTTCTATAGAGATTTAAACTGAAGAGAGGGCAAAGAAGTAATAATGGCAAATCGGGACAAATCCTCAGTAACTCTGAGGATTATAACTGATTACAGTCCTCAGAAACTCTGATTGTAACTTCCTCAGAAGTTACAATCCCACTGATGGAACGTGGGGGCATATGTAGGAGGAGTGTGAGGAGGAGCAACAAAGTTTCCCTGGGGTTTTCAGGCAGAGGAACAATCAGGCTTTCAGCAGTACATTGAGCAAATTTAGAGCTCGATTGGCTCCTTAGGTTCATCTGCTAAGAGCTTGATCCATGTTTTTGGGGAGTTGAAACAAAGACATCCACTAAAGTGTGGTCAGTTCTTGCTAGTCCTGCCTGGTTAGCAAATGAAATCCTGACCTTTTAAGGAGTTTCCCAAGGAAGGAAGGCTTATGAATTTCATCTTCCAATTGCACAAAGTGGTTTTTTTCCTGTTTGGGATGCATGTTATTTTCTGCTCACCAATTTCTCTACACCATGCTCTAGTTGCAGTTAGGAGTTCTGGTTCCTTCCAGTGTCATGGAAAACCAGACTGCAGCCCATCTATCAGAGGAGCGGATTGCCTGACAGACTGGGTAAGGAATCTGGTTGCCCGATGCTATAATTACTCAAGCAGTTACCCTAGTATTAATTTCTTTCCCAGGTCGCAGGGCAAATCCATCCTTGGATGAATATCAGGGTAGTCCTGCTTTCCTTCCTTTCTGGCTCGCTCTTGCTACAAATTGAGAAAGCCAAAGAGCTTAGCATATATTTTTTTGTTCTAACCTCTTATCACATAGCTGGGTGCAGGTTTGGATTTCCTCCACCTATCCATTTTCTTTACATGTTTCTTAATTTAAAGTGCATTATTAGACATAGGTTTTAGCAACACTAAACCTAAGGAAACTAGAAAAGGAAAAAGATGTTCTAGCCGTATTTTGCATACAAATGGACAAAACCATCAGTGCATCCCTTCTTTTATGTGCTGGATTATTTTTCAAGGTTTTTTCACTGTCAACAGCTAATGCATCCACCTTTTCTAGTAAAAGGAAGGCTTGCACTGTCACTGTACTTTTTATCCTCTAAAAATCCTAACTAAAAGCTAAGCTAGTCTGGCTCTTAGCAGGAGGCAGAATTGAGCTCAACTTGTAAGGAAAATTGATAGCAAATTTCAGTTCTGAAGCATGCAACTGTGGTGCACTGCCCAAAATGTTACTTTTTAAAATGCGCAGTTAATACTTAGCACACTGGAGTAATCTTAGCGCCTCATTACTGAAGGCTAAATAAAGTTGTCTCTTCCTTTCTTGCGTGTTTTGGCCACGTGTTTTGGATTAGAATCTTTGACCCAAATAATTTCTTTCCTCAAGCTTATTTAGCTGCCACAGTACTGTATAAGACAATGCGTTCCTCTTATTTTGATTGTTCTGTCTATCATTTTGATGGAAATAAGAGATCGATTGTGTGACGAACACAAACCGTGGTGTATTCCGTAGAGTGTGGTAACGGGGCTTATGTGGTCGATAACGGCACTCGTACGTGCAGCTTTCGTGTCAAGTGGGGGCTCCTTCCTTTGCCTCGTTCTCCCTCCCATGGCCCCCTGCCGCGGGTCCTCCTTAGGGCTCGCAAGCCCGATGACCCTCCTGAGGGTGTGAGCGATGGGAGCAGGAGCTGCACCTGAGGCTGAGAAGAGGAGAGAAAGCCAAAGTGTTGCTGAGCGCTTGGAAAATTCAGCCCCTTCCAGGATTTTTTAGACAATTCTCAAGATCTCAGACAGGCCCTTCGTTTTTCAAAACCAGCGAAATGATTATTTCTTCTCCTGTTGATTTCCCCAGGAGTAAGTAAAGGTCAGTGAATGTAAACGTTACTAAATGCGGTCGAAATTACTCCAGTTTCTTTGAAATCCAAAGAGATTCAGACTATCAACATCTTTTAAGGGCTACTGAAGACGAATTTTGAGCAATTAAGATGTGAGTAGTCTGATAAGTTTTTCTTCAGATTCAAGAAGAAGGAAACGTAGGTGAGTGCTTGCTGGGAACTAGAGCAAAAGGCAGCATGCAGAAAAATGGACTTTCTCTTGGAAGTTTAGTTCTGAGAGAGGCAGGTAGACAAGATTATCTCGGGGGATAAGAATGAAACGCACGTGATTTGCACGAGGCTTTAGAATTTGCTTTAAATACACCGATCAATTGGTTTTTTTTTTTCCCCCCCAAAAAAGACATGAAATATTTGATTTCTGTAGTCAAACCTGCTTATCTCTGCTTAATGCTAAAGATGCAGGCTAGCAGAGAGATGATGCTTTGCAGTGTATCTTGTAACTTTTCATAGGGAAGCACATCGTTCTCTCAGTGCACAACTAGCTCAAACTGCAGTGCTTCTGATTTAGTGCATGTGAAACATATATATGGGTTTTTTTCTTCAGAAAATTTATCCCCAAGGTGGGCAGAATGAAATTAGAGAGCCACCGCTACTTTAAAATCAGCCTGCTAAGTATATCCAATAGTCTATGCATGCTAAGTGATGATTCGAATTTTATTTATTTACTACAATATGTTGACATTTGGACACTAGTTGGGATGCTGATATCCTAGGCCTGCCTAACCACTGCAGCTACTGGGGTAAGAAGCAATTTTCACACAAGATCAAATTTCAGAGTGGTAAGCTATCATTTGATGTCAGGAATTTTTACTAAAGAATGTTCCTTGTTTATTGTTTTCCACAGAGCTGGTTCTGCATGAAGTACTGCATTAAAAGATAGTAATGTGGGAATGGAAAAAATTAATAACCATTTATATCTGTATTGGCAAACTGTGACAGTATACCTGTGGGGAAAAATTAAATTTCAACATTAAACTGTTCAGATGAAGTAACAACAATTTTAAGCATTGACACAAAACAATTATTCCAAAATCTGATAAGAATTTTTGGAAGAGGGTAGCAGAAAAGCACTGAGATAGAGATGTTTTACCTCAATTCCTTTTAGAGGGGCTCAAGGCCAGAAAGAATAGGTAACTTAGCATATCTTTTGCATAGAAATAATTTCACATTCTGCATACAGTTGAAATATTGCAATATGAAGGAGCGAACTGAAAACATGGCACTTACATAAAGATACTGCGTTTCCTTGAAGTAAAATGTTATACATCGTCCTAAGCCCTGCAGTGGAAAAGCCTAACATGCATTTCTGAAAGCTGAAGTAGAAAAGACATTAAACTGATAAAGACACTGTGTTAAATGTCAGTAAGGAAACTCATAATGCTTGCTGGATATGGGGGGGAAAAAAAAAAAGTGCTCTCTATTACCAGTTAAAAAATAGGAAAAGTTACTATTAATGAGAAAGACTTTATTATTACTAGATAATAAAAATAATTTAGAACTGTTGAGGTATAAATTTTGTTGTAGGTACATCAGTGTTTGCTGTAACTGCTAAGTTATGACTCCATTATGCAAGGTAGCATGATGGTCCACTCGTAGAGTGTTTCATGTCAGTTCTTACGTTTGCTGTCCATTCTAATACTCAGCCTAGTTGATTTAAAATATAGCTTAAGTTAATCAACTATTTCAGCATTAAGATTATTTCCAAGAGCCAAAACAGTTACATTTTGGTGTTAAACACAGTGTAGTTAGATCTTTGTAATTTGATTTTTTGTTACTGGAGATTCAAGACTAGTAGAATGCCCAGTAGTGCAGAGCGTTACCAAGTTTTTCATTTAATCCAATCTAGTAATTACCTACAATTCATACTGAAGACTAAACATATAACAAACGATGTGACTGTACTAGGCTTGTAATTGAAAACCGATTCCAAGACAAACATTATTATTTTCAGTTTAAAATAAAAGCTTGTGTTCAATAACATTATTCTGCTATTTTCCTGCACTATAATTTCTTCTGAAAGATTTTTGTGCTCTGTGATTTCACAGTGTTCATCCTCCTGGTTAGATTTTTCTCTAGATTGCTATTAACGATACTGAGTTTGTTCTGTTTTTTTTAAGTAAATGGAAAGATCTCTCTGAATCCTGTGGTAAGAGGAATAAATCTGAGAGCTGAATTTCTTTCCCAATGCAAGGACTAGTTCTAAATCTGTCATATTCATAATGGTGGGTAATAATATTTTAATATTGCACAAAACAATCGTCAGCGACCGAACACCTCCAAAAAATCACTGTGCTGGGTCTGCGCTGATCCCATCATCCTGGGCTGAGCAGTGCCACCGGTGCTGCTGGCAGATCTGCTGGTATTGCACCGGGTTCACCCTCCCAGTTAAAAAATATAAGTGTTAACAACCTGGATCCAGTCTTTGGCAGCAGCTTGTTTGGGTCGGAGCAGATATTTGGAATCGATGGTTTGCTTCGTGGCCGCAGGGCAGATCCTGCTTCTTCTCTCTGTACTCCCCGTTACTGCAAAGCATCTCTCTGGAATTTCTTCCTGTTGAGAGCAATGCTTTGATTACCTCCTATGATTTCACACAGTTTGAAACACAGCTTACTGTAATCTCCGTTTAACAGCCTCTTCAAGACTGGTCAGATTTCCAGCTAAGCAGCTCTTAGAAACCTCAGCTAATGCTTTTTGTCTCAGAGTGAAGCAAAAGATTTTGCCACCCTTGATTGTAAGATAAATGGATCAGATGTTACTTTTTATGAGAGATTTTCCATTTTTTTCACTCACATCTTATCACCATATTCCCTTGATTTCAAAGATGATGCATTAGCCTATGTATTTTATATTGCTCGATGTTATCTAGTCGACACATTCTCTCCATTTCTTTCTGGTTTTGTTTAATTGTGATTGCACATCTCTTATGCCTCTTGGTTACCTGCTGTGTTTTTTTTATCTAATCACAGAAAGATTTGATGGTTTTCAGGAGCACTGCTGCTCTTAAGAAATATCTAAAAAGATGAACTTGCTTGTATGAATACACATGTACCACTTCTGGCCCCGTTATTTTCCTGAATAATGGTCCGGTCTTGCAAAGACTTTAGAGCATGTTAAGTTACAAACCACCCGTAGTTTGTGAATGCCGTGTTTAATTGTTTGCAGTGCTGAGACATAAAATGCCTAAATACATGAAATAATCTTTAGGGCAGAACACATTTTCCTTCTGTGTTCACTCTGAAAGCATACTGCGGTGAAAGTAGGTCTTTAATTCTTAGCCTAAAGATGAGGCTAAAGGATTAGTCTTTAATTTATTTTAGACTGGAAAACTTAGTTTTTCAAAACTGTTCAGAAGATACACATTTCCCGCTGCATGGTGTCGTAGGTTTACATGTTCCCAGTCTTGTGGAAGTTTGCTTTCTCCCTCAGACTTGTAAGCAGCCTTCAAGAATACTTTTTTTTTTTTTTTTTTTGTAGTTTATCCCCCAACTTTCAACGTAGAGGTGGATGAAGTTGCATAGATACCTTAGGAACCAACTCAGAGCTCTGTCAATATTTTGAGACTTCAAAAGTTCAATTTCTGTTCCTGGGCTTCTTTTCCCCATGCGTTTGCACATCCCTGTGACTGAGACTACCGTCAAAGTACAGAAACACTGCGTGAGTCTCTTTCAAGAGTTCTGGCTTGGCATCTGTTATAAAGCTGTTCAAGATAAAAAGTTGCCTTCTCTGGATACAGAATTCTGTAAGCCCAGAGTATGAATCCTATTTTCTGTGAACAGGAAAACTCTAATGTTCTGCAATTACATGTAAACAACTGTACAAGTAACAGTTCAGTTAGTAAAGAGGGATTTTGCGTGACGTATTCTTTGTTCTTGCAACAGCTCCTTCTTCAGAAACACCTCACAGCGTCCTTCACCCCGTGGCTGTGGCTGGTGGCTACAGAAGTACAGCACGGCAACGGCACGTGGAAACTTATTTTCGTACCCTTCTAACTGTCAAGTGCGTTTTCAAAATACTGACCTTCATGCTAGCCTCTCTGCGAGAGCTAAATTCACCTTTGGAAGGAGGTATGCGTGGCTCTTGTATAAGACATCTCTGTAAGCACATCTTGTTCTTCTGCATGGAGAGGAAAGGAGGGCTGGATTTCTTCATCCTTCAGTGTAAGCCCAGCATAAAGATAGCTATTTACTTCGGTACGTGAGGAGAGGGACAGTGCTGTGAATATGACAGGGTTGGAGAGGAATGGCAAATGACAATATAGCAGAAATAACAGAATTGCTCCACTACCAGGTGGCAAAGCTGATCGCACCCGAAGGCACCGGCATGGCTGTGGGCAGTAGCTGCCCTGCCAAAGGGCTTGCAGGCAGCGAGGCAAACCTCGTGGTTCGCTTTGAGTCCTCGCTTCTCTCTCTCATCTTTGTGCTGCATCAGGCTTTCTCCCACTTTATTGAAAAGAGATTCATGGTTTGTTCAGGATATTGTTTATAGAGATTGAAATATCACCTCTCCTGTCCTGCTGTTTTTAAATGTGAGCTAAAAACCAAAAGATGATGGTCAACTTATTTTAAAACATATAGCAGGAACAAAATAAGAAAATACTCAAACTATTTAGCAGCCAGCAGCTTTTGGCAGCAGTATATACCTCCGCCAGTATGAATCATTGCGAACATAAAGAGAAACACATTGAAACCAATACAAGACCAGATTCGAATAGTGACTCCATTTTGGCAGCTACATTTTATTTTTATTTCCTTTTTCATTTTTCCTGAGGTTGCTGGCACCTTGCTAACGATAGACAACACTGATTTAAATTCTCCATCACAGAAATGTGATACACACTGTAAAGAAGACCGTGATTGTGTTTTGGCAGTGTATTTTACTTTATCACATTCCTCTGAACTGATAAACTCAAAACCAGAAGAGTTAGACCTGGAGTGGTAGATACTGGAAGGCTCCATTGAGCAGTTGTACCTGGATCCCGATTCTTAAAAATTACAGAACTTGGTAAAGAGGTAAAACAAAGTTTGGTTGTTGTGGATGAAGGAAGCTGAACCAGATATGTCTGAGTATCCACTTTAATTTTGGAACCAGTAAAATTCTGTGGGCTAATTTGACATCAATATCTAAGCGTTCCTTTAGAGTGAAGGATGAAACTGGTCCAATATTCTGTTGTTTACGTTGCAATGAGACAACGTCTGCACTTCTCCCCTATATGCCAGCCACAAACTGCAACATAACAGTATTAATGTAAATTCACAGAACATTTTGTGGAATAGCATTTGCAATTCAGGGTGCTTTGAGAAGAGATTTTGCGTGTATTTCCATTTTGGTCATGCAATGGGAGCATGAGTTGGGGTTATACGTCCCTGATAACTGCAAACTGGACGGGTCGTTGAATTAGACTGCAGCTCCTCCATTGCCTTTCTGCCTCGGGTGGCTCTGCAGATGGGCTGGAGGGAGCAGTACTTGCTGCTGACTACCCCTAGTTTTGTGTGGCCTGTACAAGTAATCCGTGCTTTAGTAAAGGGCGTTTTTAGAAACAGATTTTGACTCTGCGTAGTCCATAATAAAGAGAAACAATTTCTGGTGAGGGATTCACTGTGTATGTGCCTATGTGAGCGTTCACATTCAGCGTAATCTAAACATTCAGGAAATAATCCTTCCTTTTGACAAACAGAATTGGAACCACAGAGGGGTATTGACTAGGACAAATACAGCATTTATTCAAAAACTCTCTCTCAATTATCATTTCAGTTTTGTTTGCATGAATTCTCCCTGCCTGCAAATAGGACTTGCTTGCAGTTCTGAGCCAAATTTTAGTTCAATGGAAATCATAGTGGAGGTAGCCATGATAGAATTGCAGCTTTTTATTCGAGTAGAAAGTGTTGAAAGAGTTTCACAGCCAAGCCAAACCATTTGTTTGCTGTTTTGTAGTCAACGTTTTACAGCCTTCCTTTAGTACAGGCTGCTCATTTAAAAGAGGGGGGGGGAAGGGAAACTGGTCATCGAATGAGTGCCAGTGGTTATCTGCTTCCCTCGGATAGAAAAGTACCTTTATCTCCCCCTACAAAAGATTGGTTTAGAAGCCTTCAGATAGTCTGACAAAAGTTACCAAATACTTTAGATTTGAGGTGACGGAGTAGAGAAATCTGTGCTGTTGCGCTGGAAAGTTAGTGTTGACACTGCCATTCCTATCGTTGTATCTTCCTGAAATAATAAGGTAATAAAATGTTTCCTGAAATGAGAGTCCACTGAGCTGCATTTCGTAGGTGCTTGAATGCTGTGGGGATTCACCAGAAACTGGCTAATTAATTTGTAAATTCATTACCCAGCCCTGTTGACTCCAAGGAAAAAGTCTTTGGCATACGGAGGTTCAACTTCTAAAAAATGTTTAGCTGGGGATCACATTTGAGACGTGAAGAGCATTGAGTCACCTCTGCGGTAAAGACGATGCACGTGCCAGCACCGTTAAATGAAGTAGGAGAAAGCAGTACTCACATTTTTTCTTCCTTTATAGCTTTGGTCAAGCAATCTAGATTTGGCCGCTGATTAGGATTTGCGCCTTGTAGCCTCCAAGTGAGCAAGCTGGGGATGTGCTGGAGAGCGAGGTGTCGGTGTGAGACAGATCAGGTCACCAAAGCAAATATGTGAGCCTTCTGGCTGCAGTGCCTAGCTATTAAGAGGAGATGAGTATCTGGGGGCTACTTTTCAGTGGCTGGAGATTTTTGCATAAATGCCTGGGCTGAGATGAATGTTTGAGATACTTGGGGATTAATGGGTCTGAGGAAGCAGGGCCAGCCAAAGACAAGGAACAGCTCTGTTCAGCAGAACGATTTCTGGAATAACCAGATCCCACATGGAGCTTGGCTGGGTTGCAGTTGCTTTGTTTTGGTTTTTTGAGGGGGAGGATTTTAATCCCTTAAAGCAAATTCAGTGGTTCATTTTTAAAGATGCTTACCAGACCCTGTCGATTTTTTTTTCATTCCTGTTTAGTAGTGCTTGCATCACTCTTCACTCTCAAGTTTTTTACACATTTTCTTTCTGGGACAAAGTTGTAATTGAATAGGATTGGGGATAGAGGTTAAGGCAAGGTTTACTCAATGCTGTTCTGCAAAATGAAGCATAGTTATTTTTTAAAATTTCTGTCTTTCGTAGTCCCGTGCTAATGCCCTTTCAGTGCTTGAAAATCTATTCCATGTTGCAAGATGTCATACTTCTGATGGTACTTCAGTTTACTATTAGTGTAACTTTGACTTACTCTGAAAATCTTCAGCATTTTCTTCTGTAGGTTTCCTGCTTAGCAATTTTATAGCATTGCAGAGAGAAAGTCACCAAAAGTCTTGGCACTTCTCTTAAAGATCATGCGTTAGAGCACTGAACTGCAGTGTGGTTAAAGGCTTCAGATTATCAGTAAACAGACGTATCAATGCTTTCTGTTATTACATTTGAAATGTTAGAATATGTCTCTAATCTCAATATCAACTTTCCTGCTTGCACGCTTTATTGTTGTTTTGTAATAGCGATTAAGAGATAAGCATAACAGAAGTGTTTCAGACTCATGGAAGTTTCCAAAGAAAATTTAATTTGACATTAGTGGTAAGAGTACTAAAGCTACATTATTTAGGGTGTTGGATTTCAGTTTTCAGCTAGCAGCTTGCTTTCATGCTAAAATTCTCCTTTTGGGGGCTAATTACGGTGGTGTTTATCTGTTTTTTAACAAAAGCTACCCTCAGCACAATTGGAATGATTTTCACCTTCTTCTCTGGATCCGTGTTAAGGGCAGTGTGGTTAGAAAATGATAATGGCACAAGCAGACAGCAACAGAGAGTGTGAGGGTTTTGATGAGACAGCACTAACTGTGGCACAGGAACCCACGGAATAAGTAGGAGCAATGCAAATGCCCTTTCTAATTTATTTCCGAGTCTGGTCTGCACTGCTTCCTCACATGCTAATCAGACTGAAAATGTGGGGCATCATTGTTCATTCTTAGCACTTTTTGGCTTCACTGACTAAATAATATGGAACTGATAAATAGAAAAGTGATTTTTGGGGGGGCAAATCGAGGATTGTCATGCGGTTGAAATAAAAGATAAGTAGAGGTTTGCCTATTACTACTCTTTTTGCCTATCAAGAAAGCAACAAAGTTTCATGAAATTGTATCTGCAACAATAATAAGCCTAAAAAAGGGTAATAAAAAAGTAAAGAGAATACTTTCACGTTTTGGCAGTCTGTTGTGAAAGCAGGTGGCTAGTCCTAAATCTAATTCCTGGGGTTTTATAGCATAGCAGTAAAGAGGAAAGCAGACAGCATTGTTACCCACCGAGTTTGAATTAAATTCAGATTTGTTTCAGCAGGGTATTAATGGGGTTCCTGTGAGAGACAGTCTCTGGCTTTGAGTTTGTTACTGGGTGGAAAATCATCTGGACAGGTTTTTTTTTAGCTGTGAGAATATGTTTACAGTTCAAATTTTTACAAATTAAATTCATTATGGCCCTTAACTCATTTCCATATGAGATGTAGCATCAGTTGTATTTTTTGTTAAGCCTTTCATAATAGCTAAGGGGGATTTCCTTTTCCTTTGCTTCTCATGTATGTGTGGTTCACATGCATACGCTGTAATTACTCATTACTAAATTAAAAAGTCCAGGTGGCTCTACTGAGTTTACCTTTTGGAAAATACGTTCTGAAAAATGTTCTGAAACATAGAACAGATCAGCTCCAGTTGTTCACTTCCCTGACAAAATGCCTTCTGTAAAGATGTTAAAAGGCAGACTTTTGAGTCAAAAGTACCAATACATCAAAAAAGAGGGCCATCACAAAGACGTGTCCCAATATTATGAGCTTGCTGCTTTTTTAAAAAAATATTTTTTATTCATTTGTTATGGGTTTATGTAGAGTAAACACTATTTACAGGTGTTTATAATGTTTTCTACAAGTGTAAAGGCTGTAGTATTTAAGTAGAATAATCAAAGTGGAAATATTCTGTACTGGCCCTACCTGGCACTGCAGGAGCCCAAAAGCACTGGTCCAAATAATGTTTCTGTGCTACCTGACTGACTCATGCTGTTGTGGGTATTTAGTGTCTGATATGACCTTCTGCATCTCCTTTTTCTTTTGTTAAATTGTTTAATTTCAATATAGTTTCTGGTTTAGCAGGAAGACTCCTTTAGCAGCACAGTGGTTGTCTGGCTTGAAGAGCAAATAGTAAGGGTTTGGTCATACAACTCCAGTGAAATTCTTTGTGGATTTCTGAACCTTGTAGCTATTTACTGAGATTTGGGGCACATTGAAGTCAACAGTGCCCTTCAGCAGCTGCTTGTAGAGGCTGGTCATCTATATTTTTAGCTTTGGCCTTCTTTAAGGTTAAATTATTTGAATCGCTATGCCAATATACTTCCATTCCAGCCAATGACATGAGCTTCTAGAATAATTACCGTATTTTTGTCCTCTCACTTCCCATTTTTTAAACTTCTGAAAATAGCATATATCTCAAGAGCCAGGAAGGGACACAAATGGTGAATGTACTGTAAACTACATTGGTCCTACAATCACAGGAGTTGAGATGAGTGTAACACTGATAAATATTAACATGTGGATAAATTGGTCATTTTTAGCTGGTATCCCATTTTAGTCAATCATTTTAATTTGGTACCTAGTATCCAAAGAAGACTGTGGATGAAAAAAAGAAGTGAAAGCTTAATCATAGGATTATTTGAGGAAACTGAATTAGCATGGGTGCAGAGATGTATGTCCTCACAAGGGTAACTGGATAGCACTTATTTCATTCCATCAGCAAGACTGATAACGGTAAAATAATTTTACAAAATTCAAATACAGAACAAATGTACATGAACCTGTTACTTTATGCAGACACTTGATTAAAAAAACCAAAACACCCTAGTTCTCCTTCTTACTTTTACTGGGCAGTGCATAATTTGGGTTATCTAAATATGCTTAAAATGAACAGAGTACTGAAATTAATTTTTCTGTTTCATTGTTTCAGACCTCTGCAATGGAAGCAAACCATTTCTTAATCCTAAACCAGAAACTCACCTGGAAAAGGTAAGTGGATTTATGCTCAAAGACAACACTTGACTTCAGATGTTATGGAAAGATTAATGACACTTCTGTCTCAGTATCTAGTAATAAAGCAGATATAGAAGAGAAAATAGCCTGTTACTTTCCTTTTCTTTCCTCTGCTACAGAAATATCATAAGTGTGTAAACAAGTTCATTTGAACAGTAACGCAGTCTTTTCTTTTAAGACGGGATATTTTAAGAATTTCTAACTGATTGATAGAACTGTGATCTCTTACCATTTCAAAACCGATGCATAGCTCTGATAGAACTTTCCCGTTCTTAGAAATCAGCTATTTATAAATTTATGTATTTTGGATTATTTAGCATAAATGCATGCCTTGTCTGATGTCCTGACATACTTTCATATGCCCTGAACATCTGGCCTGATGTTCAAGTCCATTGGTTCATTCATTTCAGTGGGTATTTCCGACAGAGAGGAGGTAACTTAATATGGATTTAAGTGCCAGTCATTTCAATGCTGGATGATTAGCAATAGCTTCTATTAATAAGAATTGGGGTGGTTTCTAGGGATGACTGTGTCACTGGAATGTGTGATATGACATCACTGTCACTGTTGTGTGTCCCCATTGTTTGTGATGCCGCTATGGGCATGCCACTGTTGTTTGTGATACCTGAGATGTCCCAGTACATCTGCGGTATTTGGTTCATCTGGAAAAGGATCACATACTGGTGGAGTTGCGTGTGAATCTCTTACACGCATGGAACTCTGTATCTGTACATAAGTAGCAAAATGACTTTAGGTTTGGAAATTTGATAAATGGATGAGCAGATGGCAGTTTATACATGTGATGAACTGATTTGCAGTGATTAAGACAAGTGTCAAATTGGATTTTGAGCATCTTAAGAAGTGCGTGGCTCACTTACTTTAAATTTCATGTAAAATAACAGCAAGTTCTGTGACAATTCATAAATTTGGCTGGAGGAAAGCCCTTAATAATCCTGGTAGCTGTCTCGATTCTCGAGTGATGTAAATGTTACAATCTCCTGTGGTGGCAAAAGCAAGGGTTTACCAAAAGGATATTAATAAGAGTACTTTTATCTAACTGGAAACAAGAGTTAAAAATGAACTTTCATATGCTTTATTGTTTAAAATTTTATTTTCAGTGTTAGGTGAAAAACTAATTCACAGAATAAGGATTCAGGCCCCGTCTATAATTTGTAGTTTCAAAAGTTAAATGTATATAAATATGAAAATTTCATGCCTGTATGATTGCACATGACGGACTGGATGGATTTTCAGTATTTCATCAAGTGTGCATTTTGGTTTCAGCATTACTTTTGTAACTCTCTGGACTTTTGAATTCAATTTGACTTATGTATTGTGAACTTCAGCTGTTGTTCATACCCATTGTAATATGCATAAAGGCTCGCTGTTTAGTTAGGACTGAATTAGGTGACGCAAACCAGTCTTGACTCCTAAATGTCACCATCTCTGATTCCTTCAAGACATTGCTGTCAGGTACCCTTTATGAAGTCCTATGTATAGGATTTAGTTATATACAGCGAATACTGTAAGGACACCGGCATGCACCTATACCAGTATTTAAAATTCTGACTCATGAATGTCAGCAATTGCATATTCACCTCAGATCTGCTCCTGTATATTTATTATGGCTTCTCTCTGAACAAACAGTTCCAGTAGATATTATCAAGGGGAATGCTGAAATAATATTACATAGTCAACACATATCTTAACTTGACCTTTTTTTCAAGTCCAGAAATACAAATGTAGCCAGTCTGCAGTTAGGAAAGTAAATTAGGCAAACCATTAAGCAGCCTTAGCTCTGTGTTGTTATAAGATTTTTGATAATAATCTTCTAGTCTAAACAAAACAATTTCCTGTAATCCCAAACTCCCACTCCCATCTGCAGGCCAGCTTGTGTGCAACACAGCTTCCCAGTTTAGGAATGGGACAGCCCGTGCCTGAGGCACTGAGAAATAGTTAGATCTCAGTAAGGCACCAAGTGCTTCTTCGTGGACGTGGGCTCTGAGATGAAGTGCTGTTGATGAAATCTAACTTCAAAAACCCTCTCAGAATTCCCAGAGTTCTGGTCAGTAGGGACTGGATCTTCATTTTAATTGTGCAGCTAAAAAATGCCATTCTGGCCTTTACAGTACAAAGTCTAGAAATTCAAGGTTTTTAGTGGTAATCACGTTACAATTATCTTAAGATAGATTATGGAAATGCTGATTGAAAGGGAGCTCTGAGTCAACTACCCCATCAGGCTGTCTGAACACTGCTTGAATTGTCACTAGATCAGGTCAGCTGTCTGGCTGAATCTTGAAATCCTTGAAAACCTCCAAGGATGGAGATGAGTTGCCAAGCAGCATTTCTGTATTAACAAGCCAAAAAAAACCCCCAAACTAAAAAGTGATACCAAACGTCTGAATTAAAAGATATTTTCACTTTCTGTTTAAGCTAACATCTGTGGCCTTTGAAGGAATCTAGTGAAAGGGAAAGTAGCAGGATTTTGCATAAATAAATTCATTAAATCTTGTCTCTGAAATTCTGAAGAAACAAACAGATGATGAAATTGGTATAGCCTGAAGTGCCAGCAGATGAAATAATGGCAAAATACACATATTTGAGAAAATTACCTAATTTCATTGTGCTACCATCCTAGCAAAGGCAAAATGGAATTAATGTAATGATCATTTGGAACTTCTTATTCTACATTTTGCTTATACAAACGCTGTCGACTGCGTGCTACACAACATTTACCTTATTCACAAATGTGAATTTTAATAGAATGTTTTTATTTGGAAAAGATATTTGCATATGCACTCATATGTTTTTCTGCTGGAAGATGAATTATTCTCTTTAATACACAGGAGAAATAAACTGACTTCCCACCAGCATCCATAGAAACGTAGTTCAAAAGTCTTTGTGATGTAGAGGGAGATTAGCATCTCCACAGAAAATAAGAGGCTGTGATTTTTTTCCTTTGTTTAAAGCAGTTCTCATTTTTCTTTGCTTTTCTTACCAATAACTTTACTTATTGAATTTGCAACTAATTTGGTTTCGAAGGAAGTGTAGTAAACGGGTGGAGAAAATATTGATATATTTTGCCACCACTAAACATCTTGCATCCAGGAAATATTTATGCTTGTAAATAAGACAACATTTAAAATTTCTCTTTCGAAAGCCAGGAAATGTTTCTTATATTTGGAAAAAAAATGCCTTTGGAACGAGATGTATCTGTACGTGTTGCATGGGATATTAGACAATAATTTATACAGCTGAAAGTGTGTTCACCTATTTTCAGTTTATGAGCACAGATATACTGGGAACAAAGATATACCTTCTGAGAAGATAAGTGCTTTTTAGAGATGTCTGGGGTCTCTGGGGTTTTAATTAGGGATTTTTATAGCTTTTGTATATTAGCTTCTAAGACCTTTTTACTTCAAAATAAAATTCAGATTTTTTGTGTCCTCCCTTGATCAATTTTAAGGCCAACAATAAAGGTGGAAAGAATCTATTTCTAAATACTAATGAGTGCCCTTCTGAAACGAGAAGAAATCTTTGACAGTGTGTATGGGTAGGTGTGTAGATATATATACATGGGTATTTTATATATATTAGAATAACCGTAGAGCATTTGTAATTAAAAGAATCATTTAGTTACGCTCCTGAACGTAGGCCCTGGCTGATAAATGCTGCACTGTAGGACATCATGTTCCATGCAAGTCTTACGATGTGAGTGATGTGTGTGTATATATCTATATATCCTGCTGTCTAAAATTTGTCCCGTTTCTTGTGCTGTTGATTAAATTGTTTTGGTTGGCTGTTGCCGAGGTGGCGGTGGGTTTTAAAAAAAACCTCCAAATGTGCATAAGGGCCTTGGCGTTTAAGCTATTAAAGTATAAATGAAGACACAGCTTGCTCCCCGAACGGTTGTAACAGCCTCCTGAGCCTCATCAATCACGCAGCAGCCCATGCCGAGACTGAAAAACGGAAGAACCTGTAACAAAATGTGTAAATATATAAACAGCGCCTGCTTTACGGGAAGGATTCGTGCTCTCCTGCGCTTCCCACCCGGCGCGCGTCAGTACGTGCCTCTGCCTGGGGAGCGCTCGTCGTTGCGCGAGAACCTCCGCGCAGCCGAACCCCCGTCGGCAAACGTCCCGTGCCACCGCCGGCGCGGTCTTCCCCTCTGCGGAACGGGAACCGAGGCCGGTTGGATGGCACGCCGGCTGTGCCGCGCTGGCCAGCAGCGGCCACCTCTCATCGGCCCGCTGGGTGCTGAGGTGGCATGGATGTGAATTGGCTGGGGTCAGGTGGATTTAATTCCTCCGAGTTTCCGACGAGCGCTCATTTAGATGTCTGGAGAGCTGAGAGCGATACATCCAGTTAAGCAGTTTTATAAGGGTTGAAATTAAATGTCTCAGAATATCATTATCTGCTGCTGAAAGCTTGTGCCGGCGATGAAACTGGCTGCACGGGAATTACGAGAGCTGAATTAGATCACATGTGAAGTGACAGGTGAGCTTAATAGGTTTTGACTGACACAAGTGGAGCTGACACATAAGACTGCATTCTCAGCCATGTACTCAGTCTGATTACGGGCAAGATGGTATAAATTCTTTTTTTGTGGAAGAGGAGTGGCTCTGCGAGGTCTCAGCTATTAGAACTGGCCTCCGTCGAAGGCAACAAGTGTTCAGGGCAGTGCAGTCACCCTGAAAAATAAAGTTTGTTCATGTTCCCAGTGTAATTTCAAACCTAGAGACATACCAGCAACCGCGCCCTTCACGCTGAGAATTCTTTCTGTTACAGAGGCAAGTGGTCATGAGGAATAAAGAAGTGGGAGAGGGGAAAAAACTGGCTGTACTCGCAGGTGACTGTAACTTTCAGAACCTGCAGTTCTGTCCAGCACTAACAGACTCAAAACAGCTACGGCGGCAGCGGTGTGAGAAGAAACAAGGAGATGAGGAACAAAAGAGAGAATGAAGCCAACAGGCACCTAATAAACAAGAATCTATTCTCTATGGCTAGTGCTAAGGGCCTGGTTAGGGCTGAGAATGTCAGGGAACCACGATTAAACCACAGTTAAATTGTAAATTATGAAGGGATTTTTTTAAAGGAATAAGAAAGGTGATTTAGCAAGGTCGAGTGGAGCAGTTTTATTGGGCTCTGAGAGTGATCGGGCACCTGTGGGTGCCACTGACAGGTCCCTTCCTGTTCTGTTGAGGAAGAGTATGGGGACTGTTGGAAGGGAAAGTGGAGGCTGGGTTGCAGGTACCTGCTCCGCCTGGGTGAAATCCCCACCGAGGCTGGGGATCTGCCCTTCCAACTGGGTCGTCACTGTCGTAGTGGAACCACTAGCACACGAGTTCAGAAAAGGAGGAAAATTATGGGCAGCTGCAGAGCTGATAAAGGATATTCTCAGCAATCTGATGTTCGGGAGGTGCTCAGAAGGGATGCTCAGGGAGCCGGAGGTAGGTCAGCACCACCAGCACAGCCTGATGCCCTCCAGATACCTTCTGCGGCTTGGTGAAAAGCGTGCTCTGGTCCCACCACCGCGCTCGGCCAACTCCAAAGAAGGACTCGCAGACATGCTCTGCTCTCAGAAGCTTATTTAGAGATTAGAAGGATGTAAAGTTCCTTTTGCTACAAATAATTTATGGTCTTCAGTTTTCAGAGCTATTTTGAAGTGTTGTCTTCAGCAGGGGTTTAGATGATAGCTCTGTCAAAAGCTTTCTTAGTCAGCAAAATATTAATAAATAGTTCATGGCAAATATCGTAACCCATATATTATAAATATGACATATCCTTGAAAAAGAGCATATATCAAAGTAATTGTTGACAATCTAATTCAGAAAGGAGTTTTCTTCCCCCCCCCC
>NW_010973321.1:230141-272492 GCF_000737465.1 Haliaeetus leucocephalus
ACACGTAACGTTTTTTTACCCCCCCCCCCCCCCCCCCCCCTTCTGTGCATCATCTGCCAACCGAAACCCCCCAGACTGTGGAAGTTAGACTCAGCGCATGACGCAATAGGAAACAGATGGCAAACTCTTAACAGATTTTAGGTTTAGGCCATGTTGGGTGTAACCCTGTAGCAAAATTCATTTTTTTTAAATATTAGTGACCTCATTTTTTAAATGACTGCCAAAGGGTGTTTTTCTTCAACATTTAATACTTTATTTAATGTAAATAAATACTTAAAAATAGAGATCGTGAATTCCCTCGCTGTTCCTTTGTTTAGTTTTTGTCTTTCGAATAAAAAAAGATTTGTTCAAGAATTTTCTTTTCCAAAAAATAATCCAAACTCTTTGCTCAATTTCTAAATGTTCTTATGACTGTTACTGTAGGATATTATTGCAGTTTCTACAACTTATGTTCTATAATTGTGTCTTCCCTTTTAGAGCCTTGTATTTGTGTACAGGCTTAAAACAAAGGCTCTGGCATGCGTTGTGGAAAAAGGTTGGGACAGGATAAACCTGTGATGACAAATAGAAAAAAGTAGGAAAATAAGATACTAAAATGATTTAGTAACTTTTGTTAGATTCAAAGGAATTTTCTTCCTCCAAAAAGACCTTTGCACAAAAATATTTATAGCTGAATTGTCTGAACAGTCGTGAAATCAACAGAAGAGCTACATGTAGTATCTTCAGCCACAAGTACATGCCAGAAGTCTTTCTGAATACAAAAAGAATTCATGTTATATCGTATTTTTATCTTTTATATTTGACTAAATTATAAACTAGGAGACAGCTGCAGATTTCTTGGCTAAGCGTTCCTTGCAACCCTGAAAATCATTTAAGCATCTCATCCTAAATCTACATACAGTTAAATCTCATTTGACTGCAGTATGCATTGGGCCTCACAGTTGCTGACATCACCTGCTGGTTCTGACAAAGAGTGGCTACTTAAGTGAACTGAAGAAAATGTATTTCTTAATGTTGTAATGGAAATTCAATCTTCTGCCATCACAGAGCCCCAGAAACCGGTACATATAGAGGTGATGTTTATAGCGAGATCACTATATCAGATATTTATTTTAAGTGTCATTTCTTTAAGAGGTGTGAATCAACGTCTTTACAGAAAAAAAAAACCCCAACAAACTAAATGACAAAAGTTGCCTTTGTTGATTTTTTTAGTCTTCCTAGTGGAATTTCTAAAATGAGGGTGGAAGGTCCTGATGTGATCTAAACTTCCCACAGAATATTCTCCTCTGGTAGAAGCTGTATTTGTTTTCGCAGAGAGAAGTCTTTGCAGAGATGAAGACATTGGCCATAGGAAAAAAGTGAATACACTTAGGTGGGCATATCATGACTTTTCATATAATCTGTTTTTTTTTCAGAGGATGGAATTCATTTGTGGGAAGAGCTTTCTGTATGATGCTGTTTCTGCTGGGGCAGTGGTACACTCTGAAATTCAGAGTGGGCCTCCAGATCGGTTGTGATGTGACGCTGGCATGCTTTAGCTGTGTTGGCTTTATGAGCTGGGAAGTCTGGGAAGCATGCGTTGTCAATAAATAACTGCTTTTCCATTTTGTTTCCAATCTAAACTTTTTAGACTTGGCAGCAGTTCTGAGTGAAGTGTTTCTCGGGTGACCCAGGACCCCTGCAGGTGCTGCATCTGATTTGCAGCTCCATCCCTGATGCATTTGCAGTCATTTTGGCTCTAACCTCTGTCCATCTGGCCTGATCTTGTCTGTCGTGCCAGTACCCACCTGGCTTTCACAAAGGTCACTGCATCTGCTCTAACGGGATTTCACATGTTTTAATTGAGGAACTTCTAAAATCATGTTATTTTGATGAAGCCAAGGGTTTCCATTTGGCTTTGGGCACATTTCTATCAACTTGTAAGCACGTACTGCAGTTCTTTTTATTGAATGACAGGTGATATTACAGCAGTCAGTCAAGTGGCTGTTTTAAGATGCCTCGGATGATTTGTCTACGCTGTGATGATTCATAGCTCCATTTTTATTTCATAATAAAGAGAAAGTGAGAAGGATTCTGTCTTCTACTGCAGTCCTCACTACGCTGGATTGCCTACCTGTATCCATGACCTCTTTCATCCTATTTTAAAGTTCAGCAAAAAAATAAGTGTGAAATATCACAACTTCTTTGTAAAATACATCTCTCTCATTTGTTTCTGGCAATTGGCTCTTTGCTGCTTGCAAGTTATCTTTAATACCTGGCTCTGTCTAGAATAAGTTTTTGGCATCTTAAAAGAAAATGTGGTACAGAGCTGCCAAAAGCTTACTTTATCCAAACTTCTCGGTATTTGAACCATTTCTCTGTAGTATGTTTCTGCTTCATATTTCATGCCACAGCATGGCCCCTTCTTTGGAAAAACATGCTGACTCCGATACATCAATAGCATCCAATAGCTAAGTATGCTAATGAAATTTCTTGTCCAGAACAAACCATTACTTCTCAAAAAATATATCTCTGTATCGTGAAACAGCAAGCATAGTAAAATGGTGATGGATGCGAGACATTACATACAATTTTACACTTCCTCAGGTTCCGATTTATGGATGTTACTGATTTTACCGGACAGTTATGTGTTCTGAGAAATCCTAAGGTCTAATTATCAAAGGTGGTGCTCACGTACAACTCTAACTGAGATGAAGTCATAACCTCTCTGAAAATTGTCCTGTAAGTGATTTGCCAGGTTCTGCCCACATTTATCAAATGAACTCTTTTGGGGGAAAAAAAAAAAAAAAGGATTAGTGGTGTCTGTGCTCAGGACAGTCCAAAAGACCATAAGTGTGGAGCAATATGTGAGTAACATCATTAGATCACTTAATGCAGCATCAAAAGGAATATTAGAGGGCAAATATCAAATTAAAAATCCACTCTGAGCTGTAGATAACTCTCTAGAAGAGATAGAGGCAAAAACCAGGAGGAATGCTAAGGAGCTTGTATACAGATGTCCATGTTTAAAGTCTGTATACATAGGGGGAGTAGGTGTATTCTCAGTTCATCAGGAATTCTGCCTCTGTCTTCAATCAAGTTGGGACTCTAAATAGATCATAAAACATGAAAAAACTATTGTTACCGTGTAATTCAGCAGCCATGACTTAATTTTCTGATTTAAATTAACTCATGCCATTTAGAAAGTATTGTCTGGATTAGAATATTTTCAGCTTTAAATAATCACTAGAGCATCATGATTAATTCAGGTCACTGTTTTAAAAATGTCTCTAGTTTTAAGTATATTTTTCTATACCAGTGTCCAAAACCTGAATCTTATCTCTTTCCGCTGGCCTGAATAATACATTTTCAATCTTGTTCACCATGTAGTTTCTGGTAGGCTTTTAAGTTTGTTTTGGTTTGCACTGCGAGACTCAAATGTGGAATTTCTGAAGAATCAATCTAAGAACTGATCTTATTTGATGTTTTCTCTAGTCCTCTGGAGAAAAATGGGAGGATGCTAATGGAATTGGTTGAAAAAATGGGATATATTGTAAAAAGAGGGGGGCAGCAATATCACAGAGAAGTTATTGAATGACATTTGACAAATAAATAGTAGACACTATTTAAAATCTAAGAGGATGAAGTGCAGTGTAACACATTGAAGGATGAACAATTTAAAAATGAACAAATTGGAAGACTTTATCAAGTGAACATGATTGATAAACATGTAGATGCATCGCTCAAACTGGGACATGTGTAGGAGATAAACTATAGGGAGCTCAGAAAGGGAAGGTGAGATGGGGAATAGAGAGCAAATGAATATGGGCAAACATTGTAAGTGATCAATTTATAGTGCCTTAATAAATTACCACTCACCGGCTTAGTCACAGGAACTGTGCTGCATGTGTTCCCTCCCCGCTCCTGTTGCCTTGTAGAGATGTTGGTCCAAACTACCTCGTGCGTGGTGATGACCCACAAAGAGCCTCTCGGACGTACTCCCTGGGCAATCGCATCCTGGCTGATTGTTGACAGTTGTTAGTCTTGGGAGATAATTGAGTTCCTTCTGTTGTTTACCATGTTCATTTCTAACTTTGCTTTTTTAAATGAAGTAGCCAGGACTCAAAATAAATGTTTCTTATGTTTTCACCTTTTGTTAATCAACCTATAATCTTACAAAGAGGCACCTCGTTAGCTGCGCAATGATCTAGTCTTTATAAACTTGAGTGTGATTGGCATTAATTACACTTTTTTAGTTCTGTGCTTAATGAGCTCTGCATCAGTCATTCCCTTACTTGGCCTGGAATTATTGTCAGACTCATAATCATATAATTACTTTGTCATTCTGTTTATCTGCTTTATAGGTTGGCAAAACATGGTATTTCTTTTGCTAATCCAGAAATTTTCTAGTTTTTGAATAGGCATCAAAAGTCAATGATAATAAACAAGACTTGTTTGAAACCTACAGAAGGAACATATTTTGGTCCTCCTCATTTTATGATGCCTATATTTAATAGCTGCTGCTTGGCACCTTCAATTCATTTTTGGAAAGAAAGTGACTCATCATCTCACGGAGTAAATCACTTGGCTTTAGCAAAATAACAGGTAAGCTACTACACAGTGAATTTATCGCTGTTAATTCTTCTACCATTTTTGTCTACTTAGTAAAGGAGAAATCCCATTGTTGGAATTCCCTGCATCTCTACCACACATTACAGAGTTTTCTGAACTTTGGGAAGGATATTGTAGTTTGAACTATGATGGTTTTTTAAGGGTCAGAAGCTTAGCCCTATGACCTTTCCCTATCAGTTTTCCAGTTTCCAGCTTCTGCTTCAAATGCATTACATTGGTTACCAGTTTCTTCTCACAGTCACATATGCCGTATAACCGCTTTTGCTTCCCAAGCTTCTTTCCACATCATTTTTTTTCCAGGCTTGGTTCTATTTTTCTAATGTGACCTGTTTTCTTTATTATTGGAGGCACTTTCACCTTCAGTCTAAAAAAGTTAATCACAAATACAGCTTACTGCTTGAGGCTTCATTCATAATGGACAGAAACATTTTAAATACTAAACTACAAGAAAAATCCTGAACCAGTTCTTATGCTTTGTGGTTTATAATCCAGATCTGATGTCTGATATTGCAGGAAGTTGGGAATCCAGATGTCCAGTCCTGGAACCTACTTGTTCAGCCCTTTGCTCAACTCTTTGCATATCAATAGGCTGAGATGAATGATCTCTTCCTTCCAGGCTACGATTTTTTTGTCTTTCTCTTTTGATTGCTGCAATGTTTTGACTCTGTAAGCCAATTTTACTTAATTTAATCAAGTCTGGTTTTATGGTACTGTTCAAGAACTTTCTATTAGTTTATAAACTGGTGATTATGTTTTTCCTCTCCTTTTATGTGATTTGGTGTCTAAAGAACAGCAGCTATGTAGTACTCATCTTGTGGTAGCACATTGCTCGATAAGTATGTAAGGGCATTTTCTTAAGAGCTGTGAGTTACAAGATTCTATTTCCTTCTTCCTTTTGGCTCTCTGATCCTTCCTAAATTATAAATTTATAAATTTGAATCAATGACCTTCACTATTCCCATGAAGACTTTCCACCAGCACTTACTAAAACCAACTAGGTCAAAAATACTCATTGAGGGGAAACAAAATGGATCACATTACTTAAGCTCCTAGCACTGGAATATGTGCACCTGAAGTGCTCTGTAGCCTTTGCTTAATTTCTGTCATTGTGATTTTGTGCATAATGGGCTTATTCATTCATTCCTTGTTCAAACCATTCTGTGTACCAAGCTTTGTATGGGTTTTGTACATCTCTAAGCAGTCTGCCTCCTAGGAGGTTTTTCAGTCTGAATCAATCCTTATTACACCATATCTGTTTGGCAAAGATGGACTGATAACCTCAAAACCAAAACCATCCACTTATGTCACTCATCTAGCCACTACTTCATGTTCCAGTCTTTAGCCTTCTGCCTGCCTTTGTTTACAGGAGTTGAGATACTGCCACAGAAGTCATTTAAATATTCATCTTCTACTGCTACAGAGTTACTCTAAAGTCATCTACAGCCATTTAGGCTAAGGAATATTTTTTAATTATTATTTATTTATTTTTTTTTTAGTTCTGGGAACATAGCACACCATCCCACTGCCGTCGTGTCCCCACTGAGGGCTATCGCCATTTGCAGTATGGCATCTCACAGGCACCGCGATGCGTTCCTGCCTGCCTGCGTGTACCTCCACGCCTGCGCGAGCATCTCAGTACTGCGCCTTTTGGCCCTCCCCAGCCATGTCCTGGAAACTTCTCCTTTCTTTCCAAATACATCCTCGGAGGTTGCTGGGCAGGGTGCTCACCAGATGACCTGGAACTGACTGAATGCGTAACGCCCGTGTAATTGCCTCGCGTTCGTTTTTTCCTCTCGTGCTCATCCTCGAGTACTTCCACACACAGACAGCGCTGCTGGTCCCTCAAAATGATTTAGCAGTGCTTCCCAAACCTGAGTATCTCACTCGGTTGCCTTGCTCCAGGCCTGTCCTTGTTCCTTTTTACACAGCGAAGAAAGGAAGTGAAGAAAACATGACACATCCCCAGCTCGCAGCCACTGCCATCACCCGACGTGGAGCAAAGCTGCCACAGAAAAGAGTCACTTTCAGTCATTTTTCGGACTCCTTTGTTCATTAGTCACAGTTTTGACAAGCTGCTAACTCTCTCTAAGATTCACTCCATCTCCATGCTAGAAAGAACTGACAAATCACTCAAAGTTTACGCAACAAGTTGATCAAAGACTCGGCAGCGGTAACGCTGCAATTCTTTGTGGTGGTAACAACCCCAGCCTCCTACCAAAACAGCTTGTCAGCTCTGCTTCATTCAGGTATTCAAACCCCCCAAAACACAGACAGTCAAAGAAACTGGCAGGGAAATAAAATGCCTCAGACATGAGTGTGTTTGACATCAAAGACTGAGCTCCCCACATCTGCCGTTACACATTTTGTTTGCCTCACCCATTTGCTGCTCATGCCACTTGCTGATTCCCTATCCCCATCTCTGCAGTGGTGCACTGACTCAATATTGATGACTTTGAAACTGCAAAAAAGCAAACTTTATAGCCTTTCCAAGTGGTTATAACTTGGTTTTTAATGCACGTATAGAGCCAGATTTTGGCTACGTAAATTCTTGAGTCTCAAAGTCACTTGAGTGAGTATCCACATTTAGGAGATAACGGCTTTCAAAGTGCGTTTGATATCCCTTGGCAATCTTTTTTTTATGAGGATACTTTTTGCTTGTTTTTTTCCACTGCTTGTGTCATGCAGTGGAGGAGACAGCAGTGGTATAAAAAGAGAAGGTAATGCATAGTAAAATGGAGAGAGCTATTAAGTGATTCTCTTCAAATAGGAAAGTTTACCTTGGAAAATTCGCATACTAATCATCGCTCAGGGACACACACTGTTTTATTAAAACGAAAACACGTTACTGTTGAGCATGAACTAAAAAAAAAATAAAAATCATCTTGTGCTCCAGTGACCAGCCATTATGCTGTGTAAATACATGAATCCTGTATGTGCAGACTATTGTTAGCAAACATTTGTGTAGGGCTTTTTTTAATAGCAATGTAAGAAGACTTAAAAAAAGACTAGTCTCTCTTAGCTAATAAAGAATCTATCTCATTTTTTTATGGACTCCAATTGAAAGAGATTAGATATGCATATATTGGTATCGCTGTCAGTACCAGCATGGGTTCTTATACCCATCAACAATTAACCTTTCTCTGCAAATAACCCTCAAACCATCAGAGTGAAATTTGGATTTTATGTCCTGCTACAAGCTCTGACATTTCAGTAGTTATTTTTAATCTGGAAATGTGAAAATGCTTGCTTGCAATTCCAAGCCAGAGAGGACAGTGGATATTTCTGGAATAAAACTCTCGGTATTGTTCTGTTGGACCACCTTTTGAGGTAAGCCAGTGTTACACTTTATTCTCGCATTTTATTGTTGTGCAGGACAGATGCACTCAATCTTGCACAATACACTGTGGACTCTCCCTCCCTTCTTGCAGTGTTTGCTATTGCCTTGACTCGCTATCCTCCCACACTCTGAACTCAGCTGACCAAGTGAGCTATAATAATAGCTTTCTTCTTTAAGTGAGTATTCATTTTTCAGGATAATCATGACAATTAAATCCTACCTGTGTTTTCCACGTGAAATAAAAGACGAGTCAGTGTCATAAAAATCTGAAGAATGTTAGCATCAAAACTACAATAAGCAATGAAAACAAAATTGTAGGCTTCTGGTCCTCTGTTTCTATCCTTGACCTTGCAGTATCGGTTAAAATGCTGTGTTTATGAACTTCACTGTTTATGTAATTTTAAACTGCATTGGAATTTGTTAATGAAATCTATTCTGTTCACTTAAACTTTCATATATTTGGTGTGTTTCTAATGCCATATTAACTAATTTTACCCTTAGAATAAAGTGGTAATACAGTAAAGTGACCATGAAGTGTGACTTTGTGCAACAGCACAATTCACTGTTCTCTTACTGTTGTTGAAGTTTTGGTGTGTAGAGGTATAGATATAGCCTTGTAACTCGTATGCACTGAGGGAGAATTTTTTTTTTTTATGATAGAATAGATAACATATAAGATGCACACTGATTAATTTATTATTTTTATAACATCACAGAAGGTCCAAAATTCAGTTCATAGTTTTAATTGCAGAAGTTTCTAGAGGAATTTAGTTAGCAGTCCGCAGTTCCTTGCAAATTATTTATCTAGGGAAGGAGAGGGGGTGAAGTACCACCACAAGATTGTATCATTTTTTACAATTTGGACAGCAGTGGCTTGGATATGAACTCTGTTTAGAGACATCCTGTGTGCCCATGTACTTGAAGATGAAACTTCAGTAGCTATATTCTAAATCAAGGTCTAATATTTTGAAAATCTAGTCCAGGATTTCTTTGAGTGTCATAGTTTCATCATTTCAGTATCTTTTTCAGAACAAAGCAATGCAATAGTAAATCACCATTTCTGCAGACAGTTCTTGATGTTGTCTGCTGCACTTGCTGTTTTATCACATGAATCAAAGATGTGGCATTGAAACTCCAAATGACAACGCGGACTCATTCAGCTAAAAACTAATATATTGAAGAAAGAGGAGAAATCAAAGAGAAAATGGGGATGAATTGGACTGAAATAGCAGAACTCCGTAATGAACAGTCTGGTTTCATACATACTGAGCAAATATACAGCAAAGTTAGCAGCTCTAAATGTAAGAGTAGCCTTCTCATCTGCCAACCATTACGGCAAAACAGAGAGCGCACAAAACACTTCTTCTCTTTATGGAGATGTTAATTAAATATTTCTATTTTTATCCATAGAATGCCATTCCTCAGTGATTGAGTGAATATTCTATGAAGCACAATCCAATATATTTCCAGTCAATATAAAGAACTGATACCTAAAGCAGAGCTAAGGTGGAATTGAAGTATTCAAGTCAAAAACCGCTAGCTGCAAAATGCATCGGTTACCATTTATATATTGAAACTGGGTACCTTCCCTGTGATTTTCAAGTTCTGGGGGGACCTGGAATTACACTTTTGTGCACACCAAGACCACTCTGGTGTACACAGCTTGTCACATAGACCTGACCCAGAAATGAGACGTTCTTCCATTGCCTAGTGTCACTGGAAGTCATTCACTGAGCACAGCCATCAGGACCAACTTCCCTGTGGTTACAGTAGCTTTCTTTCCAATCACTGCTGCTGCAGAAAATGTAGGTGATTGCGCACAACTTTTTCTAAAAGCGCAGTGATTGAACGGTCTGCCAAGGCGAGGGTGGGCACGGTTCCTTTTTCCCAGGGAGCTGTGCTCACTGGTTTACAGGCTGCGCTGGGTGGAGGGTGTCCTCCCACGGAAGCGTCTCAGAAAGCACCATCAAACTCAGGTCAGAAACGGTTGGGGAAGCCTTGGAACCTGAGCCCTCTATTTCCTCAGTGCCTGATCCAACCGCTGGTCTACAGTACGAAATAAAGGATGAAAAGTAGAAGAAATTACAACTCTTCCGCCACTACTTTTTTGCTTTCCTTCTGGAGAAAACATTGCCAAAGTGTGACACTTGCTGAGTTGCTAGGAGACGTGCCAGTGTCCATCTTGAGGAGAGCTTTCCAGGTACCACATTTACCTTTTGAATATCGGGTTCCTTCATTTGAGAAAGTGGCAGCAGTTGGGACAGCTGTTGGCATCCTTTCCTGACAGAACACCTAACTCAGTGACTCTGTGTTTTCCAACTCTCATCCCTTCTGACAAAAGTCTTACATGTATATTTCAAAGTTACACTTCAATTTTTAACTTCTCTACGTGCAGAACGGGGTTTGAATTGATTGGACGGCACTTGTGAGCTTTGTTATCTGGCTGCTGAACCAGGTTCCATTTTTGCAAAGAAAGCTTGGAACTATAACCAGCCAAACATTGCCTTAGTGTTTGCTACATAATTTTTATTTGAAATACTCTTTTTCAGTCCTACTGTTCACTCTTGTAGGGTCTGAAAGGCCCAAATCTGTCTTTAGTTTCCCTGTTGCTTTAGGTATTTCTCTTTCCATTCTCACTATATCCGTGATGCTTTTTCTTCTTTTGAAAAGATTCTGCATCATTCTTTCATACTGTGATTTTGTAATGCTTTCCCATTTACATTTCTCTTCTTCAGGTCAATCTCCACTTACACAAACAACAGCTTCCCTTAAAATCCTAGTGCAGCCCTCTCTACATGCAGGTAAAAGAATTTATCTTTCTGATAGACCTGAAAAAAACTTTTATTTGCTAATCACATATTTAAACATTATCTCATCTAAAAATAACTAAAGTACTGTATGAATATACAAGTTGCTAATGGATAATGTTTTTGAATTATTCTTAATTTCCTGTGTACTAAGCCAAGTCCAATTTACTTAATTATTGGTTACATCTTATTCTGACTGTGCTATATCTAAAGAGGAAGAAGAAACTGAGACTTTGATTAAACTTCTGTAATAACTAATTGCAAACCAAAGAGAAGTAAAATTCAGTGTTGGAAAAGTGACAAATTGGATTTTGCTGTGATAGTGTTCTTGTGTGGTGCATGCTTAATACTGTGAAATCACTATGAAATTGCCATTATTATTCTTCAATACAATGCCCAGAAATTCTTTAATACAATCTCTGCAGGTAATTTACTCCTGAGAACAAGTAGGTGTTACAACATGATAAAATGAAATTTCAGTTAAAAACTGTTTGCTATTTCAGGCCACTCTTATATTCCCAGTGGTTAGTATGGCAGCTAAGGTTTGGGTTTTCTTTTTTTAAATAAGAGTGTGCTTGACCACCATACTGAGGGGGGAAAAAAAAAAAAGGCAGCAGCAATGTGTATAAAATTATCTTTAATTTTGCTGGAGCTACAGCAGCTTCTAGCTCACACTAAAGCTAGTTTTTGAGGCAGGTAATTTCCATTTAAATAAAGGTAAACTATTCGTTATAAATTAGTAAATGCGAACTGACAGTGGGAAAGGAAAGGACAGCCTTACTTATCTTTGTGTTGTGCTTGAAGCTGACTGAGAAATTAAGGAAATCCAGAATGGCTTATCTATGTCTGTAAAGAGAAACCAGCTTTTTAAGTATATTGTCAGCACATGTTAACTCCTGGCTTACTGTTAACACCTCACAGAAGTTGCGTCTACATTCCATTCATGCTGGGATGTTTTACTGGTGCAATCTGTAGGCCTGTACTAGGAAAAATAAACTTCTTTTTTCTGATCAAGAGTACAGCATTCTTAAAAAAATGACTAGTATTTTTATTTCAATGTAAATAAAACATGATTTGATCCTGATTTTGCATTATGTTGCAACAGTCCTGCTAAAATCAAAGGAACTGCACCAGAGCAAAAAATAAAATGGGGAAACAAGCCCACAAGGAGGTAAAAAAATTGTTTGAATAAACCAGAGGAATAATGTCTTGTGACATAAGAGACCCCAATGTGACAAGTATGAATTAATAGAGCCAAACATTAAATCAATTCACACGTGTCAAAGTCTCGTGTCCTCAGTACTTCCCAAAGGGATTTTGCCAGTTGCCGAAGGGCTGGGGCTGTTTGGAAGGGAACAGCAGCTGGTGAGACGGATGGACGGTGAGTGAAAGGGGAAACCCAGGTGAGTGACAATTTTATTCAGAACTCGGGAGCCGAAGCTTTCTTCTAAGCTTATCTAATCAACTGTCCCTTCAGTCGTTTGTGGCGAAGAATGACAGAAGGCTCTCGGCTCCCGGGGTCTGTCAGAGGGTTTACTCACGCCCAACCGAGCCATTTTAGTTCAGTCTTTCCCATGGATGTCTGGCAGGGTCAGACATCCCCTTCCTCCACTTTTCTGTGCTTTTGGTAGAAGTTGTACCCGCCGAGGAGTGTGCAGCATCGTCTTCATCCTGTGCCGCTTTCCACGTCATGTGGTTTTTGCAGGTATCGTGCTTGTTGCTGAGGTTATTAAAATGATATTTTATCCTGGGAGTGAGACAAGTACTTACTGAAGCATATTTAATATAGTAACATTGCTTCAGGTACATGGTAAGGGAAATCAGTCAACAAGTTATGTTAATCGCCTCACTTGAGAGGGGTACAGGTTATATTTTTGGAACAGCGTGTTTTAAGTCTCGATGTGCATTCGTAATGCTGGAAGGAGAAGAAGCAAAAAGGCTTTCCGCCTTTGCCGATCCCCACAGGAGCGTTACCCAGCGGAGCAGGGGCAGCTGGGGGAGCACCGGAGAGTGCTCTGCCACGCAAGGTGAGAAAGCCACGCCACGCACGTGGTGGGGAGCTGCCTCGCCCCAAGGCAGACTTTTGGAAGCTCTCTCTGTGGAGCAACACCTCCACGAGCTGTGGCGGTTGACTCCGTGACATCTTCCCCGCTCGAAAAGTCGTGACGTCGGGGTATTTTAGGTGCGAGCTGGTTCTAGAGCAGCCCCTGAGCTCTGACGTGGTGCTGCTGAAGTACCGGGCGGGTTTGGAAGAGCGGAGTTAAACGTGTTTCGGTCTTGCTCAGCACCTCCTGCCCGCTTTACTCCATAGACTGAAGGTGATAGTTTGCAGACATTCCCATGCAAATACTGCTTTTTTGTTTTGTAAATACAGGCAAGTAGTGGTGTCTTTTGCTGTCAGTATAGGCAAGCAGTGGTGTCTTTTGCCATAAATACCGCCTTTATATAGTGGATTTGCTTCTGTGAGCTTCCGACTGTGTGTGCTGGTAACAGGGTCCCATCCGTACCAGCGCTGTGTTTTCGCAGAAGCACTCCGAAGGAGGGGAGCAGTGCCCAGGGCTGTCAGGGAGTAGCGTGCTCACCTGGGAAGGGCTCGGACTCAGCTGGTCTTCGGTGGACCGTGTCTCGCTCGTACTATGTTCTTTCTCCTGTACTTGTGGATATGCTCTTGAATTATTTACCTGTCTCTAATCCTTTAAATTCCTTGAGTCTCAGCCTCTCTGATATTTGTGGCTGAGAATGTCACAGGTTACCGATGTCGTGCTGTGTATATAGAGACATGTAACAATTTGCCATTTCTGCCTTTAGTATGTTCCTGGAAGTTTAAACACCTTTGACTTTTCATCCCCCTTCTTTCTTCCCCTTGTCCTTTCTCTCAATTCCCTCTTCACCCACAGCGAAACTTTAACTTAAATGTTCAAGCATTAGGGGGTACGGTTGAGGGCAGAAAAAGATTCCTCAGAGACCTAAGTTGAGGTGCTAAGAAAATAGAGGGAAGTATACTTGCCGTTTCTGCCTTCTTGTGTCTTTCTCTAAAAAATCCACCAACAAACCAACCTCTGGTTCTCTTGAAACACTGTTCTTTATTGAGTGACTTGAAAGAGGGAAGAAGAGAGCAATACCTCTTTCTGGATTTCAGAAGATGTGGGGGAAAAAAAAAAAAAGTTAATTTTCTGTAGCTTCAGCAATATTGATAAATTCCTCCTACAGCCCAAGGAGATGCCGTAGCTTAGAAAGCAGCTGAATTTAAATTTACCAAGGGCTACTTTCTGGGAAGAGATACTTTACTTTTCTCTTTTCTGTTTTGTTTGTTGTAACTGATGAGTGTTTTTCAATGCAAGTATCAAATTTTCATCACACTCATGAAATGTGTGTCTCTTTATGTACCTGTTGGTTTTAATACACTTCAGCAGAAGGTATTTGTAGCCACTAAGGTAATTTACATCTTCTAGCTTGTAGTACTTCTGGATGCAACAAAAAAATCATTTAGACACTAGACTAGTTTAAAAAAAGAACCACAAAAGTTATCAAGTGTCGTGTACGTTGTAACAGTTCTCTAAAGTGATTTATATTTTCCATATTTGCTCAGAAAAGCTAAAAGGAAAGTGGTAGGAGACCTTATTTCAGTCTTTCTAATGATTCATAATTAACTTTGCAGGAAAACGATATTTTTAACTCCAGATTTGCATTGCACGTCAAAACTGATCACTTGGTTATTCTAGAACTCTATTATCAAAATCCTGCAAAGACAGCGGCTAGTTTTATTCTTGGCTTTTCTGTGTCTGGCTCCGGCGATGGGAAGAGGGGGAGCAGTGACCCCCTGCAGCAGTCGCACGAGGCCGACTGGTGAGCAGGGGTGCGGAGGGGGGCGAGGATCGCTGCTCTGCGGAGAAAGGGTAAGGCGGGGACTTCAGCACCGTATTCTTTTTTGGCATCTGTAGGAGCATGGGACATTTTCATTCTCTACGTATACTTTAGTAACAAAATCTACAGGAAGAACATAAAAAAAATAGCAAACGTAGTCTTATTCCACTACAGCCATCCATGAGTTTTGTTTTTCATTTTGCCTCTTTGCTGCAGAAGATCTGAGGCTCGGAACTGCAGTGGACTTCCATGAGGACAAGAAGTGAAAGGTGGATCTCCCTGCTATTTGATTTCCTTGTCCCTGATGTCCCCAAACCTTACCAAGAGTAATACTTAGATAAAATAACCATGAAGGCAGTGAAACGTGTCAGGTTTCTGTGCGGAGACAAGCAGGTACGGTCAGTTCTCCCTGTAAGCGTGCACTCTTAGGTCAGGATGAGTTTAAATCCTGTGCTTAGAGGATGGGAGAGAGATATACTTAATTGATCATGTATTTGATTTATTTAACCCCACTGAAATGAACAGATTTACTCCAGAGGAAGAGTGGATAACATGGGGTTTAATCAAACTGTCTCTCACTTCTGCTTGAGCTCACTCCTGTTTTTCTTTTTTAATATAGAATGCAGATAGTCTGCTAAAATAATAAAAGGATGTGTTATTTAATACAGAGTTGTTAAAAACATTTAAATCCTGTCTGCATCACTGTGCATGTTATTATTATTTTGAATATTGCGCAAGTGTATCTCTTGATACAAACAAATGAAATTGCTTTCACGTATATAATTATACTCCACAAGGGATAAAGCAGTAAACACCATGTTTCAATGCTCGATATGCATTGTTTAACATTCAAACTATTGATTAAAGATGCAGATAATCTATTCTGCATCATTTTGTAATAATTGCATTTTTTCCTAGGAATATAGCCCTACCGCCTATGCTCTGTTCTCTTGGCACACCAAGGGATTCAGTAGATTAAAACTAAAAAGACAACTGACAGTGTTTTTAACGTACGTTCCCTGAAATGGAGGCAACTCTTTCTCAAGGTTTCTTCAGAAACTAAAGAAGGAGTTTCCTGAACTGCCTTGGTTTTAAAATCTGGACAACCAGAGAGAAAACACTGTTCTCTCTATCTTTAAAATACATGCTAAGCTTGAGCGCAGGAGTTGTAAACCAATGGGCCTTACTTCAGTATTTAGTAAATTAGCTGAAAAATAACTGTAGAGTTATAATGAGCATGATATTATAAGGACAAATTGCAGCGCTCCCAAAAGGGAAATTTTCTTTCCTCCAAGGTGTCAGCAAGATAACAGGTAACTGAGAAGTGATACATATAATTTATTTTGGGTTTTAAAAAGCTGAAGAGACTATTAAGGAAACTAAGAGTAATCACAGGGAAGGACATAATGGACTTTCATGGACTAGAAACTGATGAAGGAAGGAAACAAAAAATGGAGCAAATGGGTTTAGCAAGTTAAAAATTGGACTGAAGACTTAATTCTATTTTAATACCTAATGGATTTTATTTATGGCATTGGGTGATATATTGTCATATATACACTCAGGATTCAGATAGATGGGCAGTCAAAAGTCCTTTCTGTCAATCAAAACAAACTGCTCCTCATCTTGGTTTTTTGCAGCTTTACTCAAATGCCAATAAATGTCATTCCCAGAAAATCTAAATAGCTGTAGATGGGAAAAGTTTTTATTACTTGATAGATGGATAACATTTTCAGGTCTACAGTTTAGGTGTTACAGTCTAAAAAAACCACTTTTATTTATTTGCTTTTATTATTAGAATAATGAATTTGCATTTGGATATAAACCTGTAACAAAAAAAAATCATAGATGTTATGGGGAAAAAAAAATTACAGTAGATCATCCAGTTGATGTTCCTGTCCAAATAGAAAACTTTTCTCAGGAATGCTTTTGTGTATTTTGCGGAGGCAGCTTCTAAGTGACAGGCATTGAGCATTTCTTAGACTTGTTCATATTTGAGCTCTTCAACTTACTTGGAATGTCAACAATGAAGTATTGTTCTCAGTCTGAACACAAGGATGTGCTTCGTAAAACAAGTTTTCTTTCATTTTTAGTCTCTAGGCTGTATGTGTGCCTGTGAATTCATGCATATACATGCATGGAAAGAAACAGTACACGGGTATTAGTTGGCAGAAGGTGTTTCGTGTGTTGAATGCACATTCCAAGGGCTGTCACGTCTTGCGAAAGTTGCAGGACAGCTGTCAGATATATGAAGGGCATTTACAAAAATAGACAATGATACATTAGGGTGGATAATTTTCAAGAAAAAATATTTTCACTGAATATTAGGAAAAAAAGGCTTCTAACCCAGGGTAGCGAAAGACACAGAAACGGTTTACAGACAGGGGTTAAAGATGCTGCTTCACTGGAGATTGTCAGAGCTGGAGAAACGTCCCTGAAGGTAGATGCAACAGCAAAGCTAATTTAATTCAGAACAGTGTCTTGAAATTGAAGCTCAATTATGTTAATTGGCGAGACAGTTCAGGATAGGGAATGGTTGGAGTCTCTGCTTTGAGGGTTATCAAAAGAGGCAAGTGTGCTCTTTGGGACAGTAGTACCTGTCTGAATTTCTGTTATCAGTTGCCTCAAGAGATTTATGAATTTCAGTTCCTTAATGAGCTTCTCAAGAGCATTTTTAAGCCTCAGAATCCCCTGTCCTAAACCCCTCCTTTGTTTATAGACTTGCATCGTCACAATGACTCTGTTACTCTTACTCAGGACTCATCTAGGTCTTGGAGATCCTGGGTCAATGGAAAGGAATGGTTTAGGCTGGGATCTTGGCGACTTTATATAGCTGCAATTTTTTGTATGAAGCTCCCATTGGCATTAGTATGGAAAGGATTCATTCACTCTGTTAAATTCCACAAACGTATTGGTTTTTGTCCTATGTTTGAAGGTGCTTCTTAGTCTCGTAGATCTTTTTAAGTTTAATATTGGACAGACTGGACTTCTGTTTGATATTGTGTAAAATTACGTTTCTGTGTATCTGTGAGGGTTCAACAGAGGGTGAATGTGTTCCATCACTGCCGCTCAGGATGTTTCTATTTAATGATGCTAACTCCCTTTTATGTGATTAGGGACTTAGTGCTATCAAAACAGCCATGCAGATTTTATTACAGGTGTACAGAGATGCTGTTTCATTCTGTTCCTTGGATGGATGAATAGTTTTTGACACAAAGCTATGTGAACACCTTTATTCTTCATTATTTTATAAAGAGGCCACCCAGTGAGCTATTTCAGTGGAAGGAAGAAAAAAGTGTTTACATGTACCTAGGGAGGATGATTTGATGTAACAATAATAATAAAATAATGCTGATGCGATCATAATATCATTTTCATTGCATGCGGGTGGAAGCTGAAACTTCTGTTACTGATGAGATACTGATGATGAATAATCAGCTTCACATCCTAGAGAGGTAAACACAATCTGTGTCTGAATGTATATCAAGGGAAATCCTTCATGTATTTTCATGAGTCTTTGTGCACGCATGATATTCTTAGATTCCTTTTCAGCATGATTCTTTTTCATTCAGCCCACTCATTTTCATTATAGTGGTTGTGCTGGAGCATCCCTTTCCCCTGCACAGCTCCGGTTTCATTGCAGGCGGGGAGGTGGCCACGGCAGGGGAGCTGGTCATGGAGCATCCTCACGGCTGGGCACTGGAGAAAGCTAGAAGTGATCTCAAAAAAGGAAGGTAGAGGAGCAGAATCAAATGCAAGGGGAAAAATAACTGCAGAATTTCACAGTGGGGAGAGATACAGCAAAGAGATATTCCAGCAGAGGTCATGGAGAGGCAGTTCCGCCCAGGCTGGCAGGGAATAGATACAGAAATAATGTTTGCAGCTAAATTTTTAATATTAAGAAAGCAACATTGTAGAACTGGGCACTCAACTGCCGCTTCACCTGGAAAAGATTAATGGCTCCAATGATGCAGATACAGGTTAAGCATCATATCATCCCAATTTTCAACAGAGGCATGTTTCTGGAAAAATGATAGATACTTAATGATGCATGTTTCCATATGATCTTTTTCAATGCTAATTATTGCACTAAGCATTCAATAAATAAGGCAATTTATCTCTTTATCTCACATCTTAATATGTGCCTGAATTTTATCAGTGATGTGTAATAAATGAAATTATGTCATATTGTAGCGTAATGCAAGAAGGTAGTATGTCTAAATAGATATTTTAAGGACATGATGAAAACAGTTTGAACGGTAGAAGGCATTTATAAAGATCAGCTCACTAGTGACACTTTGCATAACTTTATTTTTCCCTCTCTAAATTTCTTGTACAGCTGTGTGGGCCTTACCTTGTGTTTACCAAGTGAAGCCCTCTTTTTAGTAGAAATCCCTAAATGAGATCTGGTGGGTTTAAAGTTCTGAGGTATCCACTAACCAAGGGTGTAAAAGGTACCGTAAAGACAGAAAAAGACAGACCTGAGAGTATCTTCCCAGTAATGAGTCTACCATTAAATGCTGCTGTCAATATAGAAACTGGATTAAGATATAATGATGTGCAGGTTAACTACGAGAAGTGTCATAGAGACTTACTTTGTATTGGAGAATCAGTTCTTCCAAAAGGAACTGTTCATTTTAAACCATAAGTTCTTTCAGTTCTAGTTTAGGGATTACTAGGTAGAGTTACACCAGCTTCAGAAAAATACTGGAAAGTAGGTCAGAATCTTTGTCACAAAAATGCTGAAAAACTGCCAAAACATGTATATGTTAGTTTAATTTTCTGTTTCATCCTATACCTGATAGTCCTAAGGTGCTTTTTTTTTTCAGGGCTACTATTATGCAAATAGGTATGCTCTCCTTTAGTTCAAATTAATCTATTTTTCACTGTGGGAAGACTATGGAGTAATAAGAAATAGGCAAACCAAATTCTTGAGTTGTTAGTGGCATGGGCTTCCGCTTGGATTCTGGAATGCTGATTCAAAATAAGATTTTCTGTTTCAAATCAGTTGAGGTTTTCCTAGGTGAATGTGGTGTTTTCTTTTTTAATTACATATTTAAAAATAAAACTTTGCTTGTTGACTTACTGCAGCAATATTTGCAGCTAATAATACTGCTGCTGAAGAAATCTCTCGTGCTTTTTATCTAGTTGTTATCACAGTGTTTAGAATGTAATTAAAATGTTAATATTTATGGATTTATTTGTTTGCTTTTAGTTATCTGTTTGCAAAAATGTCGGAATTTGGCCATTTTGTTCTGATGCTGTTGCATAGCTTAGCCTAGAGATGAAAAAATTACTTTTACGGGTATTATAGGCTTCTTTCTTGAATTATGTATTAATAACTTAACCTCACTTTACTGGAAGGCAAGGTTCTAGCACTTAGGTTGCAAAAGGACAATAGCTGGAACAAGTGCTAGAATTAAGAAGATGTCAAGTGTGTGTTCACGTGGTTAGTAGCGGATAATTAGTGGCGTATGGGGGCATTTGGAAGATACCAGACAGTAAAAAGTAACTTTATTTCTTTGCCACATTAATGATTCACCATAGTCAGGATATTTTTGTGGCTAGTGGCCAAATTCTGCAGACCTATAACTCTTAGATGGTACCTTGCATAAACCTAAGCTGATGAAAACAGCTTCACAAGAAAAGCAGATATCAAGCAATTCTTCCCTTTGACATTGAGTTTTCATTTTTTGCTGGAAAACCACAATATTTTGGTTTCTTTTATTGGCATGTACTGTGATTTCCCAATAAAATGTGAAAGAAAATTAAACAACGTAATTAAAACATTAACGAGGCCATCTGTAATGTAGAACAACTAGAGTTTACCAGTGCAGGATAGCAAAACTCTCAACAAATTCTGTAGCACGGCTTTACCCCCAGTGGTGCCTCCTTCAGACGGCAAACTGTAGTCCTGAAAAAGTTTGTGGTGAATGTTCACCTTCAGGCTGGCTAACAGATGGCATTTGGCTACCTATGCCTAATACAGGTAATTTTTTCCTCTTGATACTGTCAGTACAACATACTCAAGAAAACCATTCTGCCTAGGAAAGTAGCTGTGTTGGACGGAGAAGCAGTTCTTCTGCAGACCACTAAGCAATTGGTGTTGAGTACCCTGCTTTAATCTCTTTTCTGACTTACTCCATAGGTGTTTGAGTCTGGCATGACTTGTTCCTCTGTCTTCTCTAAAATCCATCCCTGATCACGGAGAATATCTAGAAACCTGGAGTACACAGAGGTTTTGCATAGTCTCCCACAGCTCCTTAAAGCCAGTCCAGTTCAGCAGTGCTTAGAGGTTTTTTCCTACATACTAGTCAAATGAAAAACATCACGCTCACTTAAATCCATTCTGTCTCATTCCTATAAATCAGAGAACATACCTCTAAATTGCTATCTGGTATTACTTGAGAAAGTAAGTGCTACAGTGATGCTACATAAGTTACATGTGTCGTATGTGCCAACAGCGATGCTGCATATGTGGCTGTTATGGGAAGAAGATGAGTCAGTGGCTGGTGGTGAATTTGGTTTTAATGGCTTTGCAAAAGCAAAAGGATCATTGTTTCAGTGTAGGTAATGTCAGTGTAGGGTATGAACCAAAATCTTCTGACTGGATCTTCTGGTTTGATCCTTCACGTCCACAAATGTCAAAACTGTAAAAAAAGACAAAATGAAATTCATAAAAGCATAAGGTCACCCTAAGCATGCAAGATTTCTTGTATCTTTAGCCAACAGCAAATTTATGCTTTACACCAAATATTAAATCTTCAACAACTTGCACAAAACTTTTGTGCAGAAACAGTGTCATACAAAAGTCATGCTGAGAAAGTTACGTTAAACCTTCAAAACTTTGTCTTTTGTGCAATTGTTTGTTATCAAAATTGTTTTGAAAGGCAGAGGGTTGCGATTCACCTTGTAAAAAGACCTCATTCTCCTCTTAACGATACTAAAGCCTGCGACGGTATTGTGAGTACAGAATTATGTCAATACAGAATTTTTGCACTCTTATTCTGTCCTCACTTTTGTATTTCTTTCATCAGCTTTTTTTTATTATGTTAGAAAGAAGATTTCTGTGGGAAACAGTTTGGGATTCTTTTATGGGGAGGGAGAGGGAGAGAGGGAGATGGAGAGCTGCTTTGTTTTGGTTTTATGCTATTTACAGTTCTTAGTACAATTAAACTTTGAGCGGCAAATGGGCACACCATAAGGATATAAATAGTGTTATTGATAACTGCTGTTCTAACAAGGAGCACTAACAATTGCTTCATAACAGAGTGAAGGGAGGACAGAGAATACTTCCTGTAATAACTGCTTTAAAATGTAAGGATAATTGGCTGGAAAACGGCTAAGAAATTAAAAACAACGAAATAAGGAAACATCCAGTTGTTGAGATATAATAGCCAGTACGCTCGAATGAGGCAATCTGCTGCCTTTTAACAGCTTCTCCTGGAGGTTCACCATTACCAGCTGCTGAAACTCCTACCAGCCACCTGAAAAAAAGGAAAATGCGGAGCATTTAGACGTTTGCCTCCCAGGACGGCTGTGTCGCATAGCAGGTCCGCACCGCTGCTGCTGGCGCTGCCCCAGTTCGTTCTTCTGGTAGCAGCTGCCTCCGCGCCGGGCTGGCACCGGCCGACGTCCTCAACACATCTCCCGTGTGCTACCGTAGCGCTGAAGGGTGTTGTAGGATCCCTGAAACGGCTTCTGGAAGATGTTGTCTGGTGCTGAGTTCCCGCTGAAATGGCTGAAGTCAAACGCTGCTCAGCTGCATTTAAGAATTACCTTCTTCATTAAATTCCTTTCCTAAATTGGTCCATAATCTCACCTTAAAAACCTCCCGGTAAAAGCTCGTGGCTGCTGTCGGCTATGAAATTATACAATCCGTAGTTTAAATTCATTAAATAGTTATGTGGAAAGGGGAGCAAGCCATCTGTAATAAGCTAAAATTGCTGACACAGTACTCATAATAGGTTCTTTCCCAGAGGTTTTATTGCAGTTACATAAGAAATCATCGACTTATGAAGTTCAAAGAAACTTTCAAAATAGATCTTTTTTTGTTATATTTTTGAGCGATGTAGCAGGAGACCATGAAGATATTGCTCATAATAATTAGAGCTGTGAAACCTTGGGAAAATATGCCTAGGGACAAGGGAAACTTTTTTTATTTACGGAAAGTTTGAAGAATACTTTAAAATGGAGGAATGTATTTAAAATCCAACTTAAAGTAGCCACCGACTCTGGAAATTACTGCAGTTAGGTGCATGCCTTTTCTTTTAACAATAATTCATAGAGAATAATATGCAGACCTCAGCTACAAAATCGTGATGTTCTTGTGCAATGCAGTCTAGATTTTGGGTTCTCTTTCATCATACAACAGGTAACTCTGGGATGAAACCAGTGGGATTTACAACATGGATAATTCCAGGTTGTAACTAAAGAACATGGAGTTGCACTCTGGAGTAGGAGATGGCTTCCTCAGCCTCCAGCATGGGCACCGTGTCCCAGTAAATAACACAACTGACAGTTTCTCACATGTTGGAACAACAGAATTATTGTGCTGGCCGAGGCCGTGGAAATGAGATCTGGGAGCAGAAGAGGCCTGGAGGGTTTATTGGAGTTGTTTCAACTTGAGATAGAGGACAACATTTGAAATGAGCTGGGGAAATGAGCTGTTTCATAACTCTTTTACCTTTCTTAGGGAGCTAGCCGCAGAAAAAAATACCACTCTGGGGGCTTGACGTACTTTGTTTCATTATTCTTGTTACAACAAACACTTAAATAATGTCTTTTTTTTAGTTCAACTATCTCCCTGACTTCAGGCGTTTGTTGCCTTATGTTCCAGTCTATACTTTCTAACCTCTTGCTCATACATCTATTAATATTCACGCTGGACCAATGCTACAATTCAATGTGAATAAGTGCACTGAGAAATGATTTCTTTCACAGTCTGCACAGTACACTATAAATGACATCCTGACCTCTAGAGCAGCAGATTCATTAATTTTGGCAGAAAATCGCAATTTCTACTTCGAAACTATTGATTTCCCAAGAAAATACTGAAATGCCTTGTCATTACCACCTATTTAGACAACTACAGCAATGGTACATCTAGGTCATTTATACAAGATTAACTAATTAATGCTGGGGTTTTTTGGTAAGAGGAGGGGCCCTGTGAGCACATACATAATAACCACCGAACATCAGTTAAATTTTTTTTTTTTCACCAGCATCCATAAATAAAACTCCTAGCCTAAAGGAAAAAAAAATCCAATTTTCTCTGTTTCAGGAAAAAGTCTGAATAGTCAATGAACCTTGCACCATGCTAACACATATTCAAGATCAGTTAAACAAAATCCAGTAACAGTTGTATTTTTACTTCTTTTTTTTTTAAGTTCGAATCTAGAAATGGAAGCAAGCAACTTCACAGGGAAATCAGGATCCAATAATAGTAAATATAATTTAAACAGCAGTCACAAGAACACAAGAAGTCAGAGTTTACAGAGAAAGGGAGCTAAAAAGATCTATAGTCATCTACAATTGTAATATTTTTGAAGATTTAACACAGATACGTTTTCTTCAGATTCTTAACACAGACTCGTGTTTAGAAAACTGACAGGATGGAGATTCCTCCAGGCACTTAACTGGTCTGTCCTGTAAAATTTGGCAGGTATTTTTTGTCTGTAGCTTTTGACTCTGCTGTGTGATCCAGTACCTACATCTTGACTGTTTAAACTCAGTTCCAGCCCTGCCTTGCTGTTATCATCACCCGCGGGCAGACTCGCCGCAGGAGTGGCCGTGCTCCCGCCGGCGCAGGGTCCCTTCCATCTCCTTGCTGATATAACTGCCAACTTCATTCCTGTTGAAAATCTAATAACTTGGTACGTGCATCCTTTTTATCATGCTCTTCTTCACTGCCTACCACTGCAGGTTTTTAATCTGGTGTAGACTTCGTCACATTTATTTTACAATGCACTTTGGCTAGCTGCTGAATGACTTTATCCCTACTGCTTGGTTCCCACGACACTCAGCAAGCTTAACGTGAATGCAGAGGCATGGCAGGTTTAGTCAAAGACTGTAAACTGTTCCTTCTACAAGCAGTAATGCTCAATATTTACTATTCCATAACAATGACTTAGTTACAGTTCTTTTTTATTCATGAAATTATTTCTAGTTCCATTCTGTAATGAAACCATAGGTAACTGGTAACTTAGTTTTAACCAGATCTTTTTTATTTTTTTCCTAACCAATTTTATTTACTTTTAGTCTTTTCTAGTTCCAGTTACGAAGTTACAATTTTTAATTTTGTGCATTTCTGGTGTTTATGAAGTTTTGAGTGTGCCATCATTTAACCATTACGTGATAACGAGTGAAACCTCTGTAAACATGTGCTTGTTGATTTATAATTGTATTTGTATGAAGAGTTCAAGTTTAAAACACGCACAGTTGTAATCAGTGTCACAAAAATATCTTTGTTTCAATATTTTGTGTCAGTCAGTATCAAGTAGTAGCATGATTATTCCGTAGATTAAAAATTCTTGGCATAAACTTTGGGACATGCTGAGTTTCTGGAGAAGATAATCTGTTTGATGTTAGCTCTAGGCCTGCATTATGCTTAATTTTAAAAAAGAGAAGAGGACTATTGACTTCAGTGGGATTCTTCATAGTGCTTGACATTTGAAGGGGTGAAAAAGTCTCTGAATAATTGGAATTGCAGTTAGCAATAATGTCCGTGTCCTGTCACTCTTATTGACAAGCAAAGATTTGAAGGACAGTTTTCTTATCTGTGACTCCAACGTTTATAAAGCAACTGCCATTTATTCTTTCCAGTGTCTCTCCATACCAACCTCTGACGTTTTCTAAGACCGGGAAAGCTCTTTATATTCCGCCTGTCCTGACTCCACAGTGAGACTGCTCACGTATATGAAATAACCATGGGTTTGGGTATCTTTCTCATCACTCTTACACCAGTTGTACAAACTTCCCTCCTTTACAACTCAGAGTTGTAAAACCAGAATGGCCATGGTGGGGATGCACAGGATTTTGAAGCACCAAAAAAATGGCTGACTCTATTTACATTAAGGTATTGAACAGTGTAGTAATTTTAATCCTTCCCACAAGAATTCACGAGGTATATAAAGATAACTTAAAGATAGCTTCCCAAAATTATTACAATCCTGTGAAGTGGATGCGAAGATTCAGGAGGTCTGACTTCTGGGGAGTGTTGTACACAGCCGGTGCCAGGTGATGTGATGTGAAGTACCCTCCTGAGCTGAATTCAAAAGGTCTTTAAAATCCATCGTAACAAAGATGATCTGTAGTGATACTTTCTTGAAGAGTCATGTTAAAGAAAACCGCACCACACACTAATGTATTTCTTTTAGCTACATGTTTTTCAGAAAAGGTATTTTAGGAATATTGAAACTATTAAAATCTACTTTAGGTACCTGTGCTAAATACGTTTAACTAGCTCTATTTGTTCAATTTCTTTTCATTTATGACAGAAGATGGGGAGGAGAAAGGGGAAAGGATCTGTTAATTCTGTAACACATCTTGTTGAAAAAAAAAAAAAGAACTTTTTTCATAGACATTTTCTTATTAGAGAAAAGATGTTGTCAGTTGCAGTATTTTGAAAAAGGTTTGGCAAAATACAGGAGAAGAACTCTCCAAAGATTAGGTATACTTTCTGTATAAATTGAGATGGTAGAGATGGAAGGCTCCATATATAAATTTGTCAGCAGCCTGTATCCCATCATTCTCTGGGTCATAGACTTATATTAACATAGTAACTCACTAAAGACAGGCCATTTTGTTTTGCACAGAATATTGTTATGTTGAAGCGTAGCTGTATGTGCAAACTGAGCAAATCCCCAATTTTGGAGATCCTCGTGGAAGAGCAGGCAGCCCTTGGGCAGCATGTGGCCGAAGCTGGCTGGTCAGTGGGTAAGGACAGCTTCTGGGGAGCTGGTCACACAAATTGCTGTGTGAACTCTGCCGGCATCAAGGACACCGAAATACCTCCATGTAATAGAGTTCAGTAAACCCCAACAAAATGGCTTTATCATAATTTTTCTTATCTACTTTCTAGTCTTGACAGAAAAGAGAATTAGATTGCTAGATCCTAAGGTATTATAAAATAGAGATGTCACTGGTTTAGGGCTGCATGATGTAGTCTTTGTGCAGGTATGCAGTTAGAGTATCAATGTAAAATACAGCTCAGGCCATTAGTTAAATTTCATTGAAATACAGTGTATTTATGCTAAAAAATGTGAATTGAAATGTGACCGTGTACAGAGAAAGACTGTTAGGGTGATAGGGAGAACAAAGAACCTAATTTATGGTTTGTTTAGCCTACCAAAATGAAAGGTGAAAAGGGATAGGACTTTTATCTGCAAATACCTCAAGGGGTTAAGAGTTGGGAGAAAATAATTTACGATGCTGCTGCTGGCACAATAACCAAGGGGTCACAAATAAATGGAGACTGGAAGGAAGATTAATTTTAATTGCCCAAGGAGAGAGGTTTGAGATCTGTCTCCCAGTGATTGTGGTATTGTAAAGGTCTCAACGTTTTAACTGATATGGTTAGCAAGCTTATGAAAGCGGTTATACTCTGTAACTGCAAAGTCGATGTGGGGTTGCAGGTGCTGATGTGCAGTAGGCAGAAGGGAGAGGTTGCACCATTCAGCCGGGTGTGGAGTTTTATTGGCACCCTAACAGCAGAAACAGCAAGGTGATGTAGTGCTCGTAGAAAGCCCCAGCTTCTCCTGTAATGACTTTACAGCAGACCAAGAAGGAAATTTGTCTGGAAGAGACACCCCAGGGAGCCAGGCAGTGGTTAGAGCAAGCCCACGTGGCCCTGGTGGGACCGCTGGCCCGTGGGCTCTCCTCACTAGTCCTGGCCTCTGGAGGGATGAAAAGATTTGAGGTTCGCTGTGTTGAGCAGGAAAAAGTCTTGGCTTGCCAAAGAGGCTTTGTGTTCAGAGGGGGAGACAGGAGGAGATAGATCCTGGGGGTGAAGAACAACAGCCCTGATGGATTTATGGCTCAGATAAGGAGAGGGAAGCTTTTCTTTGAGAGAGAGATGGATGCAGATAGCCTTACGCATCTGTGTGGCATGCCACTTGTGCTGGTACCCAAGGTGTCCACAGGGCTCATATTTTGTGGCTAGCTGACTAACTCCAGCTTCGAGCCCAGCCTTGTTCATACAGGTTCAGTTTCTGGATGAACCAAGTGGGTGATTTACCATTATTCCTGTATGGTCCAGCTCCTACTGCAGGTAAGAGCTGTCTCAGCACTGCAGAGTAACATCTTGGTCTTACATCAGTCTGGAAAAAAGATACAGCCTTGTCCGGTTAGTAAGGAAGGGTGAAGCTCTCTAAAACTGTGCTATCACCTCCTGACAATGCTCCATCTGTGGTGTTTCTTTCCTCGCAGAAACATGCCTTTTGCAGTTCAGAGGACTTGCAGTGGTTATCCTTGAGGTTTTGGTACTGAGAGTGAGAGCCACCAAGTTTCTGGTGGGGATGTAGTGAAAGCCTGCACATAGCTGAAGAGGCTGTGATTAGCACATGTCACTGCAACCTCTGCTATATTTGTAAGTAGCTTCTTGGAGCATCATCGAGATGGGTTGGGGGCTCCTGAGATCCTGCCCAGTATGGTCTTTTGTCTGCTGAATATAGTCCTACAGTAGTTGAGATCAGTGGTGAAGCCTGAAGCATCAAACTGAGATTGTAGTATCACGCTCAAGAATGCTTCTGTAAAAATGAAAATAATGTCACAGCATTCTGTATTCCATTTTTCCACTTCAAATGCAACCACTTTATAGATTAAAAGAGTTATTTCACTAAAACCAGCCCTACTAACTCAGGCTTAGATCTTTAGCTCACACTTGGATCTGAAAGTCAAAGTTTTCTTCCTGGTGCCCTGTCATCAGTAATAAATGTTCTGCAGCCCCTAACTTGCACCTTTCTTGGCCTCATTGCCTTCAGTGGGTTGATCAGATGTAATTAATTCACTCTGGAGTTGTTTAATGATGCATAAGAAGGAATGGATTCAAGCTCAATCTCGTAACTGCTTTGCCTCTGAAATCTAACAGGATTAAAGCACCATTAAAAAAAAATCCAAGTAGTTCAGTGAGCAGTGAAGCTAATGAAGCCAGGATTCCTATGGATTTGTGTCTCTTGGCTGATTGACTATTTAACTGATTTATGTGAAGATTATGTTATCTCTCCATATACCTATAATCCCTTTCTGCTGAATATTTTGGCAGTTACATGCTGGTTGCTGCAGAAATTCCCCAGTAGGATCAATAGTTATTAGGACAAAATTGTTCAAAACCTAGTTTCCCTTTTACCTAACCCACTAGTTTTACAAAATTGGAACAATTTAATTTTTTTCTTTGTATCTTCTGCTCCTACATTTTGTTGGGAAAAAGCATGGAGACGTAGTCGTGAGCTTGATAAATCATGATACCATAAAATAAAATAAAAAAATAAAAAGGGACCCAAAAAGTAAAATAAAGAGTATGCCCTTCAATATAATTTTCAGGAGTGTGAGAATAAGAAGAAACAATCCAGAGACATCTCACAGAGCATTCTTGAAAACTGCCAAAAGGATAGCAATATTAGGAAGAAAATGCTTATGACTAAGACACAGAAAATTGTTGGAAGTCAGATCAAGGATTTGGGCTAGAGAAACACGCTTTTATTTTCATAAAACCTGATCCTTTACAAACCTTTGGAAAATAGTTGTGCTTAAATGGAAGAGTAAGACTTGAAATCACATTGCTCATGAATAGGGGAGAAGTATAGGCGCTCTCTTTTTGCTCTGAGCTACCCACAGTACAAAATTTGTGGGAAATTAGTTACTGGACCTTATTCAGCTGTCAGATTTGGTTCAAGTTGGCCCATGAGCTCCAAAGCCATGAGCAGAATACTTAACGCAAGTTCTGTTCATTGAGGGAAGGAGGCTAAATCCAATCCCCAAAAAACCTTTGTAAATACTTACTTTTACTGTGCCCTTGGTCACACTCTCTAGACTTCGTTCATGATCTAGTCCATGCCTACCTGTCACTGCCGCGGTGTTTGAGGGAGTGACATCTTGATCTCCAGTTTGGTAATTCTTTATTTTAAGTAACTGTTAATTTCTTCAAGGGAGGGATTTTTAGTAAGGGCTGATTTTGATTAATTTCTCATATGCACGTATTCAGTCAGCTAATGGTGTTTGAAGTTTGTGGAATAACGTATATGTCAAAAAGGAATTTCACCAAAATCTGTAAGTCCTAGAAAATACAGTAGTATTCCTGGCTAAACAGTTACCCAGGATGACAAAAACCTCTATTAAATTTTTGTGGGTTTGCCAGTTGTAAAAGTAATGCATGTGTAATTCAGGAATATAATAAATCGTATTTTAAATGTCATGCCACTTACTGCTCACTAAGTTTTAGGAAACTCAAGCTACAGTAGTTCAGAAATTTTCAAAGCATTATAATTTATGAAAACCAAGAAACAGGGAAGTCAGGAAAAAGTCCAGTACCTGGGAATGAAATTAATCTACCTAATTTCACACAGACAAGAAAAGGAGTAGCATTCATGTGTGCGTTCATTACAGCTTTTCTACAAATTCTGTATTATCTTTTTTTTTCTGTGTTAAAAAGTTCTCGTTTTTTTCTGATCTTCTTTTGTAATTCTAGAACTAGTCTTAAGCAACACTTTTCATATCTAAGAATCCCAGTCCCTGCATATTCCATAACTCACTAAAAGAGCCTCTCCAAGTGTAACCATAACTATAAAATTAATCATATCAGAATAATATACTTTATCGTGTGTGGCATGGATACTGCTGCTGCATTGCAGTAACAGCAATACACGCATTCAAACTATGTACATCTGATGTAATTTGGGGAATATTATTTTTGCAATCATAGCTGAGATTAGAACAGACAACGCATCTTAAGTTCAAAGTCATTTGTCCATTTTGCTGTTTCTGGTTCTTCACTACCGGAGAAGTTTAGATTGCATTAATGTGCTTTTTGTTCAGCTAGGGGAAAATTCATTACAAAAGAATTCAATAAAAATGGGTAATTTTAATCAACTTGATATATTTCTCTTAGGCTACTATATCATGAATCAATAGTAGTAAATCCATAGTTCAGACTATAACTTGCAAGCCACTGCATAAGGCTCCAATGACTTCTCTGTCTCAGGGTCTTGAAGAAAAATGCAGAGAAAGAGTAATGAAAGTTTAATGTCTGAAATCCTTCCAATGAAAATATATTTTCTGTTTCTTTTCAAAATCTGTGATTAATACAGGAATGCTATATAGAATTTTTTACTTTAAACATTCCGTGTAATTCATTTACTTATTCCTCCCTGATCATTTTTCTGCCCCTCATTTGAATGACCCTTCCATCATGCAGATTTCTGTGAATGAAATGCAGTGGCAGAATTTGTGGACTAGAGGTGGAAGGTGAGGTGGTTGTGTAAGGCGGTTGCATCATGATGAATTCATATCCTTTAACTCCCCTGCTTTTGGGAAGCTCAGAAGAGCGATAGGTCTCCCTGCCAGACAGAGGAGGAATTGAAGGCATCTTTCAAGGTAAATGTAAATATGTAAAATGAAACATTTTGGTTTATCTACGAGACGATTTCTGAGAGAACAAGCTGAGTATATTTCTTTGGTTGATGTAAAGAATGAAACCTAAGGTGAAACTGGGAGAACAGAATTTGCCTAAAATACATCTCTTACAGAGAATTTCCCTAATTAAATTGAGAAGTTGGCACATTTGTCAGTCTTAAACATTCAAAAGAGAATAATTTATGAATCATGGCAATCCCTGTTTAATGGTACAAGTTTCAGATAAAGCATTTCCTAGACTTTGTGAGATCAGATCTCAAGAACTAGGACCTGGAACTCTTAAAAACAAGTAACACAAAGTTATTTTAAGGTTGGCAGCTTTTAATGATGATGATCAGGACAGTACAAGACAGATGATTTACGTTCCATTTGTGTGTCTGTCCAGGAAGTACTAAATAAGTTGGATTTGTTGCTTATTGCTCATGTCTCTTCCTGTGTGAGTTAATACAAGTAATAGCAATGTTCCCAGCTATCCTGAAAATATAGGAGAGCCAGATTTTCTATGCTTTCCATACAAATCATCGAAGTTAATTGTGTAAAGTGGAACATCCCCTGGTTTAATCCACGTTCTGAGTTTATTTAAAACAGAAAAACACGTGCACTTGTGAGATGTGAGGTAGTTTAGGATTTTTTTACTCAATTCTTTGATACTGAATGCCAAAAGAATCAGTCTATATTTTGGTTTTGGAATAAACTCCAAAACAATTTCTAGACAATAGTAGAAATTTGCTTTTTTCCTAATTAATGAGTACTAGAGTCAGAAGCTACTGCTGATAATTAAAAAATAGACAAAGAAACATTGGGGGGGGGGCAAAAAAAAAATTAAATTGAATCAATTAGAAAATTGCAGCTACCCTGATTTTTGGTGGTTTTGGCTTAACTGTTCAGTCAGCTGTGAGAGGAGATCCTCTCCAATGTTAAGATGAGACACTTGTTTTTCAATAGCTGGCTAATATTTATCATTGGGATCAAAATTTTTCTTCTTGTAAGGGGAAAAAATCTTAACAGATTCAAAGATCTATCTCCCTTTAAATCTATAAAAATTTGAAAACTTTAGCCTCTCTTCTTCACCACGTATGAAAAATATATAGTCCTGGACATGAAGCTTGAGAAATTTTGTGTGACTCAATACAAGTAGTCACATTGCAGAAATAGAAATATTGCTTGGCAGCTAACAGAAAACAAAATGGTTTTGGTCGTTTTTAGTGTGTCTGAATATTGTCAAAATCTCGCTTGTAGTATTAAATATGATATGAAGCAGCAGGACCATGTTTCTCCATGTTTAGAAGAGTGGCTAGGTGAGTGTAAGGCAGATTTCTTTGGGTTACCCCTGAAATGGTTTTCATTGCAGGCAGGGTGGTCCCGTACCAAAGAATCAGATAACGCCACAGTCACAACGTTCATCTAGTCCTTTAATAAAGCCTCACTGGCTGAGATGAATTAAGACAGGCAGTATTGTTTTCAGCCTAGTAAATCGTTCGTGGACAAAAATGTTGAGATCACAGTTTGTCAGCAGAATTAGGTAATAACAAAAGTACATACTGGTAAGTTTATCAAACTCCCAGTAATTGGAAGGAGCAGTGGTTTGATAGGTGGGTGGCAATATTTCACCGCGTCTTTGGTACAGACTCAATTCTGCTGCTCGAGTGGTAGTGATTTTTACAAGGTTTTAATAAGGGGGACATCTGTGACTGTAGTCTTAGTAGAGTTCATGTGCTTTTTAGCATCAGTAATTTACGATAATTTAATAGGGACTTGCAGAATATAAAACAACCCTAGTGGAAGATGACTTCACTGAAACCATCTTCTATGGCTGAAGATTCTTTTAAGTGTCTAGTTTCAATGAAACATTAAATATGTCTCCTTTATACTTTTATTATTGCACAAGAAAGAAACCTTGTTCAACAGTCTTCTGGTGGAGAGAGTTATTACATTTTACTTGTTTTAGTGTGAAGAGAACAATTTCTCATCTCTGGTCTGCTTCTGAAAAATTGCTGTTATGACTTGAACAGAAGAGCATTTAATAATTTACGTGATATCTGGTTTAAAACATGTGCCTAAAGAAGCCGTGTATATGTTGTTCACATAGTGTTCAGTAAAATGCGTAGACCCAGTTCTAATCTTGGTCACATCCTCCAACCTCCTAAAACCACCAGATTACTAGTAGTGACTTTAACAGAGTAAGCCTTACAGGTCTAGAATGGGGAGCATAATCTGCGTTACAGTACCCAGCATACGCTGAGTACGTGACGTGGCTGGAGGGGCAGCCTGTGTATTTGAATCTCAGACATGCTGAAACCAGTGTTGTAACATCATACTTGATTTTATCCTGGTTGCTGAAGACTTGTATGACGGTACTCTACAACGGTTTCTGTCTCTATCGATAGGATAACTCCCTGCCTTCAACAGTTTTGAATGTTTATCAATGTTGTCTTTGTCAAAGACAGTGAGCCAACAGTATTTTCTGAAAATAAAAATCCAGATAGAGGAGAGAAATCCTTTTATAGATTCCACTGTGATGAAGGCTGGGGTTGCATTCACCCTATTTTGTTCATCAGATAATCTACATGGGAGAGCATCCTCAGAGAAGTGTTTGGAAATTAGCTTGTGTTATTTCTACTGCTGATATTGCTCTTTGCTTTATGATTCTCTTAATCACTCGTTTTTAAAAAAAAGAGTAATATGAGAAAACAAATAATGAGCAAAATGTTTTCTATGGTCATATTATCCTTAGTTATTTGACATATATTCTAATCTATTTTGGATCTTTTTCATCAACTTCAACAATAATTCAATTGTCTCTAGACCCTGCAGCCTTTGAGGAGGCTTTTTTTGGCGTTAATTCCCTCTGAAGTCAACTGAATTTGGCTAGGGAATTCTGAAGGTTATAAACCCATTTCTAGTCTCCTGGAAGTCTTTCCATTTTCATTGTTGTCACAAGACTTTTTCTACATTACCATTACATAAGTTAAATTAAGAACATAGGTCTAGTCATAGTCATAATCAATTTTCTGATTATGTAGAGAAGGAGAAAATGCTGAAGCATTAACAATTTTTAAAAGTACATTTAAATCATTATTCATTTATAGGGTTGCATTAATTTCTGAATAATGCAGCACTGTAGATGGATGATTCACAGCGATGTAAAGTCTTTTGTAGTCATTTAGAGCCTCATTATATGAATCTATCACTCACTGTTTCCACCCACAGACACTTCTTGAACTGATGAGGCAAAATCATTATCATGCAGATAAAAGGGAGAGCCTGACAAAACAAATACAACAACAATTTTAATTAGGCTAATGTTTTTAAATTCCCACAAGGTTACAAAAGTACACTTCCAGCCATTTCAAACACAAATGGATCAGGGCTCAATTCTTCCCAGTTTTAATAAGGGGCCGCATCCAACCGCAGCACCCAGCAGCGAGCACAGCTCTTCCTAAAGAGGTTCACCAGCAGCAGGAAACGCGGCATATCCAGGTTGACGGAAGAATACGCCGATTTAGAACATAAGCCTGCCATAAGTCTTATTTAGCCCCGGAAAGACTTCAAAATGAAAAAAAGGAACCCAAAACAAAACAGTAAAGACAGAAAGAGTAAAAACCTAGAGACACCTGCAGACACCAGAAACCGCAAAGGGATGGAGATCTGGCTCCAAACTGCTGACTCTCACGCCGCTTTGCTTTGTTTCTATTTGATTAGCAGAAAGGTTTATTTTCTATTTACTTCCTCAAATAATGTCACCTATGCATTGATTTTTTTCTTTTTTGTTTTCACGTTTGAAAATATAGTCTTCTGTTAGAGGTAGCACTGTGTTATTAATGGAAAGATGAGCCTGTTGAGGGAGGCTAAAGTGCTTCATCAACCAGAAACAATGCATTTGGTTTCATTTACCTCCCCAAGGATAAGATTAGAGAGATGAACAAGTTCGGGTGAAGTACAACCAAGGGCTTTGATGAAAATAAAGAAAAAAAAAAATCCGATAAATTTAATATGAACATTTTTTAGATCTTTAGCAGTTATTTTATGAGCCATTTTTTTAACTTACTAATTTGTGTGCAGTTATCAGTTTTCACATTGAAACTATAGAAAATGGGAATTTCTATGCTACTACCTTCGGGCAGTTCTTGTTTGAAAGAAATTGTATATTTCAGCCAGATTTTTTTTTTTCAATTTTCCTAAAAAGTAGAAGTTTTAATTCTTTTATTTACGAGTTAACACTTCACCATGTCTTCCTTTTACATTTAGAACATCATGATGCTCAGAATCTGCCATAGTCCATGTCACTAGTGTTTGTTTTGTAGCTATATTTAATCTTACGTAGCCCCCTATGTCTACTGGTCTGCAAGGTTTCATACCTTTCCCTGCACTTTTTGTCCAAACAGCCATGTTAAGCAGGGAAGCACAACTATTTTTTTTTCTTTTTTTCTTTTATTCATCAGACGGAGGAGAACTGAGGTGTGAGAGATGCCGGTGGTCGGAAGTGAGATAAGGAGGTGGGTGTTCAGGAGGCTGAACTCTGCCACTGGAGGTAAGGATAGAAATGTGTGTGTTTGCTTAAGATATCCACGGGAGTTGTGAACACAGAGGTCTTGTCTGTATCCGTTTGGTATGAAAATGAATTGGATGTCTTGTTTTGAAAGTGTGCATCTAGCAACAGCAGCAACTCCAGGCCAGAAAGGTACCATTAAAGGGAATCTGATATTCTGTCTGTGTTCAAAAACATTTTCCGTGTCAGGAAGTGAGCTGGTAATTGTGTAACTAAGGTTTCACAGCATAAATCCCTCTCTGGATTAACCTTTGCTAGACAGAAGCTCTCTCCCTGCTGTGCACTTCAGCACCTCTCTCCATGCAAAGCCTACTGTGGAACCATGGCTTCTTACATGAAGAAATCCTTTCTCCAGGCATTGTTTTCTCCAAAGTACAAAAAGGATATGCAGTAAAGCAACGTGGCAATTTGTGGTGTCTCCAAGTGACCGCAAATTTACCCAAACACCTGCTCCACAAATACGCTTGAGAACCTGCACTACAGCTTCTTGCAGCGATTGCTGTAAGGACTAACTGCCACATCCTTGGACAGTCACGAAAGGCAATGGAGAGACACATTGGTGGTGTTACAGATGGTAGCAGTGTTTAGGGAAGAAGCAGCTCTTAGGGGCCTGCTTTCTTGATACGGTGACCTTTTAAGATCAGGAGGGATCAAATCCACCACGTTGACTATAAGATGTGCAAAAGCAGACAGTGCGGGCTCGCTGGAAGTAGCTCTTGATACATTTGTTCTTAGTGTTACGCATACAAAAGGTTCACGTTGTTTATTTATTTGCTTCAGGTAATTGGGCACAAATATGAAAAGGCTGCATAGTACAACTCACTATTAAAGTCTCAGACTCTGGAGAGCATCAGCAGTGCTGCTGAGATCAGCACCGAGGACCCCACAACTTAATCCAAAGGTTCTTGTAAATAAAATTCCCGCCTGTTTATAATTTTCCCTTGGAATTTTAATTTTTTTAGAAAGGCAGATTTTTGGCGGCTGGACTGAAATTAATATAGCGCAGCTTGTGCATTCAGGAGGAGCGTTGAAGGCTTTGTGTAACGCTGGGCAGAGCCTCTTCTTCCTTCCCACAGGTAGACCCCCAGCATGACATTTTGGACCCCAGACAAAAAGGACAAATCTGGCCCTTTTTAGCCCGAACCTTGCTGCAGCGTGTCCTGCAGTCCAGTGGGAGTGGGTTATTTGCTTCATCAGCAAGACTGTACGTACTCAAGAGATTACCAGCTGCTTTGCAGATCGATGGAGACAACAGAGGTGCTTTCTGCTAATAATTCCTGCCCGTTATTATCCATGTCTGCCATTTTTTCACTTCTGAGCAGGAGGGGACAAGCAGTCTGTATGCAAAGTGCCATATCTCGCTGCGAACAGGCCAGTTTCTCATATTTTAGCCCCAAATGGTCACCGAGCGCTACAACCTTGACATTCCCTGTTGAGATCAGGGAATATGAAGCACTTTGCAATTAACTGTTCTACCAACAGTCTCCCTCCTAGCTGTCATCATCTTTTAAACATTTTTTCTGAGTGGTTTATTAAATAATACTACAGGGGGTGGCATGGCTGATAAGGTCTGTGTGGTGTTTGTCCCAGTTACCTCAGATTATTGAATCTGGCCAATGTCAGTTATTGTGTAAATGAGATTATTATTGCTCCTCCAAAATAATAAAGTGTGCACAAGTCAGAAGCGATACATGAATATGTAAATGATGCAGAAGGCCATTAATATCATAAAATTTTGCAGCTTAGTGCTTTGCTTGGAAACCACAGCGGTTTTATTTTGTACATATCCAAACACAGACAGCAGATTGGTTTCCCCAAGGAGAGCCAGGTTATGGAGAAGTTATATTTCTATTACACAGCATTTGCATAGAAATGATTGCTTCCTATGGGGCTTGATGTACTAAGAGAGCAAGAGAAAGAGGAAGTGCAATGGTAAAACACCATGATACCGTGATTATTTTTTAAACATAGAAAGGAAGACTTGTTATACCCACTTGTAGTGGTAACGATGGTATCAGTATGAGGCTCCTTTAAAGATAGCCTCGGATGTAATCATCTTGAAGTAATGCATGTTATTTGTCTGCCACTTAGAAAAACTGATAATGGTTAGTGATATATTTTAGAAAAAAACACAAAAAAGTTTATTTTCTAGTTCTTATGGAAAACCAAACTTACTTTTACATCCCTGATGAAATGCGCAGTAGAGAAGCCAAGAACAGAATACGACACTTTCACACTCAGGAGCCACTGTTCTCCTGGGCGTTAGTAAGGAAACACTGGGAAGCTTTAAAAACGCTGCTTTTCACGTGGAATTAAAATCATTAGGCACGTTTCTAACAGGGGTCGTTAAGTACAGAGACGCCGTCTGGGACTCGGTTAGTCCTTAGTGGAGCTCACCGAGAGCCGGGCGAGGAAGCTGCCAAAGTCACTTTGGTGCTTGCAAGGTGGGTGAGTGGCAGCCGAGCTCCCGTTCGGTGACCGCCGGAGCAGGACGGAGCCGCGCTCCCAGCACAGCCCGTCCACGGCTCTGCGGCTCCTGAGTGGGAAGGGATGGGACTCTCGACTCCAGGGATCTCTGGCCAAGGGCAATCCGGGTTTTGGAGTGTTACAGACGAAAAATACAATCTCATTCTTCTGATGGTTTCGCTAATGGGCATGCTTTTAATGGTGGATTTAAAATCTCGTCATTTAGATAGGCTTGCTTAGCTTTTATTTGTAATTGTTCATGCTTCTTTCCTAATTACTCCTTGCCCACTAGAGAATTTGGATGTGCGTTTTACGGACCAAGTGGGAAACAGGAGTTGTGGCAGAGGGCAGCTGGAAGCCATGCCAGATGATTCAGCACAGTTGTTTTCATAATGGAGAAATGACAGGCAAATCAATTGATCATGCGAATTTCTTGAAATGTATAATGTGCAGACATGAATCAAATCCTTCATGGTCCTGGTACAGAAGAAGCGTATTTTCCCTCATTGAAAGGATTTTAAAGAGGAGGAGAATATTCTCATTACAATTTTTGTCGTGAGGACAGATTGCTTTCTCTTCTTCCATTCTCATTAAAACCTCTGTCAAAAAGAAGCCATTTGGAATTTTAATGCTTTATATTTCTTGTAATTCACGATGTTTAGGCTATAAGAATCTGACCTTTCTACTACTCTGTGATTTGACTGACTAATTACTACTTCTTCAAGTTACCACCCATTTTTTTCCATGTTACAAAGAGAGGTAATTAAGGAAGATTTACATGTCTGCTCATCGTTTCTTTCAGTGGTGTAGGTCAGACATGTCCTATTGTTGCATTGAAGTTCAGAGGTATTAATCACTTTAGGTAAACTTACAAAGCATCTGTTCTTTTTTTTTGGCGTTTATTGTTCTCAGGTATTCTAAATGAGAATAAAATACGTGAGTCTACTTTCAGGCATGAAAATTAATGATCGGGACAGAAATTCACTGTAGTGGAGACTGCGTGGAGCTTGGGTGTTGGCTGTGATTTCAAAATAGCTGTTTTCAACAACTTTGAAATGGTCTGTCCACTCCAACAAGAGATCCCCTCTCTTTGCTGAGTAACTCACAGAGAAATGCAATGCATTTCATAAACACCTTCTAACTGAGTTTTCAATTTATGGAAGTTGCTTTTCATGATTCTCTGTTGCGGGTGTTTATATAGCCATTGTACCGGCATTAACAATGTATCTCCGTTGACATATTGTCCTAACCTTTGAATATTGCTAAGGTGAAATCTTCTCCCTAGCTGACATTTGTATTAAACTATTTCTAGCATGCATTCCTGAATAAAAGTCCTGAATAAAATCTATTCCTCTTCGGCAACACGGCATCTGCTTTGGAAATAGCAGTATCCTAATAAAAACATATATCTAGAAAGGAGATTATAGTTTACATGCACCTATTTTTGAGCTTGCCCAGTTTGTTAGATCCAAGTGCTGTAAGTTAATGTAAAACACTGCCAGCGTTCTGTGTGGACAGATTTTTTATTAATATGGAGAAAAATTTATTGTGACACTTAGTTCCTCTTGCATCTGTCTGATACGTCCTCTCTTCAGTGCTTTTTGTTTGACAGAGAAACACTCTGATGTAAATGGGGCTCTCCTCTGTGTTTGAACAACCTGATTTACTATTTCACTGGCCAAAGGTATTTTAACTGCTGCTTTTTTTTTAATTATGATTCTGATAATATTTTGGTACTAACACATCTGTATGAGAATAACAGAAGTAAATGTAAGCAGAATGGTGGCACGTCTTGCGTCAGAGGAGGGAGAAAGCCCAGTTTACTGTTCGGCCCCAAGGCTGAGCATGAGACCAATCTTTCCTGGTAATTATGTGGGAAATTTTGATGTGTGGGCTGGTAAACACATCTAAAGCCATTTCTGTGGATAGCTTCTCGGATTCTTACCAAATCTGAACCCACGGGTTCTACACAAGCGCTGTGACGACCACCACAACGCTCATCTGAGCTTCAGCCTAGACCAGCTTCGTGTATCTTACATCTTCTGCCAGGATCACATCGTAGAGCTACTTCTGCTTTCTTCTTACCAGTTTTAAGATTTGCTAGAGAGATAAGTGAAACATTTTTTGTAGGCTGATTTAATACTGTATTGCTCTGCCTGCAGCTTCTTGAAAACTGCTTATTCACATTTAAAAACCAAACGATCTCACTCATTCTTGCTCCGTCTTTTCCCAGTGTTGTCCGAGGGCTGTTGTCCAGGTCCGTGACTGTAGGTGGGCAACCTGTTGCTAAGCTGTGTGTTACACCATGCCTTCGTGCCTGGTGCGTAGGTCTCCTGTGTATTGGTACCACTGCTGGCACTGGGTGTCCTGCGCTCAGCGATCTTTTATTGGCTATAAAACTCTGGAAAGGCAACTTCTTCATATGTAGAGGTAGGAGAAACTTCACTCTTCCTTCTGTAGGATCCTGTAGGTTTGTGAAAGTCTGTTAATGACGAGGCTGCATTTCAGCTGCACTTCGGAAAGCTGCAGGTGTGACGTGACATTTCTTTTCCCATGACAGTCATTGTCACAAAAATAGCCGTGGGCTATCTGCAGAGACTCGCAGGGCACCTTTTCTCGTGGCTGGCTTGTGACATTATTACAGACAAAAGGTCTAATAGAGCTTGTGCCGGGCACACGCTTGAATAGAAAAATTAATTGAATAATCGTTAAAGTTTATGGACCAAATTCCTAAATGGCTCCATGTTCAGGGGGAATCTAAACAGAAGTAGCTCGTAACTCACGCTAATCCCCTCGTGTGTACGAGATGTCAGCTTCCATTTTCATAGACAGGTGGGGACTCACTCTCACCAACACATAACCATATTTAAAGTCACCTGTTTTGCCCTCTTATGCTAAAAGAATCTAAATTTAACTCTGCTTGAATATAAAAGGAAGGAGCATAGTTGCTGAGGCATTTAATATGAGTGTGAAATGTTTTGAAAGTTTAAATTGGTTATTTTAAATGTAACTTGCGCATTGCTGTGCTGTGCTACATACAAGTCCTGGCACTTCAGCACCTCTCTAATGCTCACATCTCTGCTGGTGTAAAGTTCGAGAAAAAGGTGAAGTGTTGTAATTTGGTCTTAAATCTGAAGGTTTCTAATTTCAACCACTTTATCTTCTGAATTTATTTTACCCTATAACTTCTCTTCAGAATTCAGTGAAGAAGCTCTGAGACGGATAACAAGAATGATCAATCAGTTTGTCAGGTTGGGAATGAAAATGCTGTTTGGGAAGTGAAATCACAGCGTATATTGAGGAGAACAAATTCAAAAATATTCAACAAACTCATGGACTTTTGTTACTGAAATAAAATGCTGCTGCGGGACCACCTTCTTTGGACAGATTTGGTTATGAAAGTTTCTTTTAATTCCTCTCTGGCCCAAAAGGATAGGAAAAAAACTGAATTAAAAGACCCTTTTGGATAAGACACTCACTTTGGGCACCAGAGCTGTATGTTGCCGGTCCCACTGTGTTGGCTTCTCACAGGGGTGAGGGTTGAGAAGGGTGGTAGGGCTGAGGTATCTGCTGGGGTGGTAGGAAGGAGCAGCACAGGGAAGGGCACCGGAGCTTTTTACCTGGGGCAGGAGATGGGGTTTTAAGTGTATCTTTGGGTATACTTGTGATTCTAATTGACCGGAGCCATCTTCTACCTGGCATCAGATAAAATCCAGCAATACTTAGAAACCAATGTTTCCAACTGAGGTTTTGTTTGCCTAATACTTTCTTTTCTCTCTATTGCTAATACTTTCTTTTCTCTCTGATTGTGTAGCTTTGATGATAACTCCTCTTTGGGTTACTCAGTAAGTATGATCACTTGAAAGTCTTCTTGGAAAAAAACCGTCTAGATCACTGTATCATCTGAAAATTCAGGAAGAATTCAGACAAGTGAGATATCTTGCTTCTGCTTCTGCTCAGGAAATTCCTGATGAAATCTGGCTGGGGCAGGTTTGTCATCTGCACTTGTACTGAATCTTCCTGATAATCTGAGAAGCATCAGGAGAGATGACTTACCAGTTTCATCTCACTCTTGAGCATCTGAAGAG
>NW_010973321.1:272502-307622 GCF_000737465.1 Haliaeetus leucocephalus
GTGGTTGGGGGGGGGGGGGGGGGAATGGCAAATGGATTTTTATTGCATTTTTCAAATGCAATGTTTACCCTTCATCTTGAAGAGGACATATCTCTGTTATGAACCAAGAGGGAAACAGCAAATTTAAAAGGAGAAAAAAAAAAAAAATAGAGTTGTTTGAAATTGCAAGTATATCTGTGCTGTCAAAAGCTTAGCTCCCTGGTTTGGTCCCAAGCCCAAATCCTCCACACTTATCTGTTAATATTCGTCATTTTGCTCAGCAAGGCTTGGCTTGTTTCAAAGTAAAATAAAATCCAGGATTTTTTCCCTTCTATTTTTTTATTGACGGACTGTGTAGTGCTCCAAAGCTGTCCCGAGACTCCTCCACAACACCCCGTGCTGTTGGTCCCATACTTTGAGCCATGCTAGACCACCTTGGAGCCCTGCCGACGGCTGCCTCGGGCAGAAACCTCCCTATGCATGTAATGCAGATGCCCGTATACGTGTTGCTGAAGTTATTTCACTGTTCTTATTTTAAATGGGAAAGAAGGTAATACACGAATGATGTGGTATGAATCCTAAAGGTACGTGTCTTGCCAGAAAAGGCCTGTGCCAGGAGCCAGAGCAAAGTGGAGGGTGGATTCGTAGAAATTCCAGTTCTGCCTCTTTTTAAACCTGGTCTGAAGGAGCTCAAGTCAGAGGAGATCTGTTTTAAATGCTGCTTTAATCTGGAATATGCAGAGATGGCATAGCTCCTTGGAGTCGCCGTGGTTCGTTCCGCAGCTTCGGAAGGGTATTTTTTTCGATCTGAAGACAGAAACGTAACACAACCATTTCGAAGGTAGGTAGGTGCAACGAGGCACTTCCCACCGTGTTTCAGTACTGTTAAAAAGGTAGTTCTAAAAATCTCATCAGGTGCCTCCAGGCCTTTGAAGTTCAGGCTTTTAGTGTTGCTGTGTGTATTTAACATGATTAGTAATGTCTCCCAAATGATCTTTCCTTACATTTACTTTGCACGTTGCATAATTTCACTTGACACTTTGTTGACAGTCACTGGTATATTCTCACACTGAGTCTGGCAGCAGGTGAATCCTGATTAGAAATTTGCCATTTCCTTTGCAAATATGTACATCTGTACGCCAACATAAAATGACTCCTGATGTCACTGATACATAAAGAATGTGATAATCAGGAAAGCAGTTTCCCCCATGAACATGGTTATTATGAGGGTCTTTTTTTTTTAATTGTAGGAATAAGTTGTGGAGGGACTGTAGCTCTAAAGACATTTCTTTTGAACAATTTCTGTTTGTTTCTGTTTCCTTCAGCTTGCTTTGCAAGAGGAATAACTCGTGTGGTAAATACAATTCTGTGCTTTCCACAGAGCAGATACCCCGTAAGCCTAATGTGGATTGCCTGGATTTGAGGACAGTCCAGGCAAAATTCATTTCCTAAATCCAAATGGACTTCTGGATGACTTGTGGTATCATGGTGTATCTTTGAGAGAAGTTTAAAAGTTGAGGGGCTGAGTTTTGCAGTAAAAAAATAAACAGGCTTTCCTGGGTGGGTATTGAAAAGGAAAAAATTCCTTGTAGTTCAGCACAAGAAGTGTGATATACTGCCAACACAGAGGAGCAGGAGGTTTCAGTAAATGGTTACTGTGCAATACACAGTCTAGATTTTCATTACAAGTTCACCCATGATTTGAAGAAACTTACAGAAAACATAAATAGCAAACTCAAATACATTTTTGAGATTTGCAGAACTCCGTAAGTCACAGGAGTTCATTACATCAAATGCTATACTTTTCCCCCAACACTTAAAAAAGAAAAGGCTGCTGAAAAGTAGCAAAACCAGAGTCTTTTAATTAAAGTTGTGAATAGTGTAATTATTTCAGTTCTCACAGCATTTGGGAGAGAACTGAGGTGTGATATTTATATATATACATAGATATGCACACATACATACACATATATATATAATCTAGCCTCTTCAATTTTTGGTATCATTCATCTGCATCGTATGGTATAAAACAGTAAAAATCCCATCATTTGAGCTGGTGCTGGTCTGTTCAGAAAGCTGGCGGAACACCTTCTCCGACACAGCCAAGGTTCACCGTTGTGTGCTTCCAGAGCAATGAAAGATCACACCGCAGTAGTTTTGGGGTCCTGAATTCCCATACCCACAAAGTTCACTCTGATTTATCCACTCTGTTGCTAAGGCCGGTGTTTTCCGGGAATGCCTCTTAGGTAGCTGATACTTGCAGGGCTCTCACTGTTTTAAATGTTGGAGGATGGGGTACCCGATAAAGCAAAGCAGTCGTCTCTGTTACTCAGACATTGCAGAGCACAACACACCACTCCAGGCTGGGGTTTTGCCGTGCAGAAAGACGTCTGAGTCTCGTTGGGTCTAGGTAAGATCAACTGATAAACTGTTCTGCTCTCCTACAAAAATCAGCTTCTGTGCTTAGTGTGTTCTCGCCATTACCCCCCGGCACCTTTCTAGTAGGGCTGGAAGGAGCGAAAACCTAGTGGCAATTCTCATTCAGAAAGGAAATGGTCCTTTCTGAAAATCATGGGTTAACTGGGAAAGTGCATCTCAACAGAGAGATTTTAAACATCTCACCAACCTCCTCCACCAGATTTATTCTGTTGCAAAACACTAGCCAGCGAGGGCAACGCTGCAAACCTTAGGGCAATGCTGCAAACCCCGAGGCCAGTACCTGCTGTTGAGCATGTCAGCAGTGCTGCTGGCCTGCAGGGGACTGATGGATATTGGTTCCAGCTGGCTTATTCAGAGGCTCGAGTCTCTGCTTTTTTGCATGGTGGAGCTAGATTTCGGAAGGGGCAGCGCTGGGGTTTCAGCAAGCTCCTGCTCTGCCCATCCAGCTCTTGGGCGTCCCTGAAAGCCCGGCGGCTCTGCCCACCCCATCCACCTCCATAGCTTGATGGCACTGGGATTGTGTGCAGGTTGCAGATTTTCTGGATTTTTTTTTTTACTCTCTTGGGCTTGAATATACAATCAGATGTGTACAATTAGTTCTCTGTTGTTTAACTGTTTTCTGCAGCTACCTCTATGTAAAGTGGCTGTAAGAAAGGGAAAAGGATCCCTCCCTTGAGCTGTCAGAGCCACACTCGACGCTCTCAGTTTCATCTTTTGCTCAACCGAAAGCATCTTTTGCCACTTTTAGGTTGAGAAAATAGCAATTCCAGTTTTTCATCATGTTTTTCTTTCTGTTCAAATCACAAACTGTTTGGAACAAAGACTGTCATTTGTTACGTGTTTGAACAGTTGCTGCTGTAATGGAGTCCTTGAACATTTTGGGGGGCTATTTAGAACATAAATCCTAACTGCGCATTAGGCAGAGGGAAGAGAAGGTTTTATTTAATTTTGCATATCCACAGATCTGTAAAATTAAACAAATTGGAAAACAAAACCAGGGCAAGCCTTCTTGTGATATTACAAAGCAGTAAGCATGCCATCTGTTACCCAGCACTCTTCTGTCTGCTGGAGTCCCACAGCAGTTAAGAAAAATGGTCTTTGTGGGACCCTCAGAGAAATATGTCCCCGCGACTTGAGAAATTGAATCAGAATAATATCAGAATGTGGAGATTCTGCTATGGAAATCCAATTATGATCTGTTACAGGATTTATTATGTTGCCTTGAGAAGTTAGTAGCTCTATGGAAACACGTCCTTCCCAGGGAGCTCTGTTGTTGGCCTGGTTTCCCCTTCTCAATGTAAATATGACTGAGAACTTTAGTTTTATTTCTTTTTTTTGGTTGAAGTGCTGCTTTTTCCTGTGAGCTTTAAGGAACTCTCTTTACAAATGCCTGAAGTACGGTTTAAGAATTTGACCTGTTGTAAAGACCCAGTTATTTTTTTTAAGGTCTAATTCACATATTAGGCTTAATCTTACGGACTTGAAGAAAAGTCTGTTACTTAATTTTCTTCTGTAGTGCACTCTACTGGGAATTTTGATTTTATTTAATTTTATGTTTTCAAAGTAGTCATACCACTCTGGCATTTGTTTTCTCTTTCCTAGATTTGGTGAAAGATATTTACCTATTTCTTATTTTTTGTAAAGTTAGTTGTTTTGTTTTGGTTTTTTTTCCTAGGATGGAATTCTCACTCCTTAATCCATTTATCAGTCCTCTGCCACTGACAAGCAGGAATGCCTTTTTACCCCTGTTTGACCGGTGGCCCATTAAAAGAAGAGTTTGTTACAAAAAATTGCTGGTAGTTCCCAATCCAGCACCGCAAACACAAGAGCGTCCTTTGGGTGTGGTTTTGTTCTCAGGCTTTTTCCAAAGAATAAGTATGCTATCGGACTAACTTTTTGAGGTTTGGAGAGATGGTTTGAGATTATATCTATCATTAGGCAGGAGTCATGAGGATGAATGACATTTTCTATACTTTTGAAACACTTAGTTGTAGAAAACAGAGGTTTTATCCAGGCAGCTTTTCTTCTGATCGCTAGCTAGAGTGCAAGCAAAGTGACGGTTTCCAGGTTTTGTACCAGTGTTCGACAGGGTTTGTGAACTCTTCAAAACAAAATCCGCATGTTGAAATTGTGATCAGGTTGGGAAAAAAAAAAAAAGCTGTTAGTAGTACCGTATAAATTCTCATAACATTGCTTGAGAAATTCTCTTAATGGAGGTGACTGATTGAATGGTTTGTTTCTCTTGTGTGAAAAATAATAATTTTTCTAATATGTTTCCCAAATGTTCTTGGTTTGTGGTGTGTGGCTTAGAAGTAAAGAATGATGGGCTTTGTACCTCCAAGGTAAATGTTTAGGAACAATGCGACATAGAGTTTCTTGTGTGCTGTCTAGCTGGGGAAAACAGCTGCATCTCCTGTGATCAGGCTGATGGCTTTGTTCGAGTCAGACTCCTTCCCAACAAACAAGTAAGCTCTTTCCTTAGCAAATAGGTCACAGAATCTTTAAAAGGAGGAAGAAATATATAAAAGAAAGGAAATAAAAAAGAAACAAACACCATTTCAACTCTTAAACTATGGCATCTACATTTCTGGGACCAAGCCAGAGAAGCCAGCAGGAGCTTCAAAAATGCATACTCATTCTCAGTACTTCAGTGTCTTTATATAACAAAGTTTGTATGAATTATATGTAATTATAATACACATAATAATAACTACACAGTGGACAAGTAGCACATATACTTGCGCACACACACGAGCACACCAGAAGCTCTGAACTTTCAGAATATACCAGCAGGCTGTTGTTTGTGTGGAGTCCTGTTGACTTGAGTTATTTGATACAAACTCTGTAAAAAAATAAGAAAAGAAAAATGAAACTTTATTAAAAGTATACTTTGAGGAACGGGGGGGGACACCCATTATAATATGATATGACCATTTGACTGTATTTCATTTATCAAGTGATGGGAGATACAGTTTGTCATAGTTCTAATTTCAATTGAATTGTGAAGTTACGAATTGATAAGGTTAACTGATACTTGTTTTGCTAAGTGAGCCAAAACCACCTGACAGCTAGTGGCTTGGTTTGTGTTAGTCTAAACTATTTTCATTAGCTTCTCCAACAAAACAAAAATCTTAAAAATGTCTTTATGTTTTACTCTTTAAAAAAGAAGTACTTTGAAATGAAACATTGAAAGTAAAAAATAGAAACAATTCTGCTTTGAAATGTTGAAACAAAACAAAACACTTTGATGTCTACTAAAACTTTTTTCCTTAGATGAGACAATTTTTCCCTCAGATGAGGCAATCTTGTGAATTAGATATAAATAGTTCTGTTGACCTGAATCTGCATTTTTCCACAAATACATTCTCAGACCAACACCTTGTCCATCGTTAGCAGTGTTAAGAGTACCATCTAGCACAGAGGGAATGGCACATAAGTTTATAAGACCATGCATATTACTGTTTAAGGATCAGATCTTTTAATATTTGTTTGTCTAAATATATCTGAACCACTAAATCTTCACGTTCATTGCTAGTGAATTGGTTTGCTACCGTTTCTGTCTACTTTACATTAGAAGTTATTTGAAGACATCTCAACAGGCAAATAAAATCCTGAAAATTTCTGAATGTCCCAAAACTGTTCTTCATTCCCAACACCAGCGTGGAGAGTAATTCCATTTTTCCATTACTTTTTAATTAATACAAGCAAACTGTTGGATTTCTAATGCAGTACTTCCAAGAAAATAATTTTCCATCATATTTTGTACCCAAATATTTCCTTCTCACTGGTAGTGATTTCCGTTATTGCTTGATTCTGTTTAATTTCTTGCAAAGCCACCCACTGAGCTCTAATGGCAATACTGTGTGATGGTATACTGAAATAACCTCACATGCTCCTAGTTGTATCAGTCACTGATCGTTAGGTGATCATTAGGTTTAATTCTGACTTTTTAAAGCAGTCAGTGGATGTGCAGTTTGAGATTTCCAGTTTCACTTGAAAAAATGTGTCGGGAAGGCAGGAAGGTGATTGGGGCAAATGTAGGGGTGTTCTTCTCCTGCAGTTTGCCCACTGACTTAGGCAGCCAGCGCTTTCAACCTTATCAATTTGAAATCTTGGGAGCTCTAAGTAATTCAGGGTGCTTGGGTTCCTCTATTTTCATTTTTCCTTTTTTTTTTTTTCCCTGGATTCTCTAAAATAGTATTGTAGCTGAAGTTAGAGGTGTTACATCTCTGCGTGTTCTGCAGCACTCTGCGAGTCTTCTGGTTGTGACCCCTTTTCTGGAAGGACCGAGTTCTCAAATCAAGATGTGTAGCAATGCTTCTCCCTGTCTGTCCTTCCTTTTCCCTCTTTCTTTTTCTCCCTTTCCCTTCTGCCAGGCCCATTGGGAGATCAGTGCCAGGCTGTGCAATGCGTGCATGAGTTTTCCCAGGCCAAAAGAGCCAACCAGCTTCATGGATAATGAGGATATGAGTGTACCAGAGGATACCAGTCTACTGGGATGGTAAAAATTTCCTCCACTTAGATGCTGCACTAAGTCAAATAGGTTTCAAAATTATTTTAGGTAGATACAATAAAAAGTTTATGGGGAAAAAAAAATTATCAGATAGTGAGCGTACTCATTTTAGATGGTCTCTTCAGGCAATACTTAGTGCAGAATTGATTGCTTTTTTATTTTTTAGTTTGTTTTTAAAAACAACATTTATAAATCCGTTGCTGTAAACAAGCCTCCACGTTGTTCTGCAAAAGAAATTGCTGCACACAGTAGTTTCTTGCAGCGTGACTATTCAGGTGTACATTGTGAACTATATTGACAGATCCTCTGTAGTTTTTGAAAACTCCTGTACATACACCTCTAATTAATGATACATATGCCACAATAAAAGAATCATTTGTATTTATGTATATGAAAGCAAATCTCTTATTTCAAAGTGAGATATTTGCTTACTTTCTATTTTTTGATTTATTTATTTTCTTCTATTTTTAATACCCTTTTCTTTTGGTTTTATATAATGTATGTATCCGACAACATACTCTGGCTGAGACTAATTTAGTGGGAAAGGCAGACATTTTTATTTTTAGATACTTGATCTGAGTAAATGTTGAAAAATGTACAGTAACCCAAAGTTTTCCTTTCTCTTAAAGCATTTCTATTCTTGTGCTATTTCGTAAGGTTTTTCTTTTCCTTGCTTGTTGTGAAGTCAACACACCCTGACATTTTGACAGCTTACGGGATTTTATTGTCAAGGGGGACACCAAATGACAAAAATACACACTCAGATAGATCTTCTAGTCACTCCCTGTTAACCTCACAAAGCATATTTTTAATCTGTCACTGATTGTATTAGAAGATTTTGATCTGTTGGATTTCTTTTCAATATATGCAAAATGACTTAAAAAATAGATTCATCAAAATAGCCAAAACCATGCATAACTACGCATGAAAATCTTGATTTGAACTGACAAAAAGCATGGGATCCCAGTTAAAGCAGCTCTGGATTTTCCCATTTTGTAGCACATCTGTTTTTGCAGCCATCACGCACTTCTGGCCCCATAATACCTGTCCTAAAGTGGATATACATAAGGTAGAATGACAGTTTTGCACAGGTGACCCCAAATAGCAAAATTTTAGTTCAGTTGAGGCCAAGTCTTGCAAGAGCTTTGAGGAGTCAAATTTTTTGGAATCCAACTATGTTATCCAAATAATAGAGTTACTTTAAAATATTTCCATTAAAATATTTCCATTCACAACATTTTTGTACTTTCAGGGTCCTCAGCAAAGCACATCCAACTTTTTTTGCGTGTAGAAATGGAGAGGGAGCAGATCATTAATATTATATATGATTTGCTATGTGTGAAAAGTTGAATTCACAATGAACTGTGAGGAGTAAACAAATATTTTGCTGCTTTATCCAGTAACGTGTGTTTGGTTATTTTGGCAATCATAGCCACTGTCATCCTATTATCCTCTTCTTTTTCACAATTTATAATAGAAAAGGCCTGTTAAATCCACGTCAGCCCATGTTGGGCAATGTCAGTGTGAACTACTGGATGCCCCACGTTTTAGTACAAAGGTATAGGGAACTAGAATAAATGGGATTCCTTATCTCTATTCCTTTCTCTTATGAATTTTTTCATATAATTTTGTGAAGAATATTACGCAACGTTTAGAAAATTGCATCCAGGCTAGATGCGCTCTGTACCTACTGCTGCTGGAGAAGCAGCGCGATTACCTCTGAGCAATGTGGAGAAGACAAGCCACCAGCAAAGAGGGGGGGGTTAGCCAATGATTAGGTTTAGATTCTAAAATTCTCATCATACATGTATATTCACACATGTGTATGATACTGATGTTACCTCTTATTTGCTTTTATTTGTACAGGTATAGATTACATGACATAAATAATCTGTTCATATATTTAAATGACCTGGCTAACCCGAGTATTCAGCATTTTGAACTCTTGCTGCAAAACCCGCTGGCTTATGTTTTTAATTTCCTTGAAATGTCCTTTTTTCCTAACAGCAAGAATGTACTAAAATGTTTATCAAGTCTTGCTCTTTTCCCTGAGAAACTCAAAGTATAATTACATTTCATAATTATCTGCCTTTGCCTATAACAGCGTTGTTCACCCTCTGGACCTGTTGTTCTGTTGCTATTCTATCTCGTGCAGTGAAATTCTCTTCAGCTTACTTAAACAACATTAATCCCATCAAAAGCAACTCAGATAATGTCATCAGCTATGACACAGTGTTCTCAGAATTTCTTGCTTATGCTGTGGTATAGTGTCCTCTTAGGTGTAATTAAATTATGTCAAGAGGATTTTCTTAGTGTGAATAGAAAGAGAGCATTTAGGTACAAGATTGTTTAATTTCAGCCTAACCCTGGACTGCCGCTGTTAGATGACTGTTTTTCTCCACCTCGTCGTTCAGCATGTTATGATAGCTCTTTCTTCTCCGAACTGAAGGTGCCAATGGCCGGGATGAGGGGTCGGGGCAGGGAGGCTCCCGCGGGACCTGCGAACGCTGTCGTGCTCTGGGGACGGTCGGTGCGCCGTTCCCAAAGACCTGACCGTCTCTCCTCATTCACAAAATCAGTTATTCTGCACAAACGGGGAGTAATAGTTTTGGCTTATATTTGGCTCTAATGGTGTGAAGTTTGCTGTTGTTGTCTTATTAATGGGAGTAGCCCCGCTAACTTCAGTGGGAGATTATCACCCAGTGGAACCAACCATGTGAGTAAAAGAGCCGTAATTTGGTCATCTGCTAGTTTTATTGACCTACTAAATTACACTGCAGTAACCTGTTATTTATGTAGTACTGAGTGCATTAACTGCTAGATATATTGCGTCTAGTTGCTTCATTATCTGTTTAAGATGCAAAGCAAACCATTTCATTTGTTGTATTATTTTCTTTAAACTTTATTACTTTTGCAGTTGGCAAGAGCTTTAAATGTGTTACACCATGTCTTTGTTAGCAATAATTCTTCATGTTTCTTCTAGCCATCTACTTTTTTTGAAATGCTGTGGAAGCATAATAGCCGCAATAGTCACACTTACTAAATCATGAATTTGATCTAAAATATTATAGAAAGATTGTCTTCATTTTAACAAAGTCTTTGTGCTTTTTTTTTCTGTTGGCAACTTTTGTTTAAAAGCATTTTAGAAGGGAAATACACATTTATGAGAAATTAGATCTGTTTAAACTTCACTCTGCAAATGAGAGCTGTCTTCTGCTGGTTGTCTTTAGATGCATCCAAGTAAAAAAGAAAAAAGTCCATGAAATCTAGATGTGGTGTAAATAGATATCCCCAGAATTTGAGGTAAATCTGTAGGTTGTGTTCCTTCCTGTCCATGTTATAGTTAGTCTTTGTGAGTGAAATGGGTCTGTACCCGACACGTTCACCTTAAAGTCAACCGTGATTTCTGTTATGAGAGCAAGTTTTTGAATTTGCAGTGAAGGCAAACAAAAGTTCTTGGTGTATGATAGACTCTGTCCATCTCCTTTTTTGAAAGAGAAGATTTTATTCACCTGAAGCATTCAAGATCTACCTGCACTTCTGTGGGTGGCATTTAAAAACAATGTGCTCAAAACTGAAGTTAGCTTTCATTATTGTTAATTGCCTCCCACAGAAGTTCAAGTAGGTTTTGAATTGTGTGAAGAAGGTACAAGAATATCTGAAGTGTTCTGGTATTTCTTTTAAAAAAAAATGATTGACAAATTGCATTTGTACATCGAGAGCCCTAACGTTTCTTCATCAGTCACGTAGACTTGCTCTCTATTGTGCTTTTCAGAAATGGAACTTCATTTTCAACTGCGAGTGTAATATTGCTTCATCATCTAAGACAATTCATAATTCTTTCCTTTCAGAATAGTTTATTAGAATGATGGAAAACAGTCAAACACTTAGCATATTATGACTATGAATAGGGAAAAACTATTAATATTTGATGATAATATTTCTGCAGTAGACCAAACAAAATTCTCTGCAAAGTGAAATAAAATGCCTAATAGCTGAGCCTGCAAAGGAAATGCCCAGAACTTGGTATGCAATTGTCTTTGTTGTTAATAATTTGTTACATTGTGTGATCACTATGGCAAATAACGTACATGGCAAACTTGAATGCTCCATACATCATTTTTGGTTTTATTATATTATTATGATTATATGATCAAATTACATGATCTGGTGGCCTTTTCCTTTAAAGTTTCTCATAAGTCTCATGGCAAAATCATCAAAGCTACTCAGTGCAGCTGTGGTCTACAGAGATTACCGACACAAAAAGATTGTGTCAGCTTTCCCATAAACAAGGTATATTTTATAGTATTTCTGACGTAGCCATAAGGGTTGGTTGTAGCTTGAAACTTAGCACTAAAGTTTCTGTCAGTGCATTTTGTTTTCTGTTATAGTCTTCAGTGGGGATAAGTTCATGGAGAATTGGTTTTATGGTAGGGAGAAATGCAAGTGCGAAAAAAAAAGCCACCAGACCAGTGTTCTTGCGTGTAAAAGGTACAATTTTTAAGAGCCTTCTCAATACAGATGGACAACTTACTGTTAAGTTCAAGGAAAACAAGTAGAAGAGCACAAGGACACTTACTTGGAAGATAAAGTTGTACAAATCTACCTCATTAAAAAGTCTGAAGAGAGAAAATGCAAGTTAGAGCAGAAAATACAGCCTCATTCAGAAGGGTCTGTATGCGGGTGTCTGTGCGAACGTGCCACTGCCCGGTGGTGAGAGGCTGGGAGGAATAGTCCCTATTGCCATCGACGGAGTAACACCACACCTTGCGCAGCTTTCCTGCTCAGAAAAGGGCTTTTTGCTTGTAGACTTTCCCCACTCAGACTAATAAACACCGCATCTTTCTCCAGGAGAATTATTTCAGCCGTCAGCAAAGACTCTCAATTTGCCAAGTGGGCTGGTGATCTCGTGGCAGAAGCAAGTCAGGCAGCGGAGCAGGAACACAAGAATGTCCTTGTGAAGAAGCCTGGTGACAGGTTTTGTAGAGAAAAGGTCTATAGCATGGATAAAAATTCAAATTTACTTGTAAAAAAAATTATTATTTCCAGCCAGATTTAGTTTCCCCAGGGGGTTGCCTCTTCCATGTCCTTTCTCTTTATTATTTAAGAATAGCTAGTAGGAGACAGCCTTTAATCTTAAATTTCTTTTAATCTGATTTGTAGTCATTTTAGCCAGAATTTCTAGTGTAGCATATAAAACCTAAGGCTGTTTCATGATTGCATAGAGAATGCGCTAGAAGAGGATTAATAAGATACCCAATATTTTTCAGACTTTGTGTTATTTACAGAAGATGAAAACTTTTGGCAGCTATAATAGTGGAATGATTAAAGAGCTGTATGGCAAGCATATCAAACAATTGCTGATTTCACAATACTGAGAAAAAGAAAAAAAAAATCACCATATTTAGGAGAAAAGCAGTAGGATTTATTACTACCATAACCAATGAGTCGGCATAATAAGCCCGCACAGATCTCTTGATCGCATAACCCAATATTGCTGTAAGTAGATGTGTGCTCCGAGGTCTGCGTTCTTCTCATGATGCTGTTGCCAGCTGCAAGTTCAACCTTTTTGTGAGATTGAATTTAGGTTTGTATTACTAATTTGTTCCACCGATTTTCCAGCCCGCTCAAATCGCTTGGCTGCTAACCTGCCCCTCACCAACAGGCCAGGAGAACGGCTCAACTCTTCGTACCAGCCGCTGCCCGGGAAGCCTTTCTGCAAGAGTTACGGGGAATTGACGGAGGATCTTCAGCGCTCCAAATGATGTTTTATCAATATTTACCTGCACATATTAGAAATGCCTGAGGACAGCTGGGCTGTGTGATGGATTGTGCTATAGGGGTTAAGCACAGGTCCTCACTTGTGTACATAAGGGATTTGAAGCTGTTCTGCAATAATATGTGAAAACTGTTGGGGTTTGTTGTTGTCTGGTGGGCTTATGTGTGGCTTTTTTTCTTTATTTTTTTCCGATTTTTAGTGGTAACTGATGTTGGCAGTTATTTATTAACTCTGTAGAAGTTACTTGGAAAAGTGAGAAAGGGCTAGAGGATTTCAAGGCAGGCTACTGCTTAGCCAGTGCTCGGGAGTTATTGAGGGACAGTGGTGGAAGGATCTTTTCCTCCTTCTTTGCCAGTGGAAAATACCATTAAACTAAAAGTGGAATATTCCCACAAGAGAGAAAAGGAAGTTGTTCGGAGAGGAAGACTGATGGAGATGGAGGGATGTGTTATATCCATCTAGAGAAGCTAAACCAACTTGTCACCATCAAATGCGCATGGTTTTCATTCATTCCTGTAGAAAGCTTTGTCTCTGCTCTTAAATTAGACAATAATTTTGCTGTGGAAGGTTTTGCCGTTAGGCTGTCAAGCGAGCCAAGCGAAATGGCATTTGCTGTTATCTGTTCTGATTGCTTTCTGTGGTTAATTCTTTTCAGTCATTTTCTAGTAAGTATAAATTTTGAAGAGAAGGCAATCTCTGACTTGAGACATACATATTTTTAGATACACTCACATTGAAATTGGTGATTTGGTGTGTGCTCCCTTCTGCTAAGGAGGGCTCTGATACAGCTACATACCATCTCTGACTGTGGGCACAAGTCCTCAGTGATCCCTCCATCCCCTGGGGACGTCCCCTTAGCTGATTTCTGCTAAGCCAGGCTCAGCCAGACTTCACTTTAGTCTCTGCTCATCAGTTCACCTCTTCACCACGGCCGGCTGCGTAGCCTCATTTGGGAAGCCAGCCCACTACCTGTACGGGGAAATAACTATTGCGGTAAAGCAGTCGCTGCTGGAAAGTAGATAGGAAATTGCTCTCTTGCATGGACTTCTCTCTGATCAAAGGCATCTCCAGTTTTAAGCAGCAGTTTGTACTTTAATGCTTTGTTTGGTGAGCATATCACCATTAACTTGTGTAAATATGCATGAAAGTCAAGGGAAGATTTTTCTTTTTAAGATGTATCAGATGCTGCAGTATCATGGTGAAGGTTATTGCTGAAGGAAATGGAAGGTGTTCACCAGTCCATAAATAAACCAGGTGCTCCTGACTATCAGTGCTATTTTAATACTATCTAAGCAAGAAAAAAAAAGTTTAAGAAATATTTGTTAACATTGTAACTGTAATATCATGGTATAGAAACGAACAATGGACAATTCAGGTTTTGCCCATTGTTTCTCAAAATCGGACAAATGTCTAGTTTAACAGATAGTGTAAAGCTGCAGTTCAACAGCAGAAGACTGTCCACTGAGGACATCACAGGCAATACAACAAATGCTTGAAAGCCAGGGGTTTTTGTTTGTTTGAACATAATTATAGATAAGTAAAAATAAAAAGGAATTTTGCTATTTACTACTTTAAGTATTAGTGGTAAAATCCTTGAAAGTACAGCTTAGCTCTCAAGCTAATGTCAGTGGTACAGTTCCTTTTCAAATAAGGCTAAACATTCATGTATGGTTTCTTCATTTCAAACAGTTTATTTTAATAGAATTATTATTGTCTTACAGTATTTTTTCTCTTCCCGAAAATAAAAATGTGTTATAGAAACAAAGACATTTAACTTGAGTGAAGATCTTGGACCCAGTCACCAGAAGGGTTATCTGACATCAGTAACGCTGGGGTTTCGCCGTCCCCATTTGTGGTGGTACTTGCAAAAATGGAAAAGGACAATTGCATCAAAATTTTGTTTATTCTTTCTGCACATTTTTATGGAGATGCAATCAACTATGTGAGAAATAAATTATACATGCAATTTTTTTAGTGTTTTAACATTTTAGTTCACATTTATTGAGGTTTCTAGAATTGTAAGAGAGAAATACGGAGCAGGAGACCGTTTCACAGAAAGTCTTATCCCCCCCACTCCTTTCCCTATATTTGCACTATAGAGTGCTGTAGTAGGGGTCTGAAAACCAAGTGGTTAATGAAATTGAATTTAAGAGTGAATTTGATCTGATGCTGAATGCCCTAAAATCTGCACATTTCACTTCAGGGTGGGAGGGTGGTCATGAAGTTGTTAGGCCGTGCTTGAAGTTAAGTTGTCATATTTTCTTCTCTGGATTTTTTAAAGGAGTCTTATTATATTCTTTTCCTTCTTTCCCATTTCTATCTTGTAGTAATACTTTGGCTGTTTCATTAATAAGTTCTGGAATCTCACGTCTATTACATTCTTTAGCATTTTCCCCAGTTCCTTCATTTTATCTTTAAAAATGGGTGCAGTGGGAGGACTTGCAGAGCCGGTAGATCTTCTTATGGCCAAACTGCGAGCAATAAATATGTTGGCAGGAGCTAGTAACATTCAAAACACACGTGGTTTTTAGTGGTTTGGGGTAGCGGGCTACTCAAGTCCATGGCACTCTTGTTTCCTCCTGCTGCTGGATGGCAAAATTGCTGGATGGCAATTTTGGGGGATGATCTGGGAGATTCCCAGCTCCACCTTTCCACAGGACTGCCAGGACGGTCAGACGAGGGAACGGTTTCATGTAACTTGGTTGGGTCTGAAATACTTGACATCAAATGGTGGATTTCTGGATTTTTCTCCAAACACAAGTCTTGGAAGTGGTTTCTGTTCTGAATTATCCTGTCCTGAATCCAGAGTCATTGGAGTGGCTGAGCGATGCCTTTAACATATTACTCTCCCAACTTCCCATCTTTAAGTTATTTCCAACTCGTCTGTAATATATGCAGCCCTGCTAAGCTGTTAAATAAGAAAGAAGCCGCAGAGCACTAAAAATATTTAAATTGCTGCCTTTTCAGCTTCTCTCGCTGCTGTCTAATGGGCCTTCAAACGCACCTTCATTGTTTCTCCAAGCACATTGTGCTGCGAGCCCTTGCAGATAGATTCCTTCTGCTTCCAGAACTTGTCGCTGTACCCTGCCTGAGATCAAAATGAATGCTTATTTCAAGCTAATAAACAGGCTGCATTTTCTGACAGACTGTATTCACTAGAGTAATATCATAATGTCTTTCTTTTCGTGTGTTTGTTTCCCAGGTTGTCAATTAGTGGGAGAGAAAGTGTCACTTTTCCCACCATCTTTAGTTCTGTGACCAGATCTTTTTTGGTACATCGTTTGTCAAAATGTCAGTCGTGTAAGTTTGCTGGGGGTTTTTATGTGTCTGAAAATATTCTTAAAAGATGTTCTTTCATTATCTAGCGTACATTTAAACCAAATGCTTTTGAAGTAATGTTGTTAGGCTTTGGGAACTTCTGAAGCTGACAATAAAAAGATGACTGGGAAGTTGAAATTCTTTGGTTTCAACTATAATGGGTTTTTTCCTATTGTTAAAATATGTGACTTGGAATTTAAAAAAAAAAAGTTTTCCTGGTTTTCCTATTTTTCCACAGTACTACATCCAAACTTTTTTTCCCCCCATCTTGCATATTTTACTGTGTCTATGATCTTCCAGTAGGATGGCAATAAAAGCTTTAATTGTACCTGAAAGTTAAACCAAATAACCACTCGGTCACCTTGTACTAAAAGCTCATTTTATTTCATGGGTCCTGTTAAAATTAAATATTTATAAGGTACCTATAAAGTAAATAAGAATAAAAGCATGATACTTGCAGTAAAGGGACTGAGGGATTAAAGTTTCTCAGCAGCATTTTCTCACCGTGTACAACAGTTCTCTCCGCTGTTTGGCCGTTTGAAAACTGCTGCGGATTTGCTGCAGCACAACCATATTTTCAGCAGATAACCCAACGCTAGCTCTGGTGAGCACCTAAGCATGAGGATGGTATTCTCACACACATTTTGCAGTAAGTGCGTAGCTGCTATTTTTTACTTTTACAAAATAGTGAAACAAACCGAAGGTGGGTTTTTTTATGTATTCAAAAAATTAAAAAATGTTAAAAGAAAAGATAAAATATCAGGCTATAGGAAATGAAGTCTTTATTTTGTCATCATTCTTGAAGATAATTACCAAAATATTAAGAATGTAGTATTTTAAGCCTTGCTACTACAGATGTACTGATTTATTAAATTTCATCATTATTTAAAATTATCTCAGAAATACAAAGGAACCACCCTGCTTATATCCATACATCTACAGAGCTGAACAGATAGCTGGAAAGATATGTACGTGAATACAGGGCATATAGGTAGCTGCAGGTTTTCTAAGCGTAAATACCCATAAAAACAAATATGCACAATCTGTATAAACATGTTAACTTTTTACAGAGTCACCATAGTATGAAAATAGTGTTCTTCATAGATGCTGGAAAGTACATTACAATATGTTATATTTTTTATTATATGCATTATGTATTAAAAAAGAGAAAAACAGTATCTTTTGTCAAATAACTAAGTATTTTCCTGTTGACATAATCAGTTCTGCGGAATATGTAGATGCGTGTCTGTGTGTGTAAATATTTATCATAATAGACACATTCTATATAGCTATATGCTATACATGAATGTGAAAGCCACATTTCTAGCAGCTGAAAATTATTTCCTCTCTGGGATGTTGTTTCTACACAGCAGCAACAACAAAAAGAATATTATGATTCATTACCCAATATGTAAAGGAACTTTGAATCAATGTATGTTGGAAATACATAGCCTCAAAGTTTGACATTTTCCATGCATAATCATTAAAAAAAAAAAGCTTCTTTTGGTTTTGCTCCCCCTTTATTTAAGGAAAAAATAATTTCCTTTTTGACCCATATATGTATCTGTATTCTCATAAATATGCTTTATGGTGTGGTGGAAACTCTATTCCCTATCTACCATCTATTAGTAATAAATAAAAAAAATCTCACAGGAATTATCTAGCAGTAGGTAGAGAGTTCCAGCTTTTGTTCTTCTCTTGCAAGGAAATATTGAATAGAAGGAAGGTATGAATTACCTCTCCAGACCTGTAATGGAAGACTCAATAAGAAATGCATTAAAATGCATTATGAAGAGGCAAAAAGCCTGACCCAAAGTTCTTCTCATAAGATATTAATGAATGGTTCTATTTTCTAGGTACTGAGAGAGTATTTAAATAATCACTCTGGTCATGCATGTGGTGCTGCCAGCGAAAGCCTGCGCTGGCTGATGGCAGTATTCATTTTTTGAAAGTCATAAAAGCATAAAAATGTCTGAAGAAGCATCAAAAACTTAAGCTTGTTGGAAGTCAGTACAACAGGGCATAAGATACATCCAGTAAAGGGAATGCCAATCTGAAAAATGTTTTCAGTATACAGAGGAGAAACAACAAACTTCGAGAAACAGTCAGAATAGTCCACTGCTAGAAAAGACATGGGCATCTTCTTCTGCTAGGTTTTTTCAGGGTAATTCCAGAGATTTCAGTGAAGGCCTACCTGACTTACACCCTATGAGAAGATCCAAATCCAAAAAATGCTGAGAAAATGCAGTGATATTTTTACTGATCCCGTGAAAACCACGCGTTTAGCTGGTCTCGTATTAACGCCAGAGAAACATAACTTGCTGAGGTTTCGGGGAGTTGCTTTTGGTGAACATTAGCTGCCTTTTCCCACCAACCTTTCTGAATTCCTCTTTGCAACGCCAGTGCTGAGCAGCACCGCACCCCGGGGCTCTGCCTCCACCTCCACCGGTGCAGGGAAGGAAAGGAAACCATTTCCAAAATATTCACTCATTTACCACGGCAACAGGTATGTAATGTCGCATCAGCGCAGTTGTGTAATACTTGTGTGGAGTAATAATGCTGGTATATTTGTATAGCAGTGTGGGATATGTGTGTGTGTGTATGTATATATATGCATAATATTTTTAAATGATTTGCAAATTAGTTTTTTAATGGAACCATCAAAGCAAAATAAAAAACACTGAGACTTAGATTGTCTCATTAGTTTGAACTACGCAGATGTTTGTTTTCTCTCCTGGACATAATATCCAGTGCTATAAATTATTCTAATATGTTGAATGTCTCTGTGCTGCCGTTTATTTGGGGGTTAGTTATCCATGGGCAGAGGATCCACACCAGAATCATCTACGTCTTTACTGGTTTGGCTGCCTCGTACCAGAAGGAGTGATGCTCTGCAGCCAGCTCCTGGTCCGCATCACGGCGCTGGTACCTCTAGCTCCCGCGGGCATCTGTCAAATGCGTCCATAATGGGTGACCCACCACCCAGGCAGGGCCATCACCCTCCACGTACCAGCGCGTGCTTGGGATGCAAACGTGACGGAGATGCCGCTTATCAACGTGCTCGTACTGTCATGTTCCTGGGGCATTCACATAGTTGGGAGAAAAAGCGTTAAATAGCCAATTCTTCATCTTAGAGAGTAGAGAAAAAAAAATCTCAGGTATTCTTCAAGCTCCCTCTCATAAAATAATAGACAGGGACGCACAGGCTGCTTCACCTTAGCACATAACTTCTGTTTAAAATGAGCCTGGCTAAATCATGTTTACAAGCGTGTCTGCAGGTGTAAAAATCACTGGATCAGGTAAAATATTTTAACTATGGATATTTTTATAACAGCAAATCAACATTCCTCACACTCTCACGTGCTTTTTACAGCCTTCAGTTGTATAGGCAGGTTTTTCTGAGTGAAATGCCACCCAGCACTACCATACTTGAGCAGCCTTAGTATACTTGATTCATATTTAAAGCACACTATAAAATGTTGCCTGAGCGCAGAGGTGTTGCCCCAGTGAAATAAGGCACATGAACTAGTAGTCTCTTGAGGTTTTGATGCACGATAGAACCAGCATAAAGATGCTCAAAAAAAGGATTTAATTGAACTTCGCAGTCCCAGACTCTCCCGAGTCTCGCCTCAGTTACTCTCTTAGCAGTATTATTTATCATGTATTTTTAGTTTCAATAAGGTGATCCTTCTTTGTGGTCATCTTGGTAATGTCCTTTAGTTTCAGAAATAATTTAATTTCAGATTATTTTATTAAAACCATTTCTTTTTGCTTTGTTCGCTAGGTGCCGCCATGCAGAACGTGCTGAGATGAAAAGAGCCTGCAAGAAGCTGAGCATCCTCAGGAACCCTGACCGTGAGGAACCAGCACAGCTTTCCTTGATGGCAAGTAACCATAATTTCATGCCAGCTCTGTCACCACCGTTCATTAATGTTATGGTTTCCTTGTGAACTTGCCACTCAAGAGAGGGAAAATAAGGTTAATCTATGGAGGAACAGTTCTCAAAATGAACCAGAGTGTTGGGTTATTTCAGTAGCAGAACAACTTCTCCACGTTCCTGTTTCAAAGTTTGGAAACTTTGAAGTAAGCCTCTGTGTTTGTGCTGCATTAATGAAGACGTGCGCAGGGAATAAATTGTCCTTGGCAGTGTTTCAGAGGCTGATGATACACATTCACGTGTTGGGGGGAAAAGGAAGATACACACAGAGAGAATGGTGGTGTCTGTAGCTGTATGCAGTGTACCTCCTGAAATTAAAAATGTAGCTTTGCCTGTAATAAATTCTGTGTCAGAAAACACCATGTGCCAAGGATCTAGTCAGTAGTTTCATTCCACTTCATTTCATCCTCTCAGGTATCTTGCCCTTACGTGAAGTTCCACTCACTGATTTGCTGAGACACCATTCCCAACCTGGAAGGATCCATGAGTAATTTTATAATCAGCTTTTTATTTTTTTTTATGTGCACACTAGTTAAGAAAACATTTATTCTTCATTTGGGATGTGATAGTGAAAAAAATGGGGTGGGATGTGTGATGAAAAAGGGCATTTCAAAAGGAAAAGAAAAAACCCACCTTTGTATGTGCGCCAAGTCTGCAAGTGCCATACGAATTATAAATCACTTAGAGCTGTGTAGTTTGAAACTATTTGGGAAAAGGGGATTGATAACTGTTTACTAATCCATGCATTATGAATACAGAAATTAAATTCTCTGTTCTGAATTCATTTGGCGACAAGTATTAATAAGAAAGATTGTTACCTGTGTCTATCCTGAAGCAAGAAATCGTTTAATGCAAGCACTTAAAACAAAGTGATTACTAGTTTAGAACATTCTAAGCCATACACTGCTGATATTTAAAAATATTCAGAAAAATTCAGACCGTGCCGCAATTTTTGACACGTTAATTTTTATGTTAATTTTTAAAAAACTACTTGTGTGACCACATGTTCTTTTGGGTGATACTATTAACTTGGGCAGATTTGATGATATATGTGCAAGTATATATATTCCGAAATGGAATCTTTAAAATTTTTTAACTCCAGCTCTCTGTAAGTGGTAGACAGAGGTAGTTTAGGTTCGGTACCTACATCAAATTTAGGTGACGAAGTGACAAAACGAGTTGCCTGTTGCCTTACTCCAACAGTTCTGTTTCAGCAATTTAAGAGCTGGTTTTCCCCCTCACTACAACAGGAGTCATCGAGTCGGTTGTGTAGGAGAAGCCCGCTTCAGCTTTGTACGTAAAGGCTACTGCAACCCCAAAAACAACCCGCTTGTCACTCGCTGCCCTCCTGCATCACCCGGGACCGCTTGCGTGATCGGAGGGAGGCGGAAAAAAAGAGACATAAGCAGGTGTAATTCTGAAAAAAGGGCCGATCGAGTTAAACGGTATGTCATTGTTTTCTTCGTAGTTGCTCATTTATTTTATCTTGAGGTTTCCGAATCCTCGCAGGGAAGCGGAGCATCCGTAAGGGTGTCTGTCCCCTGGCGGGAGTAACCCACAAGGCCGGGCGGTCAGGGGACGCTTGGTCCCTCCGCTCGCCCTGGAGAAAACGATCGATCCCTCGTCCCCTGCCCAGGGAGGGGGTGACATTCTGGTTGTGGTCGATCTCCGAGGGCGATGGGGGCGTGGAGGAGGGAGGTGAATCCAGTAAGTGACCATGGAGTAGGCTGGGCAAAGTCCGTCATAGAGAAGTTCACTCTTCAGACGTATTCTGGAATATCGATACTAGATTCAGGTTTAGTTTGTTGGGGTTTTTTTTTTTTCAATACTGACTTTAAAACCGTACAAACATCCTACAGTATTATATCCCAGACGTCTATAGTGGTTATACTCGGAAACAAAAGGACAAAGTGACTGAAACCGTCCCGGTGAAAAAAAATAAAAGTTATTATTTCACCAAAAGGAATTCTATTTTGATTTCTAGGGTGCAGTTACACAAGCGTTACAGGAGAAATGGGACAAGGATAACAAGAACCGGGTAGTTATCGAAGAGTTCAAAGGTAGGTAGCTGATCAAAGGTTAAATACAAGAAAAGGAATTATTCTATTCAAGTTAAAGATAGGACATTGTAACCTAAATAGATGTTTAGCTTCAATTAAAACTCTTGGAAAAAGGCTTTTGTGCTGTGGGTAAGTTCTCAAAGTCAGGCAAACTTTTTTTCCTGGCTTGAAGTGTTATATGGAAAGAGAGTGAAAGATTAGGCTATCACTGAAGGATGGGATATCTCAATTTTCGTTTGAAAATGTTTCTAGTTATAAAAGGTAGAGGGCAGAACCGATTAGATCCATTTAAAATTGCAGTGTGTAGAGGTGGCATGAAAATATTTCGTTTTCTAAAGTTAGAGATGGAATAGGTAGAACCTGTAAAAGCATTTTCTCAAGCCTGATAGCAGCACAGAGTGCTGAACAGGAGGCAAAGGCTGGCAGTGAAAATGAGAAAAAGAGTAGCTGCCGAGGGGGGAGATTAGCTCAATTGTGAGAGGTATTTCATTAAAGGAATCAGATGGAAACTTGTAGAGGAAGCAAGAGCTGCCTGGTATGAAAAATAACAAAACATGCTTCCTGAGCGTCACTGCCTGCTGCAACGGAAAATGAATCCGGGAATATTGGATAGCAACAAATTAATCTGAGAGCTTGTATATGCAGTGCAGGAAATTCTATTTTCTTTTCGTTCATTATTTAATGCGAGGGAAACGGATCATTTTGAGACCTCAGAAAGACCTTGGACTGACGCCCTGCTGTAAGAAAGCCTTCAGCCTGCGGTCGCCGGGGCTGCTGCCCACCCGAGGACGGGGCTGCCCGGTGAATCCAAACGCGAGGCATCTGCCGAGCTGGCGTTTCACCCTCTCGGTCTCTGCAGTGGTGGGGGGAGAGGGGGAGACCACCGGGAATTGGAAAGAAGAGTTAGCAAGGGTGAGATGGCGGAGGAGGAGGAGAGGGGAAAGCTCTCCCATTGCTCGCCAGCCAAGGGTCTCTGGGTAGAGTGACCCGCAGATCACTTTCCTTTTTTAAAAGAATCGATTGTCGGTAGGCGACAGAAAAATATCCAGCTCTGCGGCCCTAAGTCATGGCTTTGAGGAGTTCAGAGTCCACTGCCATCCGAAGCCAACAACCAGAAACTGTCCTAAGCCAAGAGGCAAAAGAAAACAGGAGTGCCGCAGGCACGCACCCTTTCCTGTACCACAGCGATAAGGCGCGAGAAATGGCAAAAAAATGAGCAGATCAAAAGCGGTTTCTGAACTGGCTGCAAGTTGCTAGCAAATCATTTTAATGAGGGCTACTATTTCTCTTAGGATTTGCAAACATTGTTATAACGTTATCACCCAAGGAGATATTATTTAGAGATATTAAGGCAGGAGGAAAACCTTTCCCTTTACCTGGCTGTGATTAGCTTTACCCTTTGGCAATGTCTGGGTCAGCTAATGCCGGCCGGGTCCCTCCTCGGCATCGCTCATCCCCAGCAAGTGGTGACGGGGAGGGAGCGGAGTGTGTTAATCCCAGCGCGGTGGGTACCAGTGTCACCATTAAACAGCAAACCCGACCGGGTTTCCTAACGGGACAGATCATCCCGGAGCTTTTTTGGGTTTTTTTCTGTGTTCTAATCCAAACGTCCCAGCACAAATGATAAGATATGGGTGTCGGGGTGTTGCGAGGAGTTGTGTAGATCAAATAGGAGACAACGGAGAGGAGGCAAGAGATGTTGTAGCTGTTATTTTAAGGGAATGTACTGAGTTCTGCGGTCCTTTCAGAGGAGGCAGAAAGTGTCATTTACAGATAACATTTATATATGTGACAGTGTAAATATTGTTAAGAAATACTATTTATTTTCTCATGAATCTGTTAAAAAAAAATAATAACCAATAGAATTAAATACATTAGTGAAAGCAATAACAAAATGAACGAAGCAAAATGGTCAGGCTTGAGAAAGAGCCCAACTCTCTCTCCAATTTCCATTTGCTGGCTTCATTTCAAACGTTACAATTGCAAGTCACATTGTGTTACTCTCCATTACATTCGTATTCATGAGGAAATAACACAAGCCATCAAAGTTCTGTAATTTTTAGGCAGCAGCTCTTCTGGATTCAAAACATCAGATTGTACGCCTCAGTCCTAGACTTTTATCCAAATATCAAAAGCAGATACGAGGTTATTTTTTTAACCGGCTCTCTCAAAGTGAATTCAGCTGTCCTCGTGACACCTTGTACAGGAACAGTCCACAAATATAGGGAATTGGAAGGCTCTCGCATCAACTCCTGTACACATCTGCCTTAATTCCAACTCCCGGGTGTGTCCTGATGAGCCCCAGGTTTGGATGTTCAGATCAGCATAGAAGTTGAACATTTTCTGTGTTACACAGTAGATCCTCCAGCACAGCTCTTCCTATGCCAGCAGAGAAAGCCACGGACCCAGAGGGACTCATCTAGACCAGATTCTTGCTCTTCTCCAGCCCCATGGTATTTTTAAGAGGCAATTTATGGCAAATAGTGTTTTTAACAAATACTTTTTGCCATCCCACCTGAATGTCACTTTTATTTGCCTTTCCTGCACCAAGTGCTGAATGCAAATTGTCTCAATTTTTAAAAATAGCTGGAATATATTAGTATCAGCTGCTTTATGGCCTGACCCTGAATATAGGGTTTATATCAGTGGGAGTAAATGGTGCACTATATCCGCCTGAAAGGTCTCCTGAGATTATTAAAAGGGAACCACTGGTCAGGGAGCATTTCTAAATTGCTTATTACATAATTATTATAACGGGCATAATGCCTCATATGCATTAAACATGCAACTGAAATTACTCTGAATTTGAGAATAACCATATAATAAGTAAAAATACCCTTATTTTACATAATAGAATTTAAAATATTAATAATTTAAAGAATATATAGTGTGTGTGTGTTTAAGCGTATACACTTATACACACTCTTATGAATTAGATATATAGGTAGCATATGCCAAATGTGTATTTAGACACTTTTAACCTTCCCACACAGGATAATTTGAAGTGTTATATTGCACATTTCAGTTTCAATTCATCATCATTCAAAAACTCATATTGCAGTATATTCATATTACTAACAGCAGTGAAAACACCATCAAGCTTGACCTAATCCTCAGAACACTATGAGAGTAGTATTTTCAGCAAATGTAGAGAGGAATGTACAAACTCTTCATTACTGGTGTAGCTTCCTACCAAAATTTCCTGGTTTGGCGAAAGAAAAGGCAAAAAGTTCATCACCAAAAAAACCTTGCATTTTTTATAAAATAGAATTAGAATATTAGTCTTAGCACCTACCACTGGAGTGGGGACAAGCTTTAAAACCTGTGACCGTGCTAATTTGCTCACCACCTCGAAATAAATAAAATGTCAGCAAGAAAGAACTCCTCGTCCCAAAGGGGAAGTAGAGGTGAGCTCCTTGCGCTGGAGCAGTGAAGACATTTGAAAACTTCACACCCTCCCTGTGCTATCCGGAGTGGTGAAATACCGCTGACTTTTCACAAGCCAGACCACGCTCCCACCGTGTGCCAGATGTTGCCATCCAGCTGCTACTTCCAAGCTCCAAGGAAAAAAAAAATCCAATTAACTGTGTGCGTGTGGCAGCTTCATTAGAACAAGCACAGCCAAGTGTGACACGGTTTTGTCTTTTACATTAGTGGAATAGTAATTTCGGGGCCGTCAATGTCTCTTTAGTGCAAGGATATCTGCTCCTGTTCAACAGAGCTACTCCACCCCCGGACAGCCCATCCACTCACTCCTGTACGTTGTACCCGAGATAAGTCCTTCAGAGTAAGTGCGTGCATCATTTGGAAATCCCTTGGAGTCACACTGAAGACAGTCGTGAGATGATTCTTTGAAACTTCCTTCCCACACCAATTAGTGGCGGTTTTCCCGTAAGTGGGCACTTCTTTTTAGCAGTGAAAGAGCTCTTTCAAAATGCAGTAGTTTCATGGAGGAAGATCTAAGCTAAGAAGGGAGGAGATCTTGTATTGACCAGCTCGCTGCTGATCTCCTTCAGCCGCAATATGAGATGGGAGGAAGGACAATTGCACCACAGCATCTTCCAAAAGGCAAAAAATGAGAGCATCCCAACTCCTTTTTAGTCCATGAGAACCAGAAATATTTATAAACCCCGCTATTCATGTAGCATATGCTATAACAAACCCACCGCTGAAATCTGTATCTTCTGTCTTCTTCCCAGACAGCAGTTAAGATCAAGTGTGATACTACAGGAATTATCCCTGCGGCCTGGAGACCTGGGCTCGGACCAAAAAGCATCCTGGAAACACCGGTATTTCATTATTGTTTCCATAGGTTTGGAGTCAGAATCTGTTTAAGGTAAGTCACCCTCTGGTTATTACAGGGCGTTCCTCTGAAAATGTCCTCCAGGTACTCATCTGGCAAGGATGTAATTTACAGAACTGTCACCTCGATAGCGCTCATCACGTTACGGTTGCTAGAAAGAAAGCTCCCGGCTATTTCCAGGCTGGCGCTTCATGTGTTGTATTATTGAAGGATTCTTGGATCCTTCCACTTTCCAGGCACGAGAAAGGTAATTAGATCTGACTACTACACATTGCTACAGCCATGTAACCCTCTTTAAAATACAAAGATAAACTACTAAATGGTGCAGGAGCCTGCAGAGAGGTCTGATACACTTGCTGTTTGAGAAATAGGAAGGAAAAGGAGTGAAATGAAAACCCAATTTGGCAGTTTTTCTGCTTTCTCTCTCTTTAAGACCAAAAGCAGAGCTTTCTTAGTGGAGGACACAGGGGCCAGGTGGGAATTCACCCGAAAAACCCACCTTGGCCTCGCAAGCTGACGTGCCGCATTTGGTCAGAACACATTCTCCTTCGGGTCTGCTGCGTGGGCTCAGTGCACGAGGGCAGACATGCTGGTTGCCGGGCCGGCTGGTGAATTAAAAATAATTGGATAGGAAATTCTGTAGTGCGAGGTATTGAAGGTCGTGCTGCCTGTCATTGGAAATGTAATTTCCTCTCGATTTGTGGTGGAGTTATGGACCTGGCCTCTAGCAGTCCTGGCGCTGGCTGGCCGGTGGCCTTGCGCTCAGGCTAATTTGGGGAGCTGGAGCACAGCTCGGGCTTGTACGGCACCTTCACTGGTGCAGCGATAAATAACTGCAACGTTAACCATTCGTTATGTGGATAAAGAAATATTTTATATTCTTTAAAGCAGTCGGGATTATCGGCTAGTACCTGAAAAGCTGTTGTCTGGCAGGGGATTCACTGGGCATTTTCTCTGTATCTGCTGCTCTCGTACAGCGATAACAGATTTGTTCATCTTGCAGAAGCATGTTAGCCAAAACTGGAGGGATCTGCGCGGCCACCAGTAGCTTTTAAGTGCAATTGCTGTACGTTGCTACGTTACCCAAGTTCTTTGCATGCCAAGGTTAAAGCAACTGGAATGCCAAAGTTTTTGTTTGATTACAACTCCTAATTACACAGCTAGGTGAGACAGTTTTATGAAGTTCATTAACCTGTTACTTGACCTTGATTTAATCTCCAGCCTGTGTTTTTGGTCTGCAACAACGGATTCAAAGGCCATTTTTGCTCTGGTGAATGAAGCTGTACCCATGCCAGGACCCATGCCAGGGGCATGAGAGGCAGGTTTTAAAAAACAGACCTAATCTTTCAGGAGTCGATCCAAAGCCCACAGAAAGGAACTCATTGATTCCCATGAGGTTTGGATCAGCTCTGGGATGGGCTGTGTAAAACTTGAACATTTTTTCAAGGAAAAACTGTACACTCCTAAGGTCCTGTTTGCATCTGGCTGTTGTCTGGTGTAGTTCCCCTGAAACCTGAACATTATTAAAATTTTAAAATAGACTCAGTAAAGAGGAACCCCACTTATTAATGATGAAATAAACCACATGTATTTACACGTGGATATCTATGCATATATATATGAGTGTGTGTATCCATATATTATGTTTAGGTCTATATACATCATGGATAAATAAATGTGTGTATACCTATGTGTGTATGCATATATACAGTTAAGTGTGTGTATATATATGTATATAAAATGCTCATATATATATATACACATACCTATGTATAAACACACACACTCTCTCTCTATATATATACATCTATCTGTCTATCTCCGAGGCAGATTTCAGCTCTATATATGACACGAAGAACCCTGCTGAAAATGGTCGAGGTTAAACTTCCAGTTTGTTAAGGAATTAAAAATGCAAGACGTCTCCCTGAGAACTGAGCTTTCCTTTTGTTCACCCACCCAAACAGTGACGCAGATGCAGAACGGGTACCGGCTCAGTGCCAAGAGCTGCTCTCCCCCAGTATCCTGCCTCTGGCCACGCTCAGTACCAGTTTCAGACCAGGACAGATGCGGGGTGGTGTTTTCAATACGCCCTCCTCATTTCCAGCAGTCTGTTGGGTCTTTGACACTATTTAGCTGCCTACCAGGGCTAACTTACAACAGTATGCTATTCATAATGTAACTCTGGTATTTTAATACAGGAAAATTTAGCCAAAAATTTTAATATACCAAACAAATTTATGACTTTCCTCAGGTACTGTGTTCTTTGGATTTAGTTTTTTAAGAATGCCCAGGACAGCAGCCAATAAAGCTCAGAAAAAGGATATTGAAAACAGAACTTTATGGCTTTCAGGGTAGATACCGTGCCTTCAGTGAGAATTTTCTGGTGCAATGGGCAGCAGGATTGCATCAAACCTCCGGGTGGTATGATGCTGTTTTACGGGTAATTTTTTTAAGTAACTGCTAGAAATTCAAACTACGCAGAGAGCTATAGTCAAAAAATCCTGTCCTCAACACAAGTAGTATGTTTGCTGCCGCTCACTTAATTCTGTTGAAAACTATCCCACTACTCAGCACGGCCCATGGACGTTAACGGGACATGCTGCAGCAGGAGATGTTTCACAACACGTGCTCGTGTCTGACCCAAAGAGAAGCGCTGCATGAAGAGCTACTATCGACCTGCAAAAAAGAAAAATGCCCCCGAGTTCAGCGTGTAGCTGCTTTGGTCTCCAGCTAAGGACAGTGATGCTGCACAGGTATTTCGGAGGGGAGCTGTGGGCCAGGCTCTGCTGGGCTGCACGGGCTTGTGCAAACCGCGGGAGGGGATGCGGGATGGAAGAGACACAGCAGGGAGCATCTCCCTAAGGTGGCTGACGCGTGTTTGAAGCCGCGATTCCTCATGAATTATTATCTTGGGGACTCAGTAAAAGCCTTCCCCTGTGGCCGAAACACAGGTAGTTCAGCTGACATGCTCAGCCTCTCAAAGCTGAGAAAACAGAGCAATGAGGTGCCCCAAATAAAACTAATAATAAAAATAAGCTCTTGGAAGCCTTTGGCTGTACCTGGTGTTTCACACGTCGGTCGGGTGGGTACAAAGTGGTAGGGCGCAACGTGAGGGAGAATGGGTGGAAGGCTCGGTAACCTGCACCTCCCCTCCGCAGCAATGGGACGTGTCCTGGTGTCTGCTTACTTACACAGCTGGTCATCGCTCGCTCTGGAGAAACGGTGTGGTTCGTTCCTTCAGACAAAAATATTTGTCAAAATGGTAACTTCAGTCCTCAATGATCATTTTCTCTGGATTGCCAATTTCTTTACAGGGAAGTTTCAATACATTCAGCCCTATAATTACACTGATCCACCTCTGAGATGTTGGCTACTTAGCTGTTTTTACCACAGAATTTTAAAGCAGAGAGGAATCCTTTAAATGAATCTTAAGCACAGTCACTAGAGATTACTACTACCTCTGACAGCAGTTTATTCCCATCAAATTTAATTGTAAACATGGTTTACCAATCTGTTTAGATCATATGCTGCACTCTTGGGATACAAAGAGTCTTTAACATGAATTACTATTATAGTAAACATACAACAACATTTCCTTCAGTGAAATAAACACTCAGAGACCAACGTTCATTAGTTAACCTTGAAACTTCAGGTCTAATTTTACAACTTCAGATGAAAACACTGGGGAACACAAATGTCTGGCTAAAAATCATACAAAAAAACCCTTCAAATGACTTGCAAGTATCTTAGTATTTTATAGATCAACAACTTGAAACATCGTTTCATGCTAAATCAGTAATCGGAAAATATTTACTTCATCTGGCCTTAAATACCTCATAGTAGTAACTTGCATAGGCATAATTAAAATGAAGATGAAAGTTAAATATAGGCAGAATTATGGCCCCAAATCCATGCAGGTAACAACACCAACAGTATCTTTTTTACAAAATTTGGCACACATGAAGTCAGCCAGAAATTCAGTTCTGAGAAGACACTGAGTTATACATTCATTTCTCAGTTTTGAAAGATGAAGTTACACTGAAGTGCCGTACTGTTTAAAATACAGATTTTGCATCCCATGGAGACATCGTAGTTAGCCTTGAACAATACTGAAACGTGACTGCTTTATACGCATAATACCTTAAGATGAACTGACTGTAACTAGTATGTTTTTATAGTTAAAAGTATTCAAAGATGACAAAGAGGCACTTTGAAAATTGAAAAATTGAAAGATAGTTTTAAAACAATGAGAAGATCCATTGGTGTGGCCAATGTTACTTTGCAGGCATTTTAGCTCCATTGCACGGTGTAGTCTTTGCCCAATTCAAGCTGAAGCTTGGTGATTGTCAGGAGCTGTGAATAAAACAGACAAAACGAACAATTAGTAACTCTGTCCTGAAGATCCACTGCTTTTCTGTGTTCAATAGAGAAAGTGGCTTCTCATTTTAGCTTGTAAGAATTTATTCCTCTTCCTAGAAACATAGTTTAACCAGCATAGATTTGGCAAGTCTGATCGTGAGGCTCTGATCCCTTCCCTTCATTCAGAGGCCCTTTTAGAACTGAGGTTCCTGTTATTTTTTAAAAAAAGGAAGGAATTTTTAAAAAGCAGCAAATCATGGAACATACTGTAATTCAACTGTGCATATGAATTCCCTTTTTTTCCATCCGAAAGTCAACAGCAGAATGGAACACTTCCATTCTCTTACATTTCTAACTCATCTTTTTGGTTAGGTACAAAACTTACATAGTTCTGGCTTTCCATGAAAGAGAGAAAGAACTAAGACTTAACAGAATACTGAATTTCAAAGGAAGGGTGGCAAGATCCTAGTAACAGAAGAGGTGAGGCAGTCTCTTTCTGTCGGAAAACTGGCAAGACTGAACGCCTCAGCAGTTCTGTTCATATTTGAAAGGTGCTCCATAGGAGTGCAATCTCGAACAGCTCTACAGTTACACACATCTAGTGCAGCTGCCTTTAGGAATGCTTCAAATTATTGCTGGGGCAGGCGGGAGGGGGTAATGCCCTGCACAGGCATGACCCATGCAGATGGAAACCTCAGTGCTCTGAAGTTGCCGGAAGGTATGCCGAGAACTTTAGAAGAAGTGGAATTTGACTTGTACATGTAGGAACCCTGTGCTGCAATGCCTACAGCCGAAATCTGACGTGACAGAATAAGAAATGGTGGTAGGCAAACGGCTGGGAAATGAAAATGTTGTCGGACAAGACTGACAACAACAGGGTCATGTAGAGACTATGAAAATACTTGTAGTTGCTTTTCCTTCCTTCAAATCTCACAGGTTGCAAGTAAGCTATTAAGAAGAGTGGAAACCAAGCACAAACCAAAGTCCACCACTTTTCCACTGTCAGAAGCAGTTTGCGTTCCTCAACAGTAATTTCTATGCTTAAAACCTTTACCACACTTACTGCACAATATTTACTATATATTAAACAGTGTATTATATAGTTATTACCTGATGGTAGCTTATGTATCTTGCTGAAATATATTTTAAATATGGTATTATTACAGCTGAGAGCTGAATCTCCAACAGTTTAAGAGCACATATGCAGTTGTGAAGGTGACATTACCCTGCCAATGGCATCTCACCTTCTTGGCGTTATTGTAGTCCGTGGTGTGAGAGGATGCGATTGTCGAGCCGTTCTGCAATACGGTCACCTGCGTAACGTTGGTGGGCACCCCCAGGACTTTAATTTCAGTAAACATTAAGTTGTTTGGATCAGTGTAACCATGATGCAAAACTGTGATATCTAAAACATTCTGAAAGGAAAAGGAAAAAACCCTATCATCAGAGATTGTCATTAGACTGGTACAAGTCCACTTGAGCTTTTCACTTGCTTTCCTCTCTTCCTATTTAATTTTTTGTTGTTGTTGTTCTTAAATACCTGTATGTTGTTATTTATTTTCCAAATGTTGAAGGCTTCGGTTTTCTCCACATTGTTAATCTGGCTAGATCCTGGGCTCTGCTGCGTCTTTAATTGCTGCTCGGCTGATAGATGTGAGGAGCGAAGCGACGAGATGCTCTTAAACCCCTGACATGAGCCGCAAGTGCTGCATGGACAAACCCCTCCTTCACTGTCACAGCCTCATCTGCTAGCTTCTACGAGGCCTGGTCCAGGCTCTGCTCTCCCTGTGTTACGCCCTCCCAGAACAGCTCTTCCACCCCCATCATCTCCCTCAGCGCTCACAGGTTCCCTCTCATTTCCAGCTGCTGTGATTTTTAAGCAGATTATGGGCACACGGTTTCTTTAGGCTGTACCCAGCTCCAGTAGGTCTCCAGAGAGCAAATGCCATGTTAAGTAGCCCAAAGATGGTGCCTGCTGCTTCACAGCCCAAGTGAAAAAAAGTGCTATGATACGATTCTGCATATTTAGTGCTTAGGCATTACTTATAGTGTGAGTATTTTTCGCTGTTGGTTGATAACCAACTTTTTGTAAGAGCAGGAAAAGGTGCATTCATTTTATAATGTCCTTGCAACTGGAAATACAGAATATTAGCAAACCAAACTTCTCTTCCTTAGCAATTAACATCCAATTTTTTGACAAAGACAGAATTAAATGAGAAGAAAGAATAGTGTGGATAAAAATAGAAGACATTCTGGCACCCTGGAAAACTAATGAAATAACAAAGTGTGTTTTCTATTACAATAGAAAAAGCATTTCTTTTAAACCAAAAATCCATATAATTGCAGTCTAATTTAATTCCAGATATTCAACCGGTTATGATAAAAATTGAAACCCAACATCCTAGAAATGCCAGTACTTAAACACTCCTGTTGATTGACTTCGTTACCCAGGAATGCATGCCAGATTTTCTGTGTTGAAGAACAAAGAGAAAAAGCAACCCTGAGCCGAGGCAGTGACTCCACACGAGCCGCTGCGCAAAGCTGTGGCTGGGACTCAGCCGCTTTTTCGGCTCTCCCATCAGGCTGCTCTTGCAAAGTGGTATGGCCACAGCAGCAAAACGCACCGTCTCCTACGGGATGCTGAGATGTTTCTATAGAATGGGGGTCAATGCACACATCCTAGGATGCCTGGAGAACTGGGACTCGGGTTTACGACTCATAAGCACAAACACATCTGGTCTGTCATCGATGGGAGGGCATGAGTAGGACTCGTGAATGGGGCAGGTCCTGTTCCCCCCTCATTGCCATTTTAGTGATTTATTTTGTGGTTGCGAATGACTGTGTATTCTGCTGTTTCCGTCCAGAACTAAGATTGCACACAATAAATACATTCTAAGGTGAATTGTGGGCAAGTACACTAATAAAAGATGCTTTGGAGCAGCAACATAGCTTGAACAACAAGACAGATAACAGCAAGGAGGACCCTGAACTTGCAAAATGGATTAGGAGCAGTTTTAGATGCCCATTCTTGAGAAGAAACCCAAGTTCTTTGCTGGACAGAGGTATTTCTCTGTAGCTCTAAGCCAGGGTCAAAGCCTTTTGTCCTTAAAACTTCCTGTTTGCAGCCTCCATCTCCCTTCTCACCGGCAAGGGCTACTTTTCCTGGCATGACTGTTCTGACCCATCTACCTGCTCCAGATGTTCTGCTTTGCTATGTGCTTTCACTTTTTAGAAAACATGAAATAAACTTGTACTTTCAGAATTATATCAGAAATTACAGTGCCATAAATGTACATCCTATTTAACAATACACTATAATTGATAACTTCAGAATCATTCTTAAATTTGTTCTTGACAGTTTAATCATATTACTTGTAGTCTATTAGATCATGAGCACAACTTAATGTGAGGGTGGGATATCTAGACATTATGAAGTCCCAAATTAAAATACCTATAGTTAAAATATAATAATAATAATCACATAAAGTGATTATTCAAAAAATGTAAGCTAACGTTATTTACCTGGTTAGCAGTAAATGATGTTAGCAGATACACACCGTCTTCATATGCATCTGTTAAAAAGAAGGAATAAAATAAAATGTATTTGCTATTCACCTTATTTAACACACCAAAATTTCAGTTAAAAAACTGTGTCCATATACTATACACAAATATATGCTACGTCTATCTATACGTAACTAAAGAAAATTTCTGTATTTCCAGAAGACATATGCTTTTAGATGGAAAATACTTTCATTATAGGACTGTGTGCTATTTAAATGAGGACGAAATAAAAACATTTTAGAGGTGAGATACAAAAGGCAAACAAACAGTGTTAGGAAGATCAAGGGTGTTAAGACCAGCAAGAGACAAATGTTTCCCACTCAAGAAGACATGGGAGTCGTTTCCCACATCCACCTCTATTCACTGTTCAAGTACACGTGACCGTGATAGAAATCGTTGTTGTATATTTTATCAATTCTATTATTCAGCACTAAATGCACTCCAAGTAGCGCTGATAATCATGGGCATTGTAGGTTCTTGCCTTTCTACACTACTGAGAACAGATCACAGACATCCTGGTGAGATACACCTTGTACTCTGTGCTAATTTCATTTATCATCAGACTTCCATAGACATAGCCATCGTTTCTGAATTCCAGTGTTAGCAGGCAGTGGTGTATGTACGTGAAGCACCTCAAAATACACTAACAGCATCCTGCAAACTTCCCTACACATCGTTATGCAAAATAACACCATTTTCTGCATTACTTGCAGTAATGTCGGGTGATAGCTTATTGTTATTACAAGGGTAATACACTCTGGATGGAAAGGATCAATGACATTTAAGTATCTCTTATCTGAAGATGATTTAAATTTAGTAATGTTGAGGAAATTAGTTAAAGCTTCCCACATAATCCGTGGTTATGGTTC